>NW_008331140.1:6982699-7001392 GCF_000622305.1 Nannospalax galili
GTTTTAACCTTTAAAAAGATCTCCATTTCATTATTAAAATACACAGTTTAACATAGAAAAATTCATTTTTAATGCAATTGACATTAAGATTTTTGCACTTGCATTTCTAATCTCTATATATCTGATTATGTGATTATTACTAGTCACATTCGGTTACTTTTTGATCTCCTTGGCATCTGAGCATGGATATATAAAAAAAAAAAATAGAAGATTGCCCTCGCCAGTGAGTGTGGGCCTAGTCTGAGTCCTTGAAGATCAACACAGCACAAAGGTGGAAGGAGGGTGTATTTGCACTCAAGCTGGGACATCTTATCTCTTCTTACTCTTGGACATTAGCACTTCACAATCTTTGACCTTTGAACTCAGATGAAGACTTATACCAGTGGCTCCACTGGTTCACAGACCTTTATGCTTGGCTAGAATTACACAGCTGGCTTTCCCTGGCCTCCATCTTATAGATAACAGGTTGGATGGCCACAGTGACAGAAGCCAACACCTCATAATAAATCTTCTGTATATCATAGTGCTGAATACCTTATTGAATCTGTTTATTTGGAGTACCCTAAAAAAAAAAAAAAAAAAAAAAAAAAAAGCCTAGTGCAGCAGACCTATAAACCCAGAACTGAAAAGTGAAGAGTGGAGGATCCTTGGCTTCTCTGGCGAGTCAGTTTAGTCAAATCAGCAAGCTCCAGGATAAATAAGAGAGTCTTTCTCAACAAGCAAGATAAAGAGTGGCAGAGAAATATACCAGACATCAACCTCTAGCTTCCACATGTTCACACAAGTACATACGCATATTTAACTCCTCCACACAAAATAAAGGTAGCAAAAGAAATAAAGCAAATGTTCCAAAATAAGTAGTTCCATAGCAATCCTTAATATCAAAATACCACAGAGTGATTTGGATAATAAAGCATTATTCAAATGTATTTTTAGTCTAGTATGCTTATAAATAATGCAGTTAATAACAGGCTATTTTTTACATTTACATTCATAGATTTCTATTTTATTTCTTTTTATTGAATTTTTGAGAATTTCATACAAAATATTTTTATCTTAGTTAGATCCCCTGCCCAATTTCATTTACTTTATTACTTATATGTGTGTCTCCAAATGTCCTTTGGTGTGGATCCATCCACTGAAGCCTGGTTAACCTTACCAGATTCACAATCTTAAAAAAAATTGACTCTCCCCTTTCCAGAGATTGGGCTTGGATTTCTTACCCATTTCCAAGTGTCTATGCTGGGAAACTGTTTTGAGCTTGCATAGGACTTGTGCATGCTGTCACCATTGCTGTGAGTTTATATAAGTAGCTGACGTGTTGTCTGAAAAAAATTATTTCCTTGTGGTCATCCATCCCCTCTGGCCTTTACAATCTTTCTGCTTCCTCTTCTGGAATACCCCTTGACTTTTTAAAAAATGATCTATTTTGAGTAAATTTTAAATTATCAAATATAATATATACTCTTAATTTTTCTTTTTTTAAAATAGTTTTTATTATTTTTTATTTTGTGCTGGGAATCGAACCTGGGTCCTCTGCAAGAGCAGCCAATACTCTTAACCACTGAGCCATCTCTTCAGCCCCCATGTCACCATAGTTGTAGTATAAAATACCCAATTGGATTGGTAACCTCCAGTCTGCCAGAGAAGACTCACAAGATCAGGGCTTAATTCACCAATGCTCATAAAAGCAGGGTACCTTCACATAACATGCACAGATTCTGAAAGGGCGTAGCAACATTCTCAAGTTCTAAGTTAAATTTGAGTATATGCATATCCTGTTAAAGAGCTACCTCCTTTCTTAAATTCTGAGCTAGAGAAAAGGACTGTTGATTACAGTTAGAATGCAAATGCCACCATATACACTCAGAGACAGTCAAGTCTGACAGGTCCCAAGGCTGATACTGAGAAGACAGAACACAGACTCAGTAACAGAAAACAGCCATTGTTTTTATGATCTTCCTAACTGCATTTCATGTCTTCGCAGAACAAGGAAGCTGGCTAGGCATGGTAGACATACTTGTAATCTTAGCTCCTGGGAGGCTGAGGCAGGACTGCTGAGTTTAAGAGCCACAAGGGATATACAGTGAGACCCCATCCTAAAGAAATAAACATACCTCTGCTTCTCACAAAACAAAATAAAAAACAAGGACCTGGAATTCCCTGATCAAGTATGCCCCTGGGTCTGGTTCACTGCTATAGGAGTCCTGGCAAGGCCCATACATATTTGGGCTACTCACTCAGAATGTTAAACATGGAGATAGAAGACATGATGAAGCAGATCAACTCCCTCCTCCATGACATGTGTTGATTGTAGAGAATGGCAGTCAGTGTGGGAAACATTAGACTCTTTCTTGGGACTAGGCTGTGAACAGGTGCCTGCAACACTCTAACCTACTATCTTTTCCCCTGACTTTTCCTTCAGTTTTTGATGACAGAAAATTATCTCCCCTGAAGATACTTGATAATTCACAAAATCCAAAAACATGCTTCCAGTGTATCATGCTTTGAAAAACCTGGTCTAGTTCAGTTGGAGAACAAGCTGATTGATGCGTTCACCTGGATAGCCAGGCAAGCCCATCTCCTTGAGGAATCCGACCCTGTTATTAGTATGACTAGCCATAGAGAGGTGAACAGGGTACGAGAATGAGATTTCCCAGAAATGCTTCCCCAGGAAGGCAATTTCATGGAGGCAGTCTTCCAGGAAAATGACACCAAATCTCCCTAGGTGTTCCTCAATCACTGTGTTGTCTGTCAGAGGGATGGTCTTATTATTAACCTTGGCTTGTCCACATTTCAGTTCCTGGACAGACTTCAGATTTGGAAATCCTTGGGTCATATAAGACTCCACTAAGCATAGTATTTTTATGCCATGGGTGGGGGTGTGACTTTGACAAAGACACCACTAAACAGTGTCGTCAGAAAGTCTGACAGTGGTGTTCTGTACCAGTGAGCTCACCCCTTCAAGTCTTTCCTTGCAAACAACAAAGGTCAAGGAATGTTTATCAGGCACTTCCAAAACATAGGTTTCACATGCAGTCATTGGACTTGCACCTTGTCCTGCTGTCGCAAAGAGTCATGCATGAATGATTCTAGTAGCTTAAATTGAACTCTTACTTCCCTCTCTATCTTTGCCAAAAGTGTCTGCATTGCCTGAGTAGCTGTGAGGGCTTGATAAACCTTCCTCTCTTTCAGGTTTTCTGGAACCAAAGGGATTCTTTTTCCTTCCTCTTCCTCTGTCATCTTTCCAGTGCTGTATTTAATTTTTTTTTTTTTGGTCTTTTTGAGACAGGGTCTCCCTGTAGCCCCAGCTGTCCTGGAACTCACTATGTAGACCAAGCTGGCCTTGGACTCAGAGATCCGCCAGCCTCTGCCTCCCGAGTGCTGGGATTAAAGGCATGCGCCACCACACCTGGCTTAATTTTTAAATATATAAATAAACAAAATAAAATAACAACAAAGTCACTTACCTCTCAGTCCTACTCTTTAATGGTAAAGGCAAAACTTTCTGAATCATGTACATCTTTTTTCATTGTCTCTGAAAAATCTTCAAATTTCTACAAAAAATCTATTATTAAACCGTAGTTGCCAATTATTGTAACAGTCAAATCAGAAGCACAAAAGTGTTTTTTTAAATTTTTATTGAACTTTTGTACATTTCATATAACAATTGTGAATCAAATTTAGACCCTCTCCCCCATTCATGCTCCCCTACACTCCCACCCCAGACCTCATGCATCCCATCATACATATTAAGTCTTATCCAATCAAGCACTGGATACCCTGTACCCTGATTAAGTGCTATCCAATCAAGCATTGTACCCTAATATCCCTCAGTGCAAATTCATCCATCGGAATCTAGTCAGTGTTTTGTATTTAGAATGTGTTCTTAGCACATGTCTGTTTCCAGTCATTGGCATGCAGTGTTCAAAGAGCTATACAGAATTCATATGGTCCTTCTCACTTTAGGAGCCTTTGTCTTTCCCCTTCTTTCTTCTTTCTCTTTTCTCCTCTTTCTCTTCTCTTTTCGTCTTTTCTTCCTCTTTTCTCTCTTCTACCTTCCTCTTCTACTCCTTTCGCTTTGCTCCTTTCTTCCTCCTTCCTACCTTTTCCCTTCCTTCCAACAGGAACTGAATGTTTACTATTTCCTTCAGGCACTGAAAATACAATGGTAAATAGGACAAACACAGTACTGTTCTCAACTCACGTAAAAGGGAAAAGACAAGCAAATAGTTCTAATTCAGGGTGATAAGTTGTATGGCAGAATGCAGTCCTCAAACACTAATGCATCACAATCATTTCAGATGCTTGTTAAATCTGAAGACACTACACCAAGCTCACTAAATAAGAACACTTAGAGGGTGGATCCAAGGAAATCTACATTTTTAAGAAACTCCCCAAGTGATTGTGGTGTGGGTGTCTTCTTTGGCAGTATGCAAAAGAATAGCCAGTGCAATGAAGAGTTCACTATGTAGGTCACAGAAGACTTCTGTACAAAGTTACACCTAAATTGCGACTTAATCCATATCTAAGAATTAATCAGGAAGTTCGGAGTTAGAAAGTAGACAAGGGTATAACAAAATAAGTAGCTTGACTGAATGTGAGGGGGTAAGTCCTGTTCATAGCAAGTGAAACAATATCAGAGTCTAATTCTGCTATTTCATTATTTCATTTTAATTGACAAATGCAAATCATGTATGTTGATGGTGGACATGGATTTTTTATATATGTACAAACTCAGAATAACGAAATCAAATTAACATATCAGTCACCTCACACATCATTTTTACATGGTGAGAGCATCTAAAATCTACTCTCAGCAATATTCAAGTGTACCATACACCATTATCAATTACAATCACTGTGCTTACAATAGACCTCCAGAACTTAACCATCTTGTCTAACTGAAACGTTGTACATTTAAATCAGTATCTGCCTCAGAGTTTAAGGTAGATTAGGTTTATGGTAAGTAAAAAACCTCAATAGGGATAGTTTGAGGTAGCAACCAACACAGTCATCATAAGCACTATTAAGATATAAGGAAAGGTATGAAAATGAGATCAATAAGAGTAAAAGGGCCAGACAACTTTTTCTGTTGTATCATTTCAGTTAATTTATTAATTCATTCTCTCTCTCTCTCTCTCTCTCTCTGTTGCAATAAACTCTCATGTTTGTACTTTTTAGGCATTATTCCATAGATATTTCCCAACTTAAAGTATCCTTATAAAAAATTCATGAGGGGGGTTAAACACATAATATCAGATGAGAAAATAAAGGCTTCTTAGAGGTTAAGCCTCTTAAGGCATTAAAATTACTGATGGGACAAAAGTGATTCTTGGACTAGAATGTTTTTATTTTGCTTGATTTGTACATGTCACAGTAAATATTCTTCCACTATCTCTTTCCATATTTGACGCGATCTTGAATTAAAAAGTTATCCTCCAAGAGTCCGTATACTTCAGGCAACTCCAATTGAGAGATTCATAAAATAGATCTGTGAGGATTCAGAAGGGCAGGGACAACTTGAGCAGAACCCACTTGTATTAACAAATTTCTATTATGAACAACTAGATTTTTGTGTGTGATAGGAAGATAGATAAAAAGAAGCATATCTCAGAAGAGATGCTGCAAACCATTGGCACCTTTGAACTAATTATTAGTGAAGCACAATATTCGTGGCAATAGTCTTTTGTATAATATATCAAGACATTGCAAAACCTAGTTTATTGTTTCTTTCTAGTTCAGACATTCAAATGATTTGAGCTTTTTCTTGAAATAATATTGACATAAGCTTGATTTCTAGAACTATTCTTCCTTGAACTTAGCTAGAGCAATAAGACAAATGAAGGAGGTACAAGTGACAGAAGTTGGAAAAGAAGTAAAAGTATCCTTATTTGCAGATTATATGATTCTATATATGAAAGATACTAAAGACTCCACCAAAAAACAAAACAAAACAAAACAAAACAAAACTACCGGAGCTGATAAACATATTTAGCAAAGTGGCATGATACAAAATTAACACGAAAAATACAGCAGCCTTCCTATATATCAACAAAAGAATATTACTTTGATTAGTGGTAAAGAAAGACTGCCTGTGGGAGACAGGCTTGAGCCTAGGGTGAAAGTCTTAATGACAGCCATACAGCAGGCCTGAGGCAACAGCCCAACCACTGGCGCCACAAGGAACATTTGTGACATTTGTTACCATTGGCAGATCACAAGACTGATGCCTAGAGCTCACCACTCCCTAATCACCACCTTCTAAATTCTAAGACTGTCACTTCCAGATAAATGGTTGAGTAACAACAGCCTGGGTCACGTGACTTCCAGGAAACTGAAAACTCAATTATCTGAAACCTACTATGCTAATAAGGCATCTGGCCCAATATACTGTGATAAGATGCTAAGCCTGTTATGCTAATAAGGTATCCTACTCGCTGGGCTGTGATTGGACTGCTACCCCTATATAAGCTTGTGACTTTCTGCAATAAACCAGATCTGCATCACTGAACGTGATCTCCTGTTTCTGAATGAGGTTCTGCTGACACAGTCTCCTCACCAGCCCTGGGGTCTGGGACTAGACAGAAGCAGTGGCGGTCAGACACAACACCAGGCAAGTGGAGGGCCAAGCAGGAGATGTTACAAAATTATAATAAATAAATGTTTAAAGGTTAGTGAGACTGGTCAATACAAATTAGGGAAGTAGACATCAAATCTCTCTGGCACCATAACTCTCCCGAGTTCTTTACCATACCCTAGAGAGAAATGTTGTCTTTTCTTTCTTTTTTCTTTTTTGCCTTTCTATATTTTTTGAGCCTTTAAAATTTCATATACTTCCCACTCACATCCAAACCCCCTCTGCCATCCATGCCTCCCTCATGCCCCCACCAAACCATATGCACTCTGCCATACATGCTGAGTCTTATCCATTCAGGTGTTTGTACCCAAATGTCCTTCAGTGTAAATTCATCCACTGGAGTCTACTTGACCCATCCAGAGGTCGTATTTAAGTCATACTCTCCTCACCCAGCAGCAATCTCAAATAGTTCTCAATCTAGTGCTGGCCCACCACCTATTTCTCACCTTCCCTTTCGGCCCTTGTTTAATTGAGCTGACATGGGACCCACATTCAATGCCACCATTGCTGTAGGCTCACATCAGCAAGCAAGTGACCTGGAAGCCTCCACCTCCGTGTGTTCATCAAGCAGCCATGTCTCTTATCTTTCTGCCTCCTCTTCTGCAGTGGTCCCTGGAGCATGAGTGGGTAACATTCTATATAGGGTCCCATCCTACACTCTACAGTCTCTTATTCTGTAAAACTTGGCTAGTTAAGGCCTTCTGTGTGTATCACACTCAAATGTACATGGAAGCCTCGCTAGTGAGAGTTAAGGGATGCATTAACCCTCTCTCATCCTCTATTCCACCATATTCCATGAGCCTTGGTTATAGAGATTCGACTGCAGATGTGTCACCTAGTACTGGGCATCTCCCAGACATATGTTCTCAATGCTTGACCAGATGTGCAACACTGCAGTAGCCTCCATCTGTTGCAAAATGAATCTTCTTTGATGAGTGCTATATGGCTTGTTTGTTGTTCTGAAGGAGGTTTCTTCTATCTGGCACTGTGTTCCCTGCCAAGCAACTCCCAGGTATACATATGCATTAATGGTCGGACACTCTATGTGCATTTCTCATAGGGTTTCTAGGGCATCACTTTCCCATCTAGATTTCCTAGCACTCTGAGATTCACACATCTGCTCTTTTTTTCTCCCATCTGTCTTCCCTCCTCCCTCCCTTCCTAGTCACAGTGCCCCCCATTATCCACACCCTTCCCCCAACCCCATCTCACTCCTGCCATCTTTCCTCTCTTAACTTCCCTCCCTCCCCAACACCATGGTCCCTTGCAGGTCCCTCCCTTCCCTCCTCCCAGATTACTCCCACTTTCTCCACCTCCCTCAGGTAACATCTGTTCCCTACTATCCCCCTTTAATGCTGTTTCTTTTCCTTTACCTCCATGTATCCTCCTTCCCTTTACCTGGCTCCTGGTGTTACATCAGAATTTATATACTCACATATAAGGGATTGGTGCTACAATCCACAAATGAGGGAGAACATATATCACCTGCTTTTCTGCATTTGTGCTACTTCATTTAGTACAACACTCTCTAGCTCTATCAATTTACCTGAAAATTTCATAATTTCATGAAAGATGCTTTCTTAGAGTAGGAACACAGGAACAAGAAAATGTAATAAACTTATAAAGCAAGTTTACGGTAACATATAAGTAATTTAATAGTCAGCTTAAATACTATTTGAAGGAGGAGTATGGAATATAAATGACATTAATCATATTAAGAATCAATTTTAGTCAAATTATTTTTTTCATTATTTTTATTTTTTAAAATGTTATGTGCATGTGTGTATTGCCTGAATGTGTGTTGGTCATCCGTGTTATGCAATGCTCACGGAGGACAGAAGAGGGCATTGGATCCTCTGGACCTGGAGTTATGGACTGTTGTTAGTCGTTATGTGGGTGCTGGTATTCGAACCTGGGTCTTTTGCAAAAATAGCCAGTGCTCTTAACTGCTGAGCCATCTCTCCAGCTCCAAATTATTTTACTAATGTTTTCTGAATCACTCTATTCTAGTCTTTTTAGTGCTTCACTAATTTAAACATATGCTACACCCAATTTTATTCTTTATTAAAACAAAATGAAAGCTGGTGGTGCAGGCCTTTAATCCCAGCAGAGGACTCTAGAGGCAAGAAGATCTCTGTGAGATTGAGGCCAGCCTGGTCTACACAGTGAGACCTGTCTCAAAAAATGAAACAATAAGAAATATAAAGCATTATTAATTGCTACCATAATGGCATACAAAACCCTATTGTAATGACAGTTTTTCTCTACTTATTTCCTCTACACTCCTTAAAATGTTTGCAGCATAAGAGTAAAAACTGGTGTTTTAACATATGTGCTGAAACTTGTATAGTGAGCAAGATTGTGTACCTAAATCTCCTCTATATCAAACTGAAGGTATTTAAACATCCTAAATAGAGTATTTATCTGGGACTCATCAACTGCTATTCTTCCAAAATATCTCCAGAGTTTCCAGAAATACTTAAAGTGGTATTTATTTTTAGACAACATTATGAAAATATGTTCACTAGAACACTGCTTGATATCAAGAAAACAGAAAACCTGGGGCTGGAGAGATGGTTCAACAGTTAAGAGCACTAGTGGGTCTTGCAGAGGAGCCGGGTTTGATTCCCAGCACCTACATGGCAGCTAACAACCGTCTGTAATTCCAGTTCCAGGTGAATCTGACACACTTTTCTGACCTCCACAGGCATTTTACGACATGGTGCACTTACATACATGCAGGCAATATATTCATTCACATGAAATAAATAAATAATAAAACAAAAATGGAAAATTAAGATACACATTAGAGGTGGAAACACAAAACAGTGAAACCATTATGGAAATCAATATTTACTTTCATATGATCCAGTTATTTCATGTTTGAGTATATAATGAAAGGTATGACAGTCAGCACACAATAGAGATCAGTACATCCATTTGTATTGAGTTTTCTTGAGGCACCAGTCACAATAGACAAATTATTAACTTTATTAATTTTTGTAGGCCTCCATCAACAAATGAATGGATATAAACACAGAGAGAGAGAGAGAGAGAGAGAGAGAGAGAGCAATGACTAGTGCTACACTGCTGAATGACTCCCGCCTCCTTCACTCTCCTTCAGTAACCATTACCTGCAAATAGCTCATCAGAAAGCATTAGGATCTCATGACCCCCTCCACCATTTTTGATGGAATTTCAGAGGTCCCACTAATTTGCAGGTCTTGTGCAGTTAACTACAACCACTGAGTTCATGAGTGCAACTGCCATGTGATGTCTAGAAGACAGTTTTCACAGCACACTTCCCCATCCTCTGACTCATACATTCTTTATGCCCCCCTTCTGTGATGTTTTCTGAGTCTTGTGGGAGGTGGCTTTGGACCAATCTACCTTATAAACATAGATACAAAATTTTCCAAAAATATACTTACAAACAATGCAAGAATGGATCAAATATTTAATTCATTATGATCAAGTTGGTTTCATTCCAGAGATGCAAGGATTTTTCAACATACTAAATCCATAGATTCAATACATTATACAAATGGATTCAAGGACAAAAATTACATGATCACCTCAATAGGCGTAGAAAAGGCTTTTGACAAAATACAACATCCTTTCATGGTAATAGTTCTGAAACAACCGGGAATAGAAGGAACATATCTCAGCATAATAAAGACTATGTATGACAAACTTATTATCACAAACACACAAAATGGGAAAAACCTCAAAGCATTTACACTAAAATCAGAAATAAGACAGGATGTCCATTCTATCCACTGTTATCCAATATGGTCCTCAAGGTTTTAACTAGAGTAATAAGAAACCCTGGTACTCTGTTTCCATTTGTACCTTGATCAGTATCTCTTTCCTTAGATTTGGGATGCTGTTTTCTATGACTCTGTTGAAAATATAATTTGTAAGTTTGCCCTAATATTCTTCTCCTAATCTATACCTATGATTCTTAGGTTTGGTCTTTTGTAGTGTCCCAGGGGTCCTTCATAGTTGGCTCCTGGGTTACTTTAGATTTACCATTTGCTTTAACTGAATGATCTATTTCCTGTACCTTGATTTCAAGATGTGATATTCTCTCTTCCACTTTATTCAATCTATTGCTTTTTACATGACTTCCTGAGTTTTTTATGTTGAGTTTTATTTCAGTTTGTCTTTTCCTCATGGAGTCTATCGCTATTAAATTCAATTTCATATTTTGAATTCTTTTACTTATTTTGTTCAACTGTTTGTATGTTCATGGTCTTCAATCTTTTATTCATATCTTCTTTGAGTTCTTTGATCATGTTTATAATTGTCATTAAGAAATCATTGCTTTGTGTATTGGCTAGGTTATCTTTCTCAGGAAACATTAAGATGGGGGTTCTAATTTTTTTAAGGAGACATATTCTCTTGGTTATTGTGCTGGATAGCTTTAGTGTCAACTTGACACACCTGGGTTGAGGGAGCCTCAATCGGGGAATTGCCTCCATTGGACTGGCCTGTGGCCATGTCTGAAGGGTATCTTCTTGATGAGTGATGTGGGAGGGCCCAGCCCACTGTGGGTGGTGCCACCCCTGGGCAGGTGGGACCGTGTTGCATAAGAAAGCAGGCTGAGCAGGGGCCAGGGGAGCAAGCCAGTAATCAGCATTCCTCCCTGGCCTGTACTCCAGCTCCTGCTTCCAGGTTCCTGCCCTGAGTTCCTACCTTGGGGTCCCTGATGAACTATAACCTGGGAGATTTAAGCTGAATAAACCGTTTCCTCCCCAGGTTGGTAGTGGTCAGAGTGTTTTGTCACAGAAATGGAGAAACAAAAACTAGGACAGTTATTCATGCTGTTTTTATTTTTGTAATAGTACTAAGCATCTATAATTATAATGTTGGTAGTGTTTCTAGGTGAATATAGTATCTCACCTTTGTTAACTGGGTGTTTGAATCTTTGTTTGCTCTTACTCTAACTTTCCAAGTTGTGGCCCAGCTGAGTTGTGTTTAGTGTTCAGTCTTGGGGCCACTCTGTGTTGATGTGTGAATGGTATGTAAGAAGTGGACTCAGTTCAGATAGAGATATGCACAACTTCTGAGCTGAGATTCCATGATAGTATTCACATAGTCCCAGAGTGGCAAAGTGGTTGGGGTGGCTACTAGGTAAGCACATGGCACATAGGAGGAATCGGGGAGATTCCAATTTGGTGGTGACTAAGAAAACATGGAAATAAGACTCTTGTCTGTGTCTGTCTGCATGACCCAAGTTATGCCTTGGAGTTTGGGTATGGCAATAAGGGCATGCAAGGTTCTATGGAACTGGCTTACCTGGGCAGATGCGAAGGTGGCATGACCTGAGTTAGACCTGGGTGCATGGGACTATGGAGAGGGAGTGCTAGGCTTTGGAAACTCATGAGACCAGCAAGTATTATGGGGTGCATTAGCTGAGCTAGGAGTATGAAAGTAGGATGGCGGACAGGGAATATTGGGGTTGGGAATTCACCTGTTTGGTGTATTCTCATGGATACTCCAGGGTGCATGAAACAAGGTAGACCTGGGAGAGTGGGATGGCACACATGGAATGTTACATTTGGGGAATTCACAGGTCTGGTGTGTGCACAGGGTGCATGACCTCAGCTAGGCCTGGAAGCTGGGACTGTGGACAAAGAATGCTGGGTTGTCAGAAATCACCAGACTTGCAGGTACACAATGTGTGTGTAAACTGAGCTGAGACTGGCTCGAAGAATATAGAATAGTGGACAAGGAATGTTGGGCTTGGGGAATTCACAGGCCTGTCCTATGCCCAGGCAACTGATTTTTTTGACAAATGTGCCAAAAATACACATCAGAGAAAAGACAGCATCTTCAACAAATGGTGCTGGTCTATCTGGTTAGCTACAAATAGAAGCATGAAGAATGAAATTAAATCTCTTCCTCTCACTCAGTTCAAAAGTCTACTTCATATGCATCAAGGACCTCAACGTAAGACCTGATACCTGAATCTGACAGAGGAGAAAGTAGGGAATATACTGGAATTAATAGGCACATAAAAGGACTTTCTGTACATGATGCTGATAGCACAGGCATTAAGACTATCAGGTGACAAATGAGACAATATGAAACTAAAAAGCTTCTGTACAGCAAAGGACAGCATCATTCTAGTGTAGAGTCAATGTACAGAATGGGAAAAAATACATCTGAGAGAGGGTTAGGATCGAGAATATACAATGAACTCAAAAAACTAAACATCAATAAAAATTTACACTATTAAAAATTGGGGCAAGGAATTAAACAGAGAATTCTCAAAAGATGATACGCAATTGCCTGGGAAATATTTTTTTCATACTTTTATTGAGTTTTGTGTAATTCATATAAAAATATTAATCAAATTTAGACACCCTCCCCATCCACACCCCTATAGTCCCCCACAACTGTATTTCATACATTCTGTCATATATGCTAAGGCCTATCCAATCAAGCATTTGTATCCAGATATTCCTCGGTGTAACTTAATCCATTACAGTCCAGTCAGTATATCTAGAATCACTCCCTCAAAGAAGATCTATTCTCCCTCACTCTGTAGTCATCAGTTGCCAATAGTTCCTCACCAAGAGTTGGGGCCTGCCATCTATTTCCCTAGTTCTATGCTGGGTTTTTGTCTTACTGAGTTCGCGTGGGTCTTGTGCATGTTGTAACCATTGTTGCAAGTTCATATGAGCAAGTTCTCAGAGGTCTGAAAGCCTCTGTCTCCTTGTGTTCATATACCAACCCTGGCTCTTACAATCTTCTGCCCCCTCTTTCACAATGGTCCCTGAACCATGGGTGGGTGAGGTTTAATGTAAGAGTCCTATCCAGGGACACATACTCTGCAGTCTCTTATTCTCTACAACTTGGCCAGCTGTGGTCTTCTATGTGCATCACACTCTGTTATATGAGGAAGCTTTGCTGGTGAGAGTTGAGGTATGTATTAGTATTCCTAAATGTTCAATCAATATTCTTATCCATGAGAGAAATGCAAATTAAAACTACTTTGCAATTTCATCTTACTCCAGTCAGAATGGCTAAGATCCAACAAACAATGAATGGAAAATGCTGGTGAGGATGCTGTGAAAAGGGGAAACTTATTAACTTATGCTGGGAGTGCAAACTGCTAAAACCACTATAGAAAGCAGGTTGGAGGTTCCCCAAGAGCTAGAAACCGATGTAACACATGACCTAGCCATATCATTCTGAGGCATTGCTGTGGTCTGAATAAGAAGCATCCCCCATAGGCTCAAGTATGTGAAGACTTGGTGATTTGGTAGCACTGTTTTGGTAGGGGCGTGGAACCTTTTAGAGGTGTGGCCTAGAAGGAAGAAGCACAGCACTGGGGACAGGCTTTGAGAGTTCACAGCCTTGGCCTATGTCTAGTTTCAGTCTCTGTTTCCTGTTTGCCTTAGATGTAAGCTCTTGGCATTCTGCTCTGGCTGCCTCTGGCCATGCCTCCACCACCATGAGGGACTCATCTCTTTGTAACCACAAGCCCAAATAAGCTCTTCTATCTATAAGATTCCTTGCTCTTGGTGTTTTATCACAGCAACAGAAAATTAATACAATTATATACTCAAAGAACTATATAGCCTACTACAGATATGCTTTGTATTCCATTTTTATTGCTTCTCTATTCACAATAGCCAGGAAACAGAAACAACCTAGATGTCTATCGACTATTGAATAGATAATGAAAATACAATATATTTATACAATGTAATATTGTTTAACTGCTAAGAAAAATGAAATTATGAAATTCATAGATTAATGGAGGGATCTGTAACTAACAATTCTGAATATCCATACCCAGAAAGAAAAATACAACATTATCTCTCATATGTGGATGCTAATTTTGAAACTTTATGTGTGTGTGTTATATTTGAAAAATTCTTACAGAACAGGAAAATAGTAAAGACCATGTGGTGGGGTTTTCATGGAAGCAGAGATAGAATGTAGAGGTTTAAATGAGGAAAGGTAAATAATGAAATAGGGAAGGTTAAATTTGAAGGTGGATGGGAGGGAAAGGTAGAGGAGGGAGTATGCGGTCTGATAAGTAACACTCAAGGCCTTTTGAAAAAGTCACATAGAAATTTATTACACAGAAACTTCATAAAATATGTAAAAAGACATGTATAAAAAGAGTTTAAATGGAGTTACCCCACACTTGGAGGACATTGCCCATACCAGATACCAAAGGCTAGCAATTAGAATGCCCAATGCCAGGAATGGGCTCCCTCTTTGGAGTTGTTGACAGGTGGGGGGGTCCCATAGACACTCAACCAATACTAGCTGTTGCCTTCACACTTGATTATTCTCTAGATCTTGACGGTAAGACACTATTGCTGAAGACACTACATATTTGAGCTGTAAAACAAACATGGAGAGATCAAACTGGTACCAACCTCAAAGCTTCATTGTGGCTGGCTAGCATGCATAGTACTAAAAAGTGCTGTGCATGCTACTGAAAAGGAAAATAATTATCAATTTTATGGAGCCATGATGCCTGCAAGCTACAATAACAACTGCCTTAGCAAAATATGCCTACTGGTGAAATAGTGGCATGGATATTATAGGCACTACCAACCACATTCTAATTGGATTTAAGACCAGTTTTACAAGAGGCTGTCCATACATGATACTATTATCAGAGTCAAGATCATTTGGCTAGGCAGGTCACAGACCATAGCAAGAACCTAATACTATTATTCTGCTGAATAGACATAGTATTAAACAGAATCCTAATGACTTATTTTTATACCCATAGATTAATGCATCTCTCAACTCACACCAGAGAAGCCTCTTCCTGTAATGGATGCCAATTAACATTGAGAATTACAACTGCTCAACATTCAGAGAACAAGAGACTGTGGAGTGATTGGCCCTAAATGGGAAAGCTTTATCATACCCTCTCCTCCCAGGGCTCACTGATCACTGTGGAAGAGGGGACAGAAAGATTATTATGGCCACGGGTGGTGGATGAAAACAAAGTAACAGTGTTTTCCATACACCACAAGGCAATTACAAATACAACACCACAGTACTTGTAACAGCACGCACATGACCCATTCAAACTCAAGCCAGACAAAATCTCAGGATGGGGACAGGAGGTAGGCAAGAAGCCTCAGACCTAGATGAAGAACTATTGGCAATTATTAATACCTGCTGGGAAAGAGAGAGTAAGTTTCCTTTAAGGGTGTGATGTGGGGTAGGTTGACCATGATCCAGGGGATGGACCCATAACAAAGGGCATTTGGGGAACACAAATTAAACTTGATAGGCCTTAAAAATTATAAAGAACATAAAGTGAGGTGGGTAGGAAGATGGGGTGCATATGAGAGGAGATTGTGGAGGGTCTCTGAATATGATAAAAGTACATTGTATGAAATTCTCAAAGAATCAATAAAATATATTATTTTCTAAAAGTAGAAACACCACTTCAAGATATAGGCATAGGTAAAGGCATTATAAATGGGATTCTGGTCACTTGGGAAACAAGACAAGTGATTTACAAATGGAACATCATAAAATTAAAAAGTTCTGTATAGGAAAGCAGTATTTTAATCTAGTAAGGAGGCAGAAAAATCTTTGCCAGCTATATATACTGTTTTAAAATATGTACACATTGTAGACTCCCTAAACTGAGGTAATTGATGTAAGTTTAATCTCGTGTACATTTGTGTTAAGAAAATCTTGATTCTATTCTCTTATTCATTTTAATAGTGCAATATGGTATTAAGTAAAAAAGGTAGTTACCATAATTTCAACTAACTCAAAATTTTCTGTTTATTCTCAGCATGTTCAGCAAATGGTGCTGGCAAAACTGGATCGCCACCTGTAGAAGAATGAAAGTAAACCCCAATCTTTCACCTTGCACAAAAGTCAACCCCAAATGGATCAAAGACCTCAATGTGAAGCCTGAAACTCTGAAACTGTTAGAAGAAAAAATGGCAATAACCCACAAGATATAGTGTAGGAAAGGATTTTCTAAACTGGACACCAATTGCTCAGGAAACACGGTCAAGAATCAACAAATGGGACCTCACTAACTAAAAAGCTTTACATCAAAAGAAGCAACCAAGGAAGTGAAGTGAAAACCCACAGAATGGGACAAAATCTTCACCAGCAACTCATCTGACAGTGATTTAACATCCAGAATATATAATGTACTCAAAAAACAAAGAATCAAGAAAGGAAGTAACCCAATTAAAAGATGGGCTAAGGAGCTGAACAGAGAGTTCTCAAAAGAAGAAATAAAGATGGCTAAGAAGCATCTTAAAATGTGTTCAACATCATTAGTAATTAGGGAAATGAAAATTAAAACCACTTTAAGATTTCATCTAGCTAGTCAAACTAGCTAAGACCAAGAGAAAAAATGCTACCAAATGTTGGAGAGGATGTAGGGAAAGGGGAACACTCATCTACTGCTGGTGGGATTGCAAACTTGTTCAAACCCTATGGAAAGCAGTGCGGAGAACTCTTAAAATACTACAGATGAACCTATCATTTGACTCAGTTATACCACTCCTTGGCATATACTCAAAGAACTCATCCTATTGCAGAGATAGCTGTACATCCATGTTTGTTGCTGCTCTTTTCAAAGAGCTAAGAGATGGAAGCAACCTAAGTGTCCCTCAACTGATGAGTGGATAATGAAAATATGGTTCATTTATAAGATGGAGTTTTACTCAGTAGTAAAGAAATATGAAATCATGAAATTTGCAAGTAAATGGATGGAATCAGAAACTGTTATACTAAGTGGAGTAACACAGACTCAGAAAAACAAACTACATATTTTCTCCCTCATATGTGGCTCCTAGCACCAAATCCTTTTAAGTGAGTATGTACCCAGGCATAACTACAGGAACCAGGATAATGAGCAGGAACCAGGGAGGTAAAGAGAAAGAAAGAACCTGAAAGAGAAGAACAGTAGGAAACAGGTGTTAATAAGGGAGATATGGATAAAAATGGGGTTATTTTAAGGGAGGGGGAGAGAGGGTTATACAAGGAACCTTGGGGATAAAGGGAAAGAAGGAGCTCAAGAGAGGTTGGAGCACAGGAGAAGGATATCATTAAGGGAGAAATGGGAAAAATGGGGGCATTTTAAATGGGGAAACCATGGTGGAAGGGTTAGACAATGTGAGAGATAAATAATGCCTAGCTAGTTTTGAAAAAAAACCAGAGGGAACCACATTAGTTCAACAACTTACTGACAAATTATACATACAACTACCTCAAGGTTTATCTCAGAACCTTTTGTCTTTGCCCAAGCTTTATATACACAGCTCATGGTAATTAAAAGTACCAGACTCGTGGAACTAAACTTATTGGATGTTTAACAGCCGTACTTTGAGGCCTATACGTACTTGGTCAGGGGAATTTAAAGGACAGTTTTTGCTCCTTGCCCTCCAAGGTTGACTAAGTTCAAGGGGACTATGAAGCATCTCTCAAAATGTCCTGTAACTGTGATGAGTCACCTGTCCTCTTAATCAATGAGGCCGTGGAGACCCCACCAGATGGATTTGAACCAGTGTGCAGTCTACAAAGGTGAGTTGTCAACACAGAGGAAACATTTTTTCCATGCTTCCAAGTGAAGCCAGCCACGGTTGAGCAGGACCTTTGACTTATCTTCACATGGATGGAACTGGTCAAAGAAAGGAGCCAGGGGCTCCTCCCAAGCCCATGTGACCCATGAGGAACAGATCCTCAAATGACCTTAAGAGTAAAGAGAAATTGGTTTATCTGGGCCAACTGCATGGTCTTAAACACCAAAAAGGAAAGTATTACCAAAGATTAAAGGGATCAATATAATTCTTTAAGAGTCCAAGTGTATAGCTAAAGGCTACATAGCAATAAGAGACAATGCCAGAAAGCAGATACTTTCCTTTAAGTTGTTGGCCAGACAGGCCCAAGAGACTCCCAGATAGTAACCCAGCATAGAACTGGGAAAATGAACAGCAGACCCTAATCTTATCTAAAGGAATGTTGGCAACTGATTACTGCTAGATGAGGAAGAGCTGATCTTCCTAAAACAAGGAACTCTAGATAGGCTG
>NW_008331140.1:7001530-7023190 GCF_000622305.1 Nannospalax galili
ATTTGAGGAAGAAGCATAAAAATTTGCTTCATGTTAATTAGTAGATGTGAAAAACATTACCATTGAAATCTACCTGATGATCGTATATCCATGCTCAGGTGCCAAGGATCTCAGAAAGTAACTGACTGTGACTAGTAATAATCAGATATATAGAGATTAGAGACGCATGTTCAAACATTTAACTGTTAGTTGCATTGAAAATTAGTTTTTATGTATGAAACAGTATATTTTAAAATGAAATGAAGATCTTTTTTAAAGGTTAAAAACCTCATTCAATTTTATGGTTTACAGGGTTTATCCTGAGTACAATATTGTATAACTGTATGAATTCAACTCTGAACCTAAAAATATACAGCCAATTTTGAAAGAGATGTACCCTAGCTCAGAAAAATGTTATTTATTGAATATGTCAATGCCATTGTAATGAAATGCTTCTTCTAATTATGTGGTTATTAAATAAATAATTTTTAAAAAACAAAATATTACCTCACATTTCCCCTGTGGTTTTTAAAATCTAAGAACTTTTCTAGATACTTTTTAATATAATATCTTATTTAGTCTTCATAGAATCCTAAAAGATATTTACAGATGAAAGCATTCATCTGGGGTTCAGGAGGGTCATGGAAACTTTAGGAGATGTGGCCTTGCTGGTGTGGCCATGCTGGAGGAAGCATGTCACAGGGGGGCAAGGGGTAGACTTTGAGAGTATCTAGTCATGCTGACTCCCAGTCTGGCTCACTCTGTTTCCTGTCCCTGCTTGGAGATGTGAACAGTTAGCTTTCTGCTGTGGTCACCTCTTCCACCATGCCTCTTTACCATGATGAACTCTTACTCTCTGGAACCATAAGCCAAATAAATTCTTTCTTCTAAAAAAAATTCTGTCTATTCAAACAGACAAATAAAAGGATAGCCACTGAACTATAAATAGCAGTTATATCCAAACTGTATGTTAAGCAATTTTTCATTTTTATTTTATATATTTTATGTATTCCTGGGTAACAATATGCCTTACGTATCTACCCCAGGTAGCAATATAATTTGTTCACTTTACCCAGCCTTTTATATAGGTGACTACTTTCTTATATGTTGCTACAAGGATCTGTTTAATTATAGTCAATTTTCTAAACTCTTGGATTCAACTTCTGCCACTTCTGTCTTCGTTCAGTACCTCTGAACACATGCAGTCCTTATACCAGAAATAGAAAATTTGTGCGTGATAGGCAACTTCAACCCAATTATTGGTGAAAAGGTAGGCACATTTCTACAGACTTAGGAAACAATTTCAAATGGAATAGTGACGTCTAAAAGAAACTTTCACTGATGTTTTGTCCTAAACATCATCCAGGCTTTTTAGCCAAGCTCTGCTTCTCAAGGCAAGGAATCATCCCTTCATTTAGCCCACTTTCCTAGTTCCTGAGATCCTTGGATGTTTTGTCTGTGCTGCTCTCTGAAAAAAAAAATTCAGTTTCTTCTTTTGACATGTAAAAATATTTGATTCTTTCCTCCAACCTAATCTGCAGGCCTGTGCCTGGATCCATCCTGCCTTTCGCAAAAGGTTTCTGTTGGGAAACTTTTCAAATGGAAGAAGTCATCTATTCCTGAACTACACCTTTAGCTAAGCAAAGAGACGCATAAGCAATAACATGGGTTTTTGTTTAGTTGGATATTTTTGCTGATGATATCTGAAAATGAAGAGAATTCAAATTCTTGGATATATTCCTTTCTAAATAGAGCAAATTATGATGATAATGTCTTGTCTCCCTATGATAGGCAAGTTTTTCTACAATGAGCACAGATTTTTCAACTAAATAGATCATGGCAATTATCTTAAAAGAAGGGGAGCTTGTTCATAGGACTTAGAGCAATGGTGTCAGCATGTACAAGACCTATGCAAATGCAAGCAGACAAAAACCCAGCATAGAACTGTAGAAATGGGCAGCAGGTCTCAATCTTAACCAAAGAACTATAGGGCAGCTCATTACTACTGCTGAGGAAGAGCTGATTTTCTTTAAGGGAATGTGTCTAGATAGGCGGACTAGACCCCAGTGGATGAACTTGTACTGAGGGACATCTGGGTACACTAACTTGACTCAGTAGGCCTTAACATGAATGACAGAATGCATGAAATTTAGTGTGTGTGTGGGGGGGGTCTATGGGAGGGTATCGATGGGAAAGGGGGTAGAAGGATGATTAATATGTTCTGTACGAAACACAAAAATTCAATAAAAATATACAGAAAAGAAAGTGTTGCTTATTGATGATTTTCTCAATATTTCAGAAAATATTCCAATTTTCAGTTCTATTCCTACCTGGCTCCTTGTCTCACCATTTAGCTCCCAAACCTACCATTTTTCTCATTCCCTGTTTGCATCTTTCAAGGGGTGAAAAATGCAAACTTAATGTGAACTTAAAAGAGCTAAGAAGCTAAATACTGGTTCTGAGTTTTAGCAATACACTCACAAATAGTTTGCAGAATGCCTGCATACTTTACATGGAAATGATGCATATAGCTTTCTCATGTTAAAGTATTCATTTAGATAAAACTAAGCTGGAGTCAGAAGTTACATGACTGTACTTTACTTTCCTCAGCATCTTCGGAGATGTGGATCAAACATATTGATGTCTATAAGTATATCCATCTTTTTACACCTATGTGGGTAGCTTTAAAAGTATATTCATTAAAAATATTTTAGTAAACCTGAAAATATATGTACAGTTTGAAGTTTTAGACATAAAATTTGACGGGTCTTGGCTTACGAAATTTAATAAAACAGCTTGCTAACAATAAAATTACATATTCTGGTCCTCAGCTGTGTCATTGTTGAGGTAGGTATGGCCCAGCCCTTTGCAAGTCACTCTCACCTTCGCGGAACGCGGCCACCAACTCATGGGCCCTGGCACTGGATGAGTAGAAAATCATTATCAAATCAGTAAGTGCATCAATGGAAAGAAAGCACATTAATGGAAAGAAAGTAAAACTAGACACCAATGGTGTTACTAAACCTCAGACCACTGCACAGTAGACAGATGAAGAAGAAAAAGAGGACAAAGCTGATTATTGTTTACTCAAGAAGCTGATCAGAAACAACCTTGTAGATAACCAAACTATGTGGAAGCTCTGCAGGGGGATCCAAACTGCCTGTTCCACTCAGTGAAGTCTTTCAAAGAGCTTTGTCTGAAGCCACAGGGAGGCTTTGTCTTAGCCACCCTTCTCTAGGGAAGCTGTCTTGGGCTTCAACTGACTCTCCAAGATATAAGACAATGAGTTACCTATGATGTTTGCTGAATCCCCACAAAACCTGATCACCCACCCAGTCTTGGTCAGTACTGGGAAAACAATCAGCCTCTTTTGTCCTGGCCATGCGCAACAGAATGGAGCCAGCAGACAACTCCCAGTGTCTATGCCTCTCCCCAAGATATGAGCTGGTGCTTCAAACAGGAAAAGTGACTGATCAGATGGGAAATTTTCATACAATACCAAAGCTTGTTTGTGCTGTTTGAGGTGATAAATTAAAAAAAAAAAACCAGAAGATCAAGAGCTAATTGTCATAAGCAAGACTGGGACTGTCTGGGACAACTGTTCCAATGCCAAGTTCACTGATCCCACAAAAATCAAGGTGATTGTTCTGGGTGAGGTTGACATGATAGCTACTCAGAGCCACCAGGAACACAACATCTACATCCAGTGGATGCTGCCCAGAAACTTTGAGATGCTGCTTTTCTCTGACACCTTTGACGACATGGTTTGAAAGTTTGCATAGAAAGTGGTCCCAGACTCCAGCATTATGAAAATGAAGTACAAGGAAGAGAAGCTGGACACCATCAAGCAGTATTACTCCTTTATGTTAACAGAGAGAAGTTCCAGGACCTGTTCAACCTGTATGGGACCATTACCATCTCTCAAGCCATGATCTTCTGCATTACCCACAAAACAACTAGTTGGCTGGCAGTAGAGCTCACAAACAGGGGTAACCAGCTAAGTCAGCTAAGGGGCAACTAGGCAAGTCAGCTAAGTGGTGAAATGACAGTGGCACAGCATGATGAGGTAATTGAATGTTTCTTAGAAGGCAAAGAGAAGGTTCTTACCATGTTGTATGTCTGTGGTATTGATGTTAAATTGTGTCCATTGCCATCAACTTTTATCTACCCATGGATAAGTGCAGGAATCTAGACAATGAGACCTACCTGAAACCACACAGGCCACTTAGTAAGAAGGATCTGGCAGTGAACAGAGTTGAAGTAAGCACAGCATGAATATCCTCAACAGAATGCAGGAACATTTTAATATGAAGAGAGAAAGATCGGACATGGATGATTTGAACAAGACTAACAGTCAAGTGAGAAACCTCACCAGCAAGTGGTGCCACGCTGCAGAGGAGACTGATGCTTTCATGGCGTAGGCCTTATGGGGATCTCAGAGACAAATGGCCAAGTAAAGACTACCGGTCTCATTCAGAATTATGTTTTGAATTGACAAAAATTTGTGTCAATAATAGGAAATCTAAGGAAATTTTGTATTTTAAAAAGAGTCCTACCCTTCCTTCCCTTTTAAAGTTACAGTTTTCTCCTTATTTATGGTAATGCAGTTGCTGTTAGTGATGGTTGCACATCAGGACTCAATGGCCACTCTCTGGTTCAGCATGTTAAGACTAACATCTGGCCTTGACTAAATGACAGAAGAAAACATGGTTTGGAGAGGCCAAATAGGACATGACTGTGGCCCAGCTACAACTGATAGAGCCAAGAGAGTGGTCACAGAGGTCCTGGGGTATCCCCACTGGACCTCTTGACTTTCTTATGCCCTGGGGCCAATTTTTGAAATCCATCCACATCCCAGCTGGTCCGTTTTACCTGTTCTGCTCTCTGCAGTAGAGGTTATCCCTCTTCCTCTCTGGTGAGATCTTGGCTACTTCTGTATCCAGCAGACTGGGGGGAAAGACAGAAGTTAGTGAACTGGAGACTCATGAAGGATATTGGCTTATCAGGGATAAACAGATCCTTTAAGGATGGGTTTTGTCTCTCCTCCTGGACAATCCAGCTGGTCTGTGCCTAGTACTTGGTCATAGCAGCCAGGAGATACTGGATGGTCTCCTAAACACTTGCTTGGCCTGTTTTGTTGTTTCTAACCTGTGGGCTTTCATGCCATGTCTGGAGCCAAGCAATAGTTTGAAAAGGAAGTCATGACTAAGCAAAAAATTTTAATTATGGTGATAGTAAGCTTTATGGGTTACTTATTCATATGCATAGGGCAGATAAATTACAGAGATGCACATCAATCATTGTAAAATTTTTTCAATAAATAGGAGAAACATTTTAGTGATCATGTTTTTGTTAATTGTATTTTCTGCTTATTAGACTAATATATGTTCATAAAAAAGATTAGAGTTTTAGAGATTTTCTGAGTCTACATATAAGGCAAGACGAGTCCAGTCTTTAACAACATGCACACTGTTGTTAAATATAAGCATACAGTATTTGTCCTTGCTTTTGTTTCCCAGACAACACTGCCACCTTGTGGCAAACACTGACAACTAAAGTTTTTGTTAAAGTATTTAAAAAACCATTTTTCCCCTGAAATTGAATCAGTAACAGTCGATTTTTAAATGACTGACAGATAAAATCCCTCTCTATATTTCTAAAATGTGAAAAATTCAGTAGATAAATCACTTTCTGCAATAACATATATATGTGTTCCTTTCAATTGCATTCGGTTGCAGTATTGAAACCTAATATTTTTCCAAGAAAAAGAGAAAAAAAAAATCTAACAACTAAATGGTCTTCGGGAGATATAAATATTCATGATCAAATGAAAGAAATAAAAAGAAAGAAAGAAAGAAAGAAAGAAAGAAAGAAAGAAGGGGAAAGAAAGAAGAAAATGAAGTCGTCAGAAAAATGTGACGGGAAGATATGGGAGGAGTTGGAGGGGAGGGAGTGGGCGTGGATTTGATCAAAACACCTTATATGCATGTATGAAATTCTCAATAATTTAAAGTAAAAAAAATTCAAAATAAACTCTAATTCTATATCATCAAACTGCATTTTCTAATTTTATCCCTTAAAGATATCAACTAGAAATAGAACGGGTCTCCAATATAGCAAAATATAATTATCATCTATTGCCACAATAGTTACACAAATTATCTTATTTTGTAAAGCAAACAACAAAATCACTTAATCTCTTTTCTAGAATTTTGAGAAAAAAACAAAAGAACTGGATAATTCTTATTTTACTTGTACTTTTAGATGTGTGACCTATGTCGTTATTTAATCTCTCTGAATCTTAATATTTTTTGTCTTCAAAATGCAGACAATTATATTACTTATATATTGGTTTGTTGTGATAATAAAGTGAGTTTTTGCAAGCTTTCCTTCAAATTGTGCCTGAAACCACAAGGAGTATTCATTAAATTTTTACATTTCTATTATGAAAATAGTGGGAAAAGCGTATAAAGATCAGCATTATACCTTTATCTAAATCGTATTAGACTTCGCATGATTCTGTAGTGTGACTTGATTGGCCTGCCAGGTCAAAGATACGTTCCCTAGGTATCGGAAGAAGCCTAATGAGGATGAGATGCTTTATGTTTTATTTGAATTCTCCCTTCTGCAGCATGGACCTTGAATCATAAGTCCCATTTAAGGATTTACTAGCCTTGGGGAAATTAGTTAATATTCCTAAATTTTAGATTATTGAAAACATATGAACAACAGTACATCTAACAGGATTGCTTTAATAATTGAGATAATATGTATGTCTATAGCAAAATGTGAGAGTTAAAATAACTAAAGATTCTCTTATATATGAAAAAAATTAGTTAATTCATTATTAATAACTATTATATAATATAGTGCGGTAATAGGCTAAAGGAATATTGTGAACATTTGGAAGTAAAAAGATGTGTCTGACCTTCCAGACATGAGCATAAAAATGAGTAGCATGTAAGACACATGAAGCTGTCATAAAAATCCTGGGGAAAGAATCAAAAAGACCTGAGTCAGAATCAGCCTGTCTGCCAGTTGCCTCGAGGCCTTGTTTTAAGTGACCAAATTTTTGTGTCAGTTTCCTCACAAACACAGATAGGACTGCTATAGGATTGAGAGAATGTAAAGTGGTTCCCATGAACCCAGGTCCTAAAAGGACTCAAATATTATTTGAAGCCATTGTTATTTTAAAAGAAATGTTTATGTTCTTCATTCAAGATTTGATTGTCTCATTAGGGCAGACCTTTTAAAGCTACTGTGTGGGGAGAAGAAAACAGAAATAGGAAATGAATTATTCATGAGAAAAGTTAGTCAGCTGGGGCAAATATCTTCGAATGGATTAGACAAAACTGCAGACATCTTTAGGGATATTGCTGAACATAAGCTCTGACAACATTTCTATCTTCTTACTTGACCCTCTTATTTTGGGCATCACTTTTCCCCCTAGGTTTCCTAGTCCCCCGAGATTCACTCATCTCCACTCTTTTTTCTCCCATCCAACTTCCCTCCTCCCTCCCTCCCTAGTCACAGTGGCCCCATTATCTCGACCCTCCAAACTGGAAGAAGAGGCAACAATAAATACAACTAGAAAGAAACCAGGGAAATAATCCCATTCAAAATAGCCTCAAACACCATAAACTATCTTGGAATAAATCCAACCAAGGAAGCGAAAGGCTTATATAATAAAAACTTTAGGACACTGAAGAAAGTAAACACAATACCAGAAGATTGAAAGACCGCCCACGCTCATGGATCTGTAGGATTAATATCGTGAAAATAACCATCCTACCAAAATCTATCTACAAATTCAATGAAACATCCACTAAAATGACAACAAAATTGTTCACAGACATTGAAAAAATAATCTCAAATTTCATATGGAAACAAAAAAGCCAGGATAGCCAAAATAATCCTGAATAATAAAAGAAATTCTGGAGGCATTACCATCTCTGATCTAAAATTATACTACAGAGCTATATTAATGAAAAAAAACAAAAACAAAAAACAAATACATTGATGAGTGGCACAGAATTGAGGCCCTACATTTAAATCCACAAATTTAAAGGAACCTCATATTTTATAAAGGAGCAAGAAATACACACTGGAGAAAAGACAACATGATCAATATTGGTGCTGGTCAAACTGGATAGCAGCCTGTAGAAGAATGAAACTAAAGACTTATCTCTTACCATGAACAAAAGTCAACTGCAAATGAATCAAGGACCTCAACATAAGACCCAATACCCTGAATAAACTAGAGGAGAAAGTAGGGACTACATCAGAACTTATTAGGCACAGAAAAGGACTTTCTGAATAGGACTTTTGTAGCATAAGATTAAGTCCAACAACTGATAAATGAGACTTCATGAAACTGAGCTTATGAACAACAAAAGGATACTATCATTTGAGTGAAAAGGCATCCTAGACAATTGAAAAACATCATTACCGACTATACTTCTGGCAAAGGGTTAATATCTAAAATATGTAAAGATCTCAAAATCTGAACATAAAAAACCAATCAATCCAATTTAAAAAATTGGGCAAGGAGTTGAGTAGGGAGTTCTCTAAATATGAAACACAAATGGCTGACAAATATTTAAAAACATAGTCAACATCTTTAGTCATCAAGGAAATCCAAATTAAAACCACCTTAAGATTTCATCTTACCCACTTAGAATGGCTAAGATCCAAAGTACACAGACTAGTGAGGATGTGATGAAAGGAAAACTTTTATTCACTGCTGGTGCGAGTGCAAAATGATGCAACTACTATGGAAATTAGTGTGAAGATTTTTCAAAAAGCTAGAAACTGACCTGCCATTTGATCCATTCCTAGCACTCTTGAGCATATACCCAAAAGACTCTATACCTACTACAGAAATACCTGTTCATCCATGTTCATTGCTGCCCTTATCATAACAGCCAGAAATCAGAAACAACCAAGATGTCCATATATTGATGAATGGATAATGAAGTTGTGGTGAATATACACAATGGAATATTATTCAGCTCTTTTAAAACATGAAAATTTGAGAGGCTGGAGAGATGGATCAGCAGTTAAGAGCCCTGGCTGCTCTTCCAAATTACCCAGGTTTAATTTTCCAGAACCCACATCGTGGCTAACAACCACCTATAACTCCAATTCCAGGGGATTCACCACCCTATTCCTCCATGGGCTTTGCATGACACATGTGCACATACATGCAGATAAGACACTCATACACATAAAATAAAAATAAATAAAATTGCAAAAAAATTAAAAATTTAAAATACAAAATATGAAATGAATGGAACTGGAAACAATTATTCTGAGTGCAGTAACCCAGACCCAGAAAGACAAATGTCACATGTTCTCTCTCATAGCTGGATGCTAGCTATGAAATCTTGGATATGCATGTTTCAATTTAAAAATCCGGAGAGGTCAAAAACTAATAAATAGTTGTTTCCATTTTTTAACTATTGTAAAGAGAGCAGCAACAAACATGGATATACAGGTATCTCTACAGTATGATGAATCCTTTGGGTATATGCCAAGGAGTGGTATCACTGGATCATAGGGTAGGTTCATTTTTATTTTTTGAAGGGTTTGCCACACTGCCTTCCATAGTGGTTGCACGAGTTTGCATTCCCACCGGCAGTGAATGAGCATTCCTCTTTCTCCACATCCTCTCCAGCATTTGGAGTCTTTTGTTTTCTTGATCTTAGCCAGTCTGATTGGAGTAAGATGAAATCTTAGAGTGGTTTTGAATTACATTTCTCTACTAGGGATGTTGAGCACTTTTTAAGGTGCTTCTTAGCCATTTTTGTTTCTTTGCTTGAGAACTCTCTGTTTAGTTCTATCACCCATCTTTTTATTGGGTCGTTTATCTTCTTATTTCATTCTTTTTTGAGTTCTTTGTATATTCTGGATATTAATCATCTGTAGCTGGTGAAGATTTTCTCCCACTCAGTGGGTTTCCTCTTCTCTTCCTTAGTTGTTTCTTTTGCTGTACAGAAACTTTGTAATTTAAAAAGGTCCTACTTACTGACTGTTGACCATAGTGCCTGAGCAGCAGGTGTACAATTTAGAAAGTCCCTTTCCTATGCCTATATCGTGGAGGGTGCTGCCTGCTTTTTTGTTTGTTTGTTTGTTTGTTTTGTTTTGTTTTCTTAAGCCCTTTCCAAGTTTTACATTGAGGTCTTTGATCCATTTGGAATTGACTTTTGTGCAGGGTGAAAGATGGGTTAAGTTTCATCTTTCTGCAGGTGGAGATCCAGTTTTGCCAGGACCATTTGTAGAAGATGCTATCTTTCCTCTATTGTGTGGTCTTAGCACCTTTCTCGAGTATGAGGTGGCTGAAATTATATGAACTCATGTTTGGGTCTTCTATTGTGTTCCATTCATCTATGTGTCTATTTTTGTGCCAATACCATGCTGTTTTTATGATTATAGCTCTCTAATGTAAACTGAGATCTGATATGGTGATTCCCCCCACCCGCCGCCAGCATTTTTCTTTTTCAAGATTGTTTTGGCTATCTGAGGGCTTTTGTGATTCCATATGAATTTTAGGATGATTTTCTCAAGCTCTGTGAAGATTTCATGGGTATTTTGATTGGGATTGCATTGAGTCTATACATTGCTTTTAGTAAGATAGTCATTTTCACAATTTTGATTCTACCAATCCATGAGCATGGTAGGTATTTCTGTCTTCTAGTGTCTTCCTCTATGTCATTAGAATTTTGAAATTTTCATTGTAGAGATCTTTAAGGTTTTGCTTATGTTTATTCTTAAATATTTTATTTTTTAAGGCTATTGAGAATGGGAGAGTTTCTTCAAGTGTTTTTTCTGATTGCTTGTTATTGTTATATAAAGGCTACTGATTTTTATAAGTTGATTTTGTATCCTGCCACTTTACTGAAAGCACTAACCAATTCTAACAGTTTTCTAGTGGAATTTTTGGGCTCATATATATATATATATATATTACATCATCTGCAAATAGGGATAATTTGACCTCTTCTTTTCCTATTGGTACTCCTTTAATTTCCTTCTCTTATTGCTCTAGCAAGGGTTTCAAGCACTATATTGAAAAGGAGTGGAGATACTAGACAGACCTGTCTGGTTCCTGACTTTAATAGGAATTCTTCCAGTTTTTCTCCATTTAGGATGATATTGACTATACATTTGTTGCATACAGCTTGAATTATATTGAGGTATGTTCCCTCCAGACCAGCTCCTTCTAGAACTTTTAACATGAATGTATGTTGGTTTTGTCAAATGTCTTTTCTGCATCCACTGAGATGACCATGTGGTTTTTGTCTTTAAGTCCATTTATTTGTTTTCTTACATTTATTGATTTATTTATGTTGAACCATCCCTTCATCTCTGGAATAAAACCAACTTGATCATGCTGGATGATCTTTTTGATGTGTGTCTGTATGCAGTTTTCAAGCATCTTGTTGAGTATCTTTACATCTATGTTCATAAAGGATACAGATCTATAGTTTTATTTTTTGTTGTATCTTTACCTGGTTTGGGTATTAGAGTGATACTGGCTTCGTAGAAGGAGTCTGAGAGTTCTCCCTCTGTTTCTATCTTTTTGAATAATTTAATCAGTATTGGTTGTAGACTTTCTTTGACTATCTGGTAAAATTCTCTTGTGAATCCATCTGGGCCTGGGGTTCTTTTAGCTGGGAGGCTTTGTATTACTGTTTCAATTTCCTTATTTGTTATGGGTCTGTTTAGGCTGTTGATCTCCTCTTGGTTTAACTTTGTTGGTAGTCATGATTTTAAGAATTCATCCATTTCTTTTACGTTTTCAAATTTAATGGAGTATAGATTTTTAAAGTATCCCTGAAATGATGAATGGTTAATGAAAATGTGGTACATCTATTCAATGGACTTCTACTCAGCAGTAAAAAAAGATGAAATTTGCAGGTAAATGGATGGAGCTAGAAGGGTTATACTAAGCAAAGTAGCAAAAATGCAGAAAACCATGCAACATATGGTTTCTCTCATTCGTGGATTGCAGCACCAATCCCTTATATGCGAGTATACAAATTCTGATGCAACACCAGGAGCCAAGTAAAGTCAAAGGATACATGGAGGTAAAGGAAAAGAAACAAGATGAAAGGAGGATATTATGGAACAGATGTTAACTGAGGGAAGTGGAAAAAGTGAGAATAAGCAGGGAGGAGAGGAGGGAGGGACATGCAAGGGACCATAGTGTGGGGAAGCGAGGGAAGTCAGAAAAGGAAAGATGGAGGGAGTTGGGAGGTACTGGGGGAGAGTAGGGATAGTGGGGACACTGTGACTAGGAAGGAAGGGAGGAGGGAGGCTGGATGGGAGGAAAAGAGTAGAGGTGAGTGAATCTCGGGGGAAACCTAGAGGGAAAAGTGAGGCCCTAGACACCCTATGAGAAATGCACATAGAGTGTCTGAACATAATGTATATGTATACCTAGGAGCTGCTTGGTAGGGAATGCAGTGCCAGATAGAAGAGACCTCCCTTAAAGGAACAAACATGCCATACAGCACTCATCAAAGAAGATTCTTTTTGCAACAGATGGCTGCTACTGCAGAGTTGCATATCTGGTCAGGCACAGAGAACATATGCCTGGGAGATGCCCAGTACTAGGTGACACATCTGCAGTCAAATATCTACAATCAAGGCTCATGGAACAAGATCTGGCCAGGTTTTGGAGAATAATAGACTGTAGAGTGTAGGGTGGGACTCCTATATGGAACTCACCCACCCACGGCTCAGGGACCATTGCAAAAGAGGAGGCAGAAAGTTTGTAAAAGCCAGGGCTAGTTCATGAACACAAGGAGGTGGAGGCCTCCAGGCCACTGAAGGCTTGCTCATGTGAGCCTGTGGCAGCAGTGGTATTGAGCATGAGACCCATGTCAGCTCAATTAAATAAGGGACCAAAGGGGAGGTGAGAAATAGATAGATGGCAGGCCAGCATTAGATTGAGAGCTATTTAAGACTTATTGCTGCTGGGTGAGGGAGAGTATGAATTACATATGACAACTGGATGGGCTGACTAGACTCTAGTGGATGCATTTATACTGGAGGACATTTGGGTACAAACACCTGAATGAATAGGACTCAGCATGTATGGCAGAGTGCATAGAGCTCAGTGGAGGAATAGGGGGAGGCATAGATGGGGGAAATCTACCACTACAGAAATTTCCTAAAAGATATACATACATATATATATATATATATATATATATATATTATAAAAAGAGATTAAAAGGAGTTACCTTATAACAGAGGGACATTGATCTTACTAGACACCACAGACTAGCAAAGAAATCACACAAAGCTAGAAGTAGACTCTCTCTTTTGAACCTGTTAACTATGAGCCTTATAGACCATTAAACAACAAATGACCCTGCTCTTGATTACCCACCATAATTCCACAGTAAGGCCCTATTGTTGAAAACACCATATACATAAACTGTAGAACAAGTAAGGAAAAATCAAAGTGATACTGATACTGATACTGATTTTGAAGCCTCATGTTTACTGGCTAGCTTTCATAGTGCTGGAAGATGCTATGCGTGCTACCTGAATAGAAAATTAATCATCAACCTTATCTAGCTGTGAATTCTGTGAGCTACAACAACTGGCCTGGCAAAATATACACCCTAGCGCAATAGTGGCATGAGTATTATAGGAGTAACCAACCACTTTCTAATTGCACTTAAAGGTTCACTTTATAGGATGGAGCTCATACCTGACACTGATATCAGGCCTAGGTCACATGACACAGGGGAAAGTCTAATACTAATTTCCTGGTAAATAGATACAGCATTAAATGGAGACCAAAGGGCATATTGTCATATCCATAGATTAAAGCATCTCTCAACTCTCAGCATAGAAGCTTCCTTATATAGCAGATGGTGATTAACATGGAGAGCAATGACTGACCAACATGCAGAGGCTAAGAGGCTTCAGAGTTCTCATCCTTGAATAGGACAGCTATATCAAACTTCTTTCTCCCAAGGCTCAAGGATCATTGTAGAGGAAGGAGCAGGAAAATTGTAAGGGCTAAGTGGTGGATGACCACTAGGAACCAGTTTTCCAGATAGCTGATCAGTTGCTCATATGAACTCACAGCAATAGCAAAAGCATGCGCAAGTCCCATGTAATATCAAACCAGACAAAAATCCTTGTCCAGCCTAGACATGGACAAGTGATTAAGAAACATCAACCCCACTTAAGCAACTATTAGCACCTGATGTTTGCTGGGAGGGGAAGAGTCAAACAATTTCAAGGATTGGACTCTTGCTATATTAACCAGGTTCCAATGGACGAAGCCACACTGAAGGACATTTGGGGATACAAATTAGACTCTATAGGCATACACACACACACACACACACACACACACACATCACATACATACATATGTGTGTGCGTGCGTTTGTGTGTGTGTGTGTGTGTGTGTAAATTAAATTGCGTGGAGGTAGTAAGGGGAGGTGAGAATAGGGGAGGGGATCTCAGTATGAAAAATATATTGTATGAAAATTATATACACATTCAATAAAAAAGTAAAAAAGGGGTAGAGAATGTAAAAATAAAAATAAATAGGAAATTAATTACTCACAGGAAAAGAACCAGTTGGGGCAACTATCTTTGAACTGATTAGTTAAAACAGAAGATCCTTTTAGGGGGACTGCTGAACATAAGTTCTGAGAATCTTTCTAGCCTCTTGCTTCACCCTCATAAACTCAAAGAGTGTCAATGAAGCTGTAATCAAGAGGCCCCTGTCCTGCTCCTTCACCACATGGGGGAGCAGCACACAAACACAGAGGCACTAGCATTATGACTTTATCATTATGATGCAGTCCTATGCCATGTGGGTAAGGGATAAGTTGGTAATCCTCTCTTAGGATCATTTCTTCTTCCTCTTTTGGCCAGTTGGCAGGGAAAGGCCTGATGACAACCTGAAATCCAACCAAGCTTGTAGCTGTGGTGGCTGTTGAAGTCAACTCCAGCAAATCAAAGGCATCGATCATCTTCTTCAGGTAGTCCTCTTTTTCCAGTTCCCATCATGATAAACAGCTATCTAAAGTTTGAATTAAGTTGACACAAACTGGAAACAGCTGACAGCTTCTCACCACATTGCTGTAGTTAAAAGATCCTACTCCATCAGCACTCTTAAAAGTCAAGCAATTGTTTGCCAACGTATCATCTGCCAACCAGTCAACATTTGGGCAATCCTTCCTCAGCCAATCAAGCACAAAGTATGAGTCCATCAGATCCATGGCAAATGCACCCAAGTCACCCAGGTATGAAGCAATCGGAAACATGGCAACCATGCCCCATCTTCCCTAGTGTGAGACAATTATACAGAAGGCCCAGCATGAAGCTATCAGAGATGTGGGAGCCAGTGCCAAGGCAGTCAAGAACAAGTACTCATCAATTGGGTATAAGACAACCAGGCATGAAACAATCACAGACAAGCCAACCAGGTATGAGCCATTTAGATACAAAGCAACCAGGCACCACCCAGTCTGGGAAAAGCCAATCAGATACAAGTCAACCAAGTGCCACTCAATCAAGTACAACAAGCCCATTAGTTACAAGTCAGTCAGGGAGCACCCAATCAAGCACTAACAAATTAGATACAAGTAAATCAGGTGCCACCCAGTCGGGCACAAGCCAACAAGGAATGATAAGATCAGACACAGTGGAATCAGGCACAGGCCAACTAGAGGTGAGAGACACCTCATCAGAAACTAACCAAACAGACTCCAGTCAACCAGGAATAAGCCAATTAGTTCTAAGTAACCTAGAACGAAGCAAATCAAGCATGAGTGATCCAGCCAGGAGTCACCTAGAAATAATTCAAGCATTCATGAGAAAAACAAGCACTGCTCCTTTCCACATAAGATCTGCTGAGCCTGAAGACTGCCCAGATATCCTGCATCTGATTAAAGTAAGTTTATAGCTCCTTATTCTTTAGAAATTCATAGGATTAGTGTAGGGCTGAGAGAAAATAGTGATGAATAGTCATTTTAAATCTAGCTCTGTTAATTATGACCCATATACACAAAATTTTGGACTAATCAAATACATTTGATCTTCATTTTTCCATGTATAAATCAAGATTACATTAATTACTGCCCCCAAAGATTGTTGTAATGTTTTCTTTCATATGCATAACATTTATTTTTAAAAATGTGTGAGATATAGGTTGGGGAAATAGCTCAGTTGGTAAAGTGCTTCCAGAAGTTTGTTCACAGACATATCCCATGAGTCCAAGGAGCAGAGGAACAGTTTTCTTTAGCAAATGTTTCTTTTAATGCTTTTTCTAGAAACCATACCAGTGCAATAACAGTGATAATCTCATATTCATAGTTACCATGCTGAAATTTTGGTGCACTGAAGGCAATCATTTATGTGGTACATGATATGTATATAGTACTTAGCTTTGGCCTTTCTGTTCTTTAACAGATTTCTATCTTTTCTAACTCCTTTTCATTGCTAAGTTTGCAAAAACACTCTATGAAGTAACCTATTGGAGTTTCCCATCAAAATTCCTAAGTTGATTACGTGTTGAAAGTTCTTTTATTGTGCTGCCACCAAAATTATTTCATGTTATCTTCTGTGTGCAGCTATTTTATCTTAATCACATCACAGCATTGTTTGAAGATTTAATCATTTGCTAGGAAGCCATCACTGCTTTGCTTAAAAGACTTTCCATCTGAAATCTTTTATTTTGGTAGTCCTCAAAATGTGATTTTTGGACCACTTGAGATCCACAGATAAGTGCTGAACAGTACTTCTTTGTTTGTTTCTATAAACAACAGATGTATATTTGAGGAAGATCATGTGCTAAAGCCTTTAAAGGATATAGGAATTTTTTTAAGATTTTTTTTTATTGGTGTGTGTGTGTGTGTGCATGCGCCACAATGTATTTGTGGAGCTAAAAGGACAACTTGTGTCAGTTGATTCTCTCCTTGCACCTTGTGGATCCTGATGATTGAACTCAGGTCATCTGACTTGGCAGTAACTGGTTGAACCATCGTGTTGGTCCTGATATAGGGATTACTAAGTCATTATCTCTGCAGTAAAGAAGTTTATCATTTCTTAGAGGAGATATGCACATAAATAATTAATTCTCTCCCTGTCCATTTTTTTTTGGTCTGTTTGGGATAGGGTTTTACTGTCTCCCAGAGCTGGCCTGACATGCCCAACCCAATCTTTTTCTACATAGCAATCAAATTATTCAAAATACCTTGGGATTCTGGTATATTGAAAATGAAACCCGAACTTCTAAGGCTTTATATAATCTGGCACTTACTGTCTACCTGCTTACATATTATAAAAGCATTGTTTCACTATACATTTCATATAATTCCAATAAATCCCAAATTTACATTAGAAAAAAAATGAATTCACAAAAGAAGAGTAGGGAGATGATCATTACTGGATAGTATATAAGTAAAACATGGAAACTGATGGATAACTAGATCAATGAAAATTACTGAAAAGTCCAAAAGTTCTAGGAAGTATATTGAGAAAGTTGTGTTTAATATAAGAGATATATTAAGTCACTGAATAAAATATAGGTTATTTAATAAATGGCACTGGAATGACTTGGGGGAAAAGAGTGAAATTCTACGTCACTACTTACAGACACAAAAATATCCAAAGAAATAAATTAAGAGGATAAATCCAATACTCTGCACAATTAATATACTGCAATAAAAATAATAAAAGATTAAGGAAAAGAATGAATATTTTACAACCTTCCAAGCAAGAGAGAGAAATCACAAAAGAATTTGAATGTGCAAAAATTAATATAGTAAAAAGCCATAATTCAAAAAGCCTAAAGATAAACTGGCAAAAGCCATGTAACAGGCAAATACATGTTACAAACTTTTTTGTAAATTCCTAATATATAAGCTTTATGACATTTAACTTAAATTGCAGAAACGAGTTTAGCTTTACTTTTCAGGTTTCAGTTGTATGCAAAGCTAGTAAATAGAGAACTGACCTGCACGTGAGTGAGATTTTTAAAAAATCTGTGATTTCTCTTTCATCTGTCTATCATCTGTTTATCTATCTAATCTATCTATTTATAAGGTGTTTTGATCAAATCTCCCTCCCCTCCAACACCTCTCATATATCTCCATCACTTTTTTCCTGACAACTTCGTGTACCCTTCCTTCCTTCCTTCCTTCCTTCCTTCCTTCCTTCCTTCCTTCCTTCCTTCCTTCCTTCCTTCCTTCCTTCCTTCCTTCCTTCCTTCCTTCCTTCCTTCCTTCCTTCCTTCCTTCCTTCCTTCCTTCCTTCCTTCCTTCCTTCCTTCCTTCCTTCCTTCCTTCCTTCCTTCCTTCCTTCCTTCCTTCCTTCCTTCCTTCCTTCCTTCCTTCCTTCCTTCCTTCCTTCCTTCCTTCCTTCCTTCCTTCCTTCCTTCCTTCCTTCCTTCCTTCCTTCCTTCCTTCCTTCCTTCCTTCCTTCCTTCCTTCCTTCCTTCCTTCCTTCCTTCCTTCTTTCTCTTTCTTTCTAAAGGGGCTTTTGCTATTTAACATTCCCTGCCCTAAAGAGGTAACCCTAAAATCTTTTAGGAATTAGATAAGAGGTCTCAAATACTTTTGACATTTTTGGCCTTTGGAACAGAGTATTCTGCTAAGAGGCCCAAGGACATTTTTACTTTTAAACAAGAAACTTGCTAGTTTACTTCAGAGTCTTTTTACCCAACTGGCTAGCCGATTCCTACCTCCTATTCTTATCACCACCATCCTCTGAAGAGGTTGCCCCAATTATTGATAGGGAATCGGGACACAGACCACTCTGGCTTCTTCCATGCTGAACAGGAATGCAGGGTGAGGCAATTGGAGTACCCCTTCAGTGGGTCTATCCAAAAGACTCCCAAATTGGATAATTCTTCTCTGTAGGGAGGAAAGAAGGTCCTTGACTGGTGGATAGGGGATGTGAAGAAGCAGTAAAGGCAAGAGTACTTAGCATTAAAACTTCTAGACAGGGAACCAGCAAAAAGTCAGAACAGGACAAATTTCAAATATTCATATCAGAGTTCACTGGGATTTCTTAACAAAACCTTCCAAAAGCATCCCTCTTTTGGGTTCCTCATGATTTTTCTTTTGTCTGCCAAAGCTGGACTCAAGGGTGATGGACTCAGAATTTGTTTTCAAGCATTTTGATAGCTGTTGGAGTGTTTAGAATCAGTGTCAGTTCCCTCTCAGAGGCTTCTAGATAGGGGGAGAAAACAAATTTAGCCATCATTTTAGAATAACGGCTTGTCTCCCTTAGCTACAGGTGGGCTCTACAGTATTGCAGACCAAGATTTGAAGTCTTACATCTGAGCAGCACTTTCTGCCTAGAAACAAAATCATCAATGAGAAATAATTGTCTAACCTTTCACATGGACTTAAGCCTAAAGTCTGGGAAGTGTAATCCCTTGAACTCTTAAAGAAATATACTGATCACTTTAATCTTTTATACTTTCCTTTTGGGTTTTAAAGACCATATAGTTGGCCCAAATAAAGCAATTTATTTTTACTCTTCAGGTTGTTGGAGGATCTGTTCCTTAGGGGTCACATGGGCTTGGGAGGAGCCCTTGGCTCATTTCTTTTACCAATTCCATCTATGTGAAGATAAGTCAAAGGTCGTACTTGACCGTGGCTGGCTTCACTTGGAAGCATGGAGGAAATGCTTTCTCTGAGTTCACCCTCCTCTTTGTAGGATGGACACTGGTTCAAGTCCATTTGGTGGGGTCTCCATGGCTTCTCCAAACAGGAGGACAGGTGACTCACCACAGTTACAGGACATTTTGAGATATGCTCCATAGTCCCCGAGAACTTAGTCAACCTTGGAGGGCAAGTACCAAAACTTGTCCCTTAAGTCCCTCTGACCATATTACTATAGACCTCAAAGTATGGCTGTTAAACATCCAAGAAGGTTAATTCCACCAGTCTAGTACTTTCAATTACCATGTGATATGTAGATAAAGTTTGGTCAAAAACCAAATGTTCTCAGATAAACCTTGACTAGACATATATTTTGTTCCTTAGTTGACTAAACTATGACCTTAGAAATTTTAATATTATGTGTATATTTGTGTATATTTTGTGTCATTCTTTATATATCATAGCAAACCTACACAGACACTCATCACTAGCTTAGGCTTTCTCATTTTTTCTATTTATTTTGGAAAATATCTCCATTCCCATACCCTTTTAACACCTTTTCTTTCTAATTTTCTTTTTTAATGAGACATAATAACATTAACAAATGAATTTTCCATCTGTTGTGAGAATTGTTTTCCTGGGGATACTAAGCAATGCTTATCCCCTTTTAAGGTTCTAGTGTCAAACCAATGTTTGATTAAAGTTTTCCTGGGGAACCAATGAATTTACTGAGCTTACTTACACAGATGACTGAGGGGTTGATGAGGTGTATGAGTGACCTGGGGGTATGCACACTGGAAAGCCATTTCCCAGCATGGATCAAGCCTTCTCTTTCTTGCCTTCCCCAGATTATATACTTCAGTCTTCCCCTAATCCAGGAGTTCATGTGTGATTAGGGCCAAATTACATATAGTTGGCTGGGAAGAGTGGCTGGATACTCCGGTGAGGGTCCAATGAACCTGCATGGCCCTCCTTTAATGAAGGAGCACAACTGTCAACAACCCCAATTGTGACTATGTTTAGCAAGCAGGCATGGCTGAAGTTGAGCTAATGGTAGTTATTTCATGTAGAAGATACTGCTGTACAGAATCATCTTATTAAAAGAACATGGAATATATGGAATATAAGAGGATTTGATGCTAGGATCCACAAATGAGGGAGAACATACGTCTTTTGTTTTTCTGAGTCTATGTTACTTAACTTAGTATAACAGTTTCTAGATTCATCCATTTACCTGCAAATTTCATTATTTCAGCTTTCTTTACTGATGACTAGAACTCCATTGGGCAAATGAAACACACTTTTGTTAACCACTTGTCAGTTGAGGGGCACTTAGGTTGTGTCCATCTCTTAGCTATTGTGAAAAGAGCAGCAACAAACGTGGCTGTACAAGTGTCTCTATAATACGATGAATCCTTTGGGTGTATGCCAAGCAGTGGTATAACCGGGTCATATGGTAGGTTCATTTGTAGTTTTTTAAGAATTCTCCACACTGTTTTCCATAGGGGTTGCATGAGTTTGCCATCCCACCAGCAGTGAATGAGCGCTCCCCTTTCTACACATCCACATCAGCATTTGGTATCATTTGTTCTATTTATCCTAGCCAGGCTGATTGTGGAAAGGTGAAACCTTAGGGTGGTTTTAATTTGCATTTACCTAATTACTAACAATGTTAAACACTTTTTAAGATGTTTTTTTAGCTATCTTTATTTCTTTCTTTGAGAACTCTATTTAGATCTTTAATCCCCCTTTTAATTGGGTCAATTGTTTTCTCGATTCTTTGTTGAGTTCTGTGTATATTTTGGATATATAAACCTCTGACAGATGTGTCACTGGTGAAGATTTTTTTCCCACTCTGTGGGTTTTCTCTTCACTTTTTTGATTGTTTCTTTTGCTGTACAGAAGCTTTTTAATGAGTTCCCACTTGTTGATTGCTGACCAGAAATCCTGAGCAACTTATGCCTGATTTAGAAAATCTCTTTCTACACCTATATCTTGTAAGTTACTGCCAATATTTTCTTCTAATAGT
>NW_008331140.1:7023602-7031099 GCF_000622305.1 Nannospalax galili
TCGATGGTATTTTCTAATTCTGTGAAGTATGTCATGGGGATTTTGACTGGGATTGCATTGAATCTATATATTGCTTTTGGTGGGATGTTCATTTTTACAATATTAATTCTTCCAGTCCATGAGCATGGGAAGTCCTTCCATCTCCTGGTGTCTTCCTCAATCTTTCTTTAAAGATTCAAAATTTTCACTGTAGAGATCTTCGGTGTCTTTGGTCAGGTTTATTCCAGGATATCCTTTTTTTGCAGCTATTGTGAGTGGAAGCATTTCCCTGTACTCTTTCTCCAATTGCTTATTATTGGTATATAGAAAGGCTACTGGTTTTTGTCGATTGATTTTATAACCTGCCACTATACGGAAAGTATTGATAAGTTCTAGGAGTTTCCTGATAGAACATTTAGGATCTCATAGGTATAATATTATATCATCTGCAAAAAGTGATATCTTGACCTCTTCTTTTCCAATTAGTGCTCCTTTAATTTATTTTCCTTGTCTAATTGCTCTAGCAAGAGTTTCAAGCACTATGTTGAAAAGGAGCTGAAATAGTGGACATCTTTCTCTGGTTCCTGATTTTAGTGGGAAAGCTTCCAGTCTTTCTCCATTTAGAATGATGTTGGCTGTGGTTTTATTGTATATAGCTTTAATTATGTTAAAGGATGTTCCCTCCAGTCTAATTCCCTTTTTAATCTTTATCATGAATGCATGTTGAATTCATGAATGCATGAATTTGTTGAATTTTCTGCATCTATAGAGATGACAATGTGGTTTTTGTCTGAGTCCATTTATATGATTAATGACGTTTATTGACTTGTGTATATTGAACCATCCCTGTATCTCTGGAATAAAGCCTACTTGATCATGGTGAATGATCTTTTTGATGAGCATCTGTATGTAGTTTGTTGAGAATTTTTGCATCTATGATCATTAAGGATATGGGTTTACATTTTTCTTTTTTGGTTGTGTCTTTGTCTCTTTTGGATATGAGAGTGATGTTGGCTTCATAGAAGGAATTTGGGAGTTTTCCCTCTGTTTCTATTGTTTTGAATAATTTAAGTAAAATTTGGAGGTCTTCTTTAAATGTCTGGTAGAATTATGATGTAATTCCATGTGGGCCTGGGCTTTTTTTTAGTTGGGAGGCTTTGGCTTACTATTCCAATTTGCTTATATGTTATGGGTTAGTTTAAACTGGTAATCTCTTTTTGATTTAACTTTGGTGGTTCCCATGATTTCAGATGTCCATCCATTTCTTTTAGATTTTCAAATTTAGTAGAGTATAGGTTTCTAAAATATACCCTTATAATGTTCTGTATATTTTGGGTGTCTGTTGTGATGTTTCCCCTTTCATATCTGATTTTGTTGGATTTGTTCTTTCTTTCTTTTGGTTAACTAGGCTAAGGGTCTATCTTGTTTAGCTTTCCAAAGAACCAGCTCTTAGATTCATTGATTCTCTGTATTGTTTTCTTTGTGTCTATTTCATTGATTTCTGCTTTCATTTTTATTTCTTCTCTTCTGCTGGGTTTACGTTTAATTTGTTCTTGCCTTTCCAGTGTCTTTAGTTGCAATGTTAGGTCATTTATTTGGGTTCTTGCTAATTTTTTAATGTAGGCACTTAGAGCTATAAACTTCTCTCTTAGGACTGCTTTTAAAGTGTCCCAGAGGTTTTGTTGTATTGTCCTTTTTGTTGAATTCCAGGAATACTTTTATTTCTTTCTTAATTTCTCCTTTGACTCACTCATTGTTTAGGAGTGTGTTGTTTAAGCACTATGAGTTCATGTAGTGACTAGGGCTTCTTCCCGTGTTGATTTTGAGCTTTATTGCATTGTGGTGTGATAGAATGCATTGGATTATTTTTTATAGTTTTGTATTTGTTGACATTTGTTTTGTGCCCTAGTGTGTGGTCAATTTTTGAAAAAGTTCCATGGGGTGCTGAGTAGAAAGTGTATTCTTTGGTGCTTGGGTGGAATATTCAAAAGATGTCTGCTAGGTCTGTTTGATGTATGGTATTGTTTAATTCAAATGTCTCTGTGCTTATTCTTTTTCCAGTTGACCTGTCTAATGGAGACAGTGGGGTATTGAAGTCACCTACTATTACTGAATTTGGGTTAATCTGTATCTTAAAGTCCTGTAGTGTTGTTTTCAGGAACTTGGGTGCACCAGAGTTTGGTGCATATATGTTCAGGATTGTAATATCTTCTTGGTTAATTGTTCCTTTCATCAGAATGAAGTGACCCTCCTTATCTCTTCTGATTAGTTTTACTTTGAAGTCCTTTTTGTCAGATATTAGAATTGAAACACCTGCTTGCTTCTTAGTGCCATTTGCTTGGAATACTTTTCCATCCTTTCGCCTTAAGGTAGTGCCTGCCCTTGATGTTGAGATGGGTTTCTTGCAGACAGCAAAAAAGTTGGATTTCTATTCTTAATCTATTTACTTAGCCTGCATCTTTTGACTGAGAAGTTCAGTCCACTGATATTTAAAGTTATTATTATTGAAAGATGTGTATTGGTTTGCCATCAATTTTGGTTGCTGTTTGCATTCTTTGTCTAACATTGTGTTTCCTCAATTATACCTTTATTTTCTTTCATTTCCCCTGGGATATAGTTGTCTCTCTCTCCACTCTTTTTATTGCTTCAAGTATTCTTTGAAGGGCTGCTTTCATGGACATGTATTCTTTCAGGCTATTCGTGTGATGGAAGATTTTTCTTTCCCCCTAAATTGCAATAGACATGTTTTCTGGGTAGAGTATTCTGGGATGGCACCTATTGTCATTTGGAACTGGAAATACCTTGGTACAGTCTCTTCTGGGTTTCATAGTTTGCACTGATAAGTCAGCTGTAATTCTGATGGGCTTTCCTTTATATGTGACTTATTTTTCTTTTGCTGCTTTCAGTATTCTCTCTTTGTTCTGTACATTTAGTGTTTTTACTATGATATGCCATGGGGAGTTTCTTTTCTGGTTCTATTTGGTATTCTATGTGCCTCTTGTATTTGTATGGGGATGTCTTTCTTTAATTTTGGGACATTCTCTTCTACAATCCTGTTTAAGATCTGATCAATACCATTAACCTGAATTTCTTCTCCTTCCTCTATGGCTGTGATCTATAGATTTGGTCTTTTCATGGTATCCCACATCTCTTGCATATTCCATTCCTGTGTTTTTAATTTTTTTAAAATAATCTTTGAGTGGTCCAATTCTTCAACTTGATCCTCCAATGTTAATATTGTTTTCCTTTTCATTCCTTCTAGCGGTGAGGCTTTCCCCTGTTGTTTCAAGTTGACTTATTGAATTTTTCACTTCCTCATTTCTGCCTGCATTTTCTTCAATGCTTCTATCTTTTTTTGTGAATTCATTCAGAAGTTTATCCCTTTCTTCTTTTAGTTCTGTTTGTTCGTGTGCTCTTTAAATTCGTTGAATTCTTTGATCATGTTTATGATTGTTCTTGTAAATTCTGTACCCTGTGTTATCTCTAGGGGGTTCTCCTTGTAGAACTCTTCCACAGGACTGGTTGAGTTTGGTAGGGATATAGTGTTTTGGCTTTCCATTTTATTATTCTTTCGTTATGATTTTGCTATGTGAATTTCTTTTGTTGTTTGTGATTCTGATATGAAAATTAAGTTGAAGTTTGCTTCTGTTTGTATTTCTGGTGTGCCTCAGTCCTTTTCTTATTGGTTATGTAAACTGGTTGGTTCAGGTTTCAGGTTCTCTCAGGTTTTATGTTGGAGTGAACTGATGGCTTCCGATTAGCTACTCAGGAGCTCCCACAAAAGCCTAAATCAGGTTCCAGTCAGGTATACTCAGGCTTCCTTCTAAGGTTTGAACCCCTACTAGTGGGAACTCAGGGAAAAACCAGGGAAGTTCCCTAAGGTAGGGCCAATTTTGGAACTCTCAGGCAATCTGCTGAGTTCTCAGCCCCTATGCCATAGAGAGGACAGAACAGACACTCTGGAGGTCTGCTGACATCTCAGCTTTATCCCACCAAATTCTGTCCAGGGGCCTTGGGAGGGGCCTCACGTAGTCCCAGTTTGGGGTTTGTATATGTGATTTAGGGATGCTCACCACCCTGTGGGGGTAGGATCCAGGTGCTCTCAGGGGGGTTCCCTGAGTTCTCAGCCCCTATGCCAGAGAGAGGCTGGAACAGACACTCTGGAGGTCTGCTGAGATCTCAGCTTTATCCTACGAAATCCCTGCCCAGGGACCTGGGGGCGGGGGGCTCACGTGGTCCCAGTTAGCGAGATTTGGGGAAGCTCACCACCATGTGGGGACAGGATCCAGGCAGTCTCTGGCAGGTCCCCTGAGTTCTCAGCTCCAATGCAGAGGGAGGCTGGAACAGGCACTCTGGAGGTCTACTGAGATCTCAGTTTTATCCTACCAAACCTCTGCCAGGGGCCTTAGGAGGGGCTCATGTAGTCTCAGTTAGGGGGTTGGGTACTGCAAGATTTGGGGAAGCTCACCACCACGTGTGGGCAGGATGCAGGCCCTCTCAGGCAGGTCCCCTGAGTTCTCAGGCCCTGTGCCAGAGGGAGGCCAGAACAGGCACTCTGGCAGTCTGCTGAGATTTCAACTTTATCCTACTAAATGCATGCCTATTTTTTTGTTGCATTTCTATTTTAGAGTTTACATTCCTAGATACCTGGGATCAAGTCTGACACATTTGTACACATCTGAAAACATCTCATTATATGATAGATAGTTAGATAGATGATAGATAGATAGACAGATAGATAGATTCAATAAACCTTTATGATATTATAATCTTAAGAACTAATTACTAAATTATAACCTGAACAATTTTCTACTTTGACAGGAGTTGGCTGCCTGCGAAGGCTTGGTAGATGAGGTGACTTTAACAGAAATGGGTAAGATGTATTTTGTCATTTTTAGAGCAAGTAAAAACATGATTGTACATACACGGCTTGATACTTAGGTATGTGGAAGCTGCTGTCTCTATTACACAAAATTGATGCCATTAATAATACATTTACAGGACACAAATGTGATAGACTTTTCAATGTTCTACTATATTTTTCTATTTTCCCCATTTTTAACATGAAATTGATATAAAGTAGTTCATATCTTTACAGATGCAATAGATTTCAACTGCATTTCAAAATGGAGAACAAGAAGTATTATTGGTCAAAGTATTTTAACATGTAGTACACTGGTAGGAATTGAGATGGTAAAATTGAGAAAACTAAACTGATTTTGTATTTAATAACTATGAATACTAATGAATAGTTGGAAATTTATCATGAGTTCAACCTTTTTACAGAGTAAAAATAGTTAAAAGATGATGAAAGTGCATAACACCACAAATGGTAAAAAAACAGAGTGTTGGTTATATATTAAACAATACAAGAGTACAGTGTAGGATAGCCATTTCCTTAGTTGAATTTTTGTGAATTTCATTCGATATATTTTGATCATATTTAGATCTGCACTCGCTTACTATCCCCCCCCATATAAATGAAAGTATATAGAATCAAATGTGTGTCCCCCAAATGCCCTTTGGTGTGGGTTCATCCATTGGGAAAGTTGAATATTTCAGATTGCATGTAACAAACTAAGAAACTTTCACCAAATATTTTCTTCCATTCTATGGAGTTTTTTACTTCCTTGATGTTGTGCTATTCTGTTGAAGTTTACTTTCTTTCTTTTGCTGCCCATGCTTTTCTTGTTAGCTATATCTAAGAAATGATTGACACATGGAATTTCTTGAAGAATTCTTGTTTTGTTGTTGTTGTTAATTTTTTGACAGTGCCTCTCTTTAGCTCCAGTCTGGCCTTGAATTCACAGAGATCTGCCTGCCTTTGAGTACTAGGATCAAAAGTGTATACCACATGTCTTGCTCCTTGTATCTTTTTAGAAGTGTTTCATAGTTTTAGCATCTACACTGAGGTTTTTAATCTATCTCAAGTTAGGTGCTGAAATGTTGTGAAGGGTCCAACTTTGTTATTTTATATGTGGACACTTAGTTTTTACAGCATGATTTTTGGAAAAGATAATCCTTTACCCAATGAACTGTTTTAGCATGCTGGTCAGAAATAACCAGACAAGTTTATGGATATTTATTTTAAGGCTCTGGCTCTATTTTCTTGTTATATATATCAGGCATCTTTCCTGTATTATGCTGCTTTAATTACTGTAACAATATAATTCATTTTGAATCAGGAAATATGGACACTCTCACTTTATTCTGCTTTAAGGGTGGTTTGAATATTTAGGGTTCTTGCAAATCTGTCTGAATTTAAAGAAAAGGATAATGAACTATTAATTGACTATACTGAATATCCAAATAATTTCTGCTAGCATCACCATCCTAACAATATTAAATCTTCCTATCCATAAACACAGTAGTCCTTCCATTCAATTTTATTCTTTAATGGGTCAGTAGCATAGACAGGTTGGATAGATGCCTACTCAAATGTAGTAAAGGCCCCGCTTTTATTTGCAACCTTAATATTTGCATCCTCTCTTCATTTTCAATCTAGCCATTGATTTTGCTGGCATTTCCAAATAATGAACTTTTTGTTTTATTAATTTTTCTCCATTTTATTCTGTTCCATTTATTTCTGCTGAATTTTATTGCTTTCCATCTGCAACCTCTGGGGCTTACCTTGCTTTTCTTTTTCTACTTCCTTAAGGCATAGATTAACTTCTCGTTCGAGATTTTTTTTCCAATCTTAATAATATTTAGACCCCCTCCCTCCCCTATCTGCACCCCCCATAGCCCACCCACTGGATTTCATGCATTTTGTCATATATATTAAGGCCTATCAAATCAAGTTTTGGCCCCCAGATGTCCCTCAGTGTGTGTTCATCCACTGGAGCCTGTTTGTCTTTCGACAATATAGGAATTTATGGCTACTACAATTCCCTTGTGAGCATTGCTGTCACTGCATTCAGTAAGCTTCTGTTTGTGGTATTTTAATTTTAAGTCATTTCTCATGATTTTATAGTGTGTCTTATGATTTAGTTCTTCTTCCTGAAGAGTTATTTATAGCACACCACTAGTTACAACAAAATTCCATCTTGACTAATTTTAACTGTTCTAGAACAGTAATACTTATTTTCTATTGATTGATGGACTGTTATGTTCAGAATTGAACACTGGTTCTCTTACATGACTAGAAAGTGCTCTATTGTTAACATTTCAGCTCTTTGATTTCTTTTGCATTTGATAGTTATTTGTGATGTTTTAATTTTCATATATTTCTGAATTTATACAATCTTTACACCTATGAATTTCTAGTTTTATGAATTTGTGATTGGAAGACATACTGTGCATGATTTGACTCTTTAAACTTATCAAGACTTGGTATGCAGACCAACACATATCCTATCCTGGAGAAAGCTCTTTTGACAGTTGATAAAAAAAATACTGCTTTCTTCAAGCACATTGTTTTATGTATGTGTTATGCCCAGTTGTTCTCTAGTGTTGTTCAAGTAATCATTGACCTTATTTATCTTCTGTTTTATTGGTATATACATTATTGAAAGTGGG
>NW_008331140.1:7031345-7033132 GCF_000622305.1 Nannospalax galili
TATTATAGTAACCTCAGCTCTCTTTAACTTACCACTTTTATATTACTTTTTCCCATCATTTCATTTCAACACATTTGTGTCTTTGAATCCAGAATTTGTGTGTTGTAGACAATATGTACTTGAATCTTTACTAAAATATGTACTGGGCAACAACTCAAAGGGAGATGGTTTCCATCGCCTGGCACTGAGATTTTTGTTAAAAAGCCTTCAGCCACACAGAAGCACACACATATATATTGTATATGTATTTTTATGTAAGCTTATAAAACTATACATTTCCCTATGGTTTTATCGTATATCTTTTTATATTTTTTTATTGAGCTTTTTAAATTTCATACATTTCCCACACGAATCCAGACCCCCTCCCCCATCCATGCCTCCCCCTATCCCTCCACTGAACCCTATGCACTCTGCCATAAATGCTGAGTCCTATTCATTCATTTTATCTCAATGTCCCGTCTCCCTCTATATTACCCCCTCTCTCCCGTCCCTAAAGTCTCCCCGTGATATTTCTCATTTCCCTCTTGATGGTGCCTGTGTTCTACTACCCCCCTCTAGAACTCCTTCCTCCCTCTACACATGGTCCCTTTCGACTTTCCAGGCTTCTGCAGGTGTTTCAGGTTATATGCTCGCATCTAAAGAGTCACTGCTAGGACCCACAAATAAAAGAGAAAATGTGGTATCTGTTTTTCTCAGTCTGGGTTACCTCAGTTTAATGTTTTCCAGTTCCAAACAAACACCCTCAAATGAACTCACTAAATTTTATACATACATAAATATGTAGAGAGATATATGCATGTATATATAAAATTAATCAAAGGTCATGAAATTGAGAGGGAGTGAAAGGCAACATGGGAAGAGCTGAAAGGGGAGGGAAGTAGAAGTGGAAATAATGCAAATACAGTACTCATTTATGAAACTGTCAAAAAATAAGTTTAAAAAACAAAGCAAAATTCATTGCATGCACATATGAAAATATAAGAAATTATTATTTACAACTAACATATGCTAATAAAATTAATAAATTTAAAAAATAAAATAAAGCATGTGGGCCAGAATGATGACTCTAGCCAGAGAGATGTAAAGGTGCCTGAGGTCAAGCTTGATGATGTGAGTTTGATTCCTTGGATCCATGTAGCGGAAGGAGAGAACTGACTCCTGCAAGTCTTCCTCTGACCTCCATGTGTGCTAAGGCATGTGCGAACAGACCCACACAATAGAACTTTACAAATAAAGCATGCACTCCTTTAACCCTAGCATTCAGGAGACAGAGGCAGTTGGAGCTCTTTAAGTTCAAAGTCAGCCTGGTCTACACAGTGAATTCCCGGCCAGCTGGGGCTACATAGTCAAACCCTGTTTCAAAAAACAAATCATCCATTATGACATCTCTGTATTTTAATGGAGTACTTAATCTTTGTACAATTATTGAAAATATTCACTTCTGCCAATTTTTATGGCTTTTTCTTGTCCCTCACTTCCTCCTTGAATACCTTCTTTTATATCTTGCTGATTTTATTGATACATTTTGATTCTTGTGATGTATAGTATTTTTTTTGTGGGCTGTCTTTGTGGCAAGGATCAGACTGAGTTAAAAGTTTATTGCATTCTTAGATTTTTGTGTGAGTCTGACTTTTTCTATTCATTTAACTTTTATATCTTTTATTGATACATTTTGATTCTTGTGATGTATAGTATTTTTTTTGTGGGCTGTCTTTGTGGCAAGGATCAGACTGAGTTAAAAGTTTATTGCATTCTTAGATTTTTGTGTGAGTCTGACGTCTGACTTT
>NW_008331140.1:7035800-7073971 GCF_000622305.1 Nannospalax galili
CCATTTAATTTCTTGGAAGTCATTTACATTGGTGGAAGTTGGAATAATGACAATCTACCTACAAGTCTTCTTGCCAATCATCATAGTCATAGACCAGTAAGACTATAAAACCACAGTATACTGAAGACAAAATAATTATTGATCATCCTGGTTTCAGTAACCTATTCCAAAAATATAAGCTGTCATTCCTATAGCTGTATGCCAAGACCCTGGAAGGGGGACAGGCAGGTAGCTGGCACCACACTGATGGCTGCATTTGACCTAAACCAACTGCACTTTAGTAGCCACTCTTCTGAAAGTTGCAAATGTTGCAATAACCCCTGCAGATCCAAAATACTTACTTCAGACACTTCCCACTAGTACTGTGGCTGTGCATGTAGGAAGCATAATTCCTGGCGTGTCCTACTTTGTCATCCTTGCTTGGTTATAAATGCTGACAAATGTGAATTGATATTTTAGATTTATTCAGGGATGGCTTTGGAAGCAATCCCCTTTTCCACTGCCTGATTGCTGAAGCACCCAATCAACAAATAGAATCAGGTAATGTAGATCTTTCATCTCTAATTTAATCCAGAATGTATTTTCTATATCTGAAAACAAAGTAGAGTTATAGCTCATGTAAATAGCACTAAGAAGGGTATAAATGTACAAACTGGTGTATTTTTAAATAAAAAAAAACTGTTACGGTAGCTCTGGTTATACAAATATTAAAAAATTTAAGAACATATGTTCGTTGTGTGACACTATTCCTGGGGAGATGTGAACAAATGTCTACTCACCCCAGATAGGGGACCAATGACAGACCAAAGTAAAGATACCACAAAAGTCCAACTTGATGAACCAATGAGTTTTATTGGCAGATTTATAAGAGTATGAGTGAGGAGTTCCTTACAAGAGCAGAAATGACTCAAAGGAAACTGCTTCACCAAAATCTTACCCCAGTATGGGTGATGGTGCCCCAAAGCAGGACACCTGAAGTATACTGCACACCATGTGGGCAGCTCAACAGGTTGGAGAGTATCCTTTCCAAGTAGCTCAATTGGTCTGAGCCTCTTCTAGGCAGCTCAGCTTGTGGGAGATCCCCTCCACACTCCTTAGGGTTTATATACACTCGGGAGGGAGAGACCTAGTGAATCTGGTCAGTCTCAGAGACTTCCTGAGGCTACTGGGTTGTTTACTTCCTGAGCTTATTGAGGAGCTTTCTGCAGGATGGACTTTCACTTCCCTTTGGAGCATCCTGTTTTAACTCCCTTTCAATATCCTGCCTCTTAAGAAGCTTCCCTACAGGATGGACTGTTTCATCTCCCCTCAGAACATCCTGCATCATAAGGAGCTTCCCTCCAAGGTGGAATATCTTATCTTGGAGGAAATTGATTCACAACACTGTCAAACCACATGAAATACTATCTTTTAAAGGTTGTATATAATCAAAGTAAACCTTCTGTATTGTATATTTTTCTATATTGTATATTTATATACTGAGACTTTATCCATCAAGCATTTATTTCTTTACTAGTTAAAACAAACAAATACCCTCTGGTATTCTATTTTGAGATTTATAAATTTCTATGATTTAAAGCATTAGCCTCTTTTTCTCCTCTCTCCTCTTGCCCTAGGAACACTAACTATTGGATTTGCCATGTACTACTTCACATATGACACACGGATTGGCAAGGTGCTTCACCTAGAGGACTTTTATATCACTGAGGCTTATCAAGGTAAACGTACAACTATAATGCTACTTACAAATACTTTTTAAATTAAGTTACATTTTAATGAAAGGACTAGAGACTCATTTTTGTGTCACTGATTTTTAAAATAAATAATCTATTACCACTTTATCATGCTAATTAGATATAAAAATATATGAAAAACATTCAGATTTGAGCCTCAATATATGCTATTTAGAATATATGACAACAAGATACAGGGTTTTATATCTTATTACCTCAAAACTAAAGCAAGTAACTACTTAAGTGAAGTTTTTCAACCTAAAGTCTCCATTTGGCAATACCTATTTTACAGGTCAAGGTATTGGGACTGAAATGCTGAAGAAGCTAAGTCAGGTATGTATTACAGTTAGTATTGATAGTCTATATATTACCTTTTTATTCATCAAGCATTATTAAACAGGGCATAGATTATTTAATCATATCACTTAAATGTAATACCAGGGCTGGGGAGATGGCTCAGTTGGTAAAGTGCTTGCCTTGTAAGCATGAGGACTTGAATTCAATCCCCAGAACCCATATAAAAGGCTGGGAATGGTGGTGCACACTTGTAACCCAGTGATGAGGAGATGGAACAGGTAGAGACTGGTGGATCTCTGGTGCTTACTGGCCAGTCAATCTAACTTATGTGGAGAAATTTCAGGCCAATGAGAGATACTGTCTCAAACAAAAAGTGGATGGCACCAAAGTTGTGCTCAGATCTCCACATATAGATAGAAAAAAGAGATAGTGAGATAATGTGTAATCTACAAGCAGACTACATTATCTTCTATCAATGATAAATAAACATGAGGGACAGTATAATGCAATTTTACTCATGAAATGTGATTTGTAATGATAGAAAATGGCCTTTTATATTTATGGAATATCTGTGAGAACATGTGTTATACTTAATGTAAACTTGTTTTGTAGAATAAGAACTTTGTAAGTCAATTTGGGGCTTATAAAGAATTTAAAGGCTAGACTAGTAGGACTGTTTTTTCTTTTCACATTTATGGATAAGTCCAAAAGACAGCTATATTATTTCAAATTATTATACACATATAGTATATACAGTAGACTGTCAGTAAAATGTAAACAACTATACTGTCAAATAAAGATAACTACCTACTTGTTTGTTTTGAAATAGGTAGCACTCAGCACCCAATGCAATGCCATGCAGTTTCTTGTTGTCATTTGGAACCAGGAGTCTGTTGAATACTACACTCGTCTAGGGGCTTTAGACCTTTCCTGTGAGGGAGGCTGGCATTTGTTCAGGTTTAAGGTAGAAGATCTCCTGGAAATTGCAGAAGAATGAAAAAAATCCTAGTTAACAACTCCTCCCAACGTAGGCTCCAACATTTGAATGTCACCTAAGTAACAGCACTTTAACTTTGAATGTTGTAAAATACAGCAAGTGATCCTAATATTCTTGTACATATTTTATTTTGAAATGATTTTGCAGATATAGTCAACTCTCAATTACCCAAACTAAATACTAATGACTTATAAGAGTTCTCACAATATAAGAGTACATAATTCAATAACCACTGACACTGGGCTTTAAGTTTTTAATAACTATATTTCATCAAGTGTAGGATGCTGATTTTTTCACATTTTAATATATTTGAGATTGGGATAAATGCTACACAAAAATGATATCTTAAAGATTTATGATGCTTTATGTAAGATGAAGTATGGTATGTTTAAATAGAATTAGGTATCCATTAGAATAAAAATCCATTAGAATAAATCCATTAGAATCCAAAGTTCTATTAGAAATGGAAGTAGGTATCCATTAGAATAGAACTAAAAATCCAGTGCTAAGTTCTAAAATCCATACTTATGAAAAAATACCAAGGAACTGACTCCTCATCCTGATCAGATTTAATATTGTTGTGTCTTCGCCATTGTTCCATAACTACATTCCATTTCTGTACATCTGCAACTCATTGGTTGTACTTAGACAAGATACCACATACCACACTGTTATTTATATGTATGTTTCTATCCTTCCTGGTAGAGTATAGTCCTTTTTTAGCATTATAACTATTATTATGTAACCATCTACAACCATCACAGCAGAACAGTTGAATTTCTGATATGTATGTATCAGCCGTACATATTAAGAAGACTTATCAATGAGAAAATGCTTATTAAAATAGTGTAGGTTACATACATGTTTTACTGATGGTCTACTGTATATACTGTCTGTGCATAATAATTTGAAATAATATAGCTGTCTTTTGGACTTATCCATAGATGGGAAAATCCCCAAAACACGGGAATATAGTAGACCTGTAAACTCTATGATGGAGAATTGAGAAAGGTGACAGTTGAACTGTGCTTGAAATGTGAGTAGGAAGTTAAAATATGGAGTGAAACAAAATAGAAGGCATACAGAGAAGAAACTGCATAGGCAGTGAACAAGAGTCATAAAGAGCAAAGCATGTTCACTAATCAAGTGGAATGTCACTAATATTAATTGGAAAGGTGTGTAAGAAGGCAGATAAGGGCTGGAGGGATAGCTCGGCCATTAAAGGCTCAGGCTAACAACCCCCCCAAAAAAGGAAGATCGGATCAGACAGTATGCATTTTGATTTGGTTCTAAAAGCAATGGAACTGCTGAAAATTTCATTAAGAAACCTATTTCAGTCTCAACTTTCAGACTGTAAGAAAGCACTTACTATTCTAATGAAAAGAAGTTAGACTCAACTTTTGTACACAGCACACCCTCCCCTTACCTCTTCGTGGTGTGAATGTGTTATGTTCTCCCTGGAGGTACAGAAGTCATTTTGTGACTATGAGGTATGCTAAAGAGTTCAGTGTAGAAAGCCTAGGTATTGATGTTACTAACGAACCATTATACTAAGCCTATACCACTTAATTTCTGGCTTTAAATAGATATTTATTTGTTTAACTACTGTTACCTGGTTTGTTTACAAGCAAACCACATTTTAAAGTAAGAGAGAGGAAGACTAGTGGTGTGCAGATTACCCAGGATGTTGCTTTCATTTCAAGGGAGTGATGATGAAGATGTGAATAAGAACACTAATAGAATTAGAGAAGGAAGAATAATAAATAGATTTGAGAAAGATGAAATTGGGAGAGAATAGACAGAATTTTGTGTTTGCCTTAATGGCAAGGATGTATATTTGACATGATGCATAGGTAGAAAGGCTCATCAGAAATACAGATTTGTCCACAGCACTAGAAAGACATAGGGTCTGTAATATGATACAGAAATGGTAGCTTAAGCCAGTGAAGCTGCCTGAATGAAAATGAGACTCTACACAGCGGGTGGAAGCTGAAGAATTTCAGCATTTAAAGAACTTAAAGCAACATAATAATGAAGAATAACAAGAAAAGCAGGAGTAACAGAAAGCAAAGGGAGGGAGTGGCTAGGAGTCAATGATTACCCAATAATTCAAGTAGGTATTGAGGTCAGGATGTTGCAAGTTTCAAGAGAAATTGAAAGAGAGGAAGGACAGCAACACTAATTACTTTTAAAAGACATACAGTAATCATAAGCGCTCAAGAGGAAGGACAGCTTGCAGAAAGATGTAGACTGTTTTGTCTTTTTACTTTGCTTTTGTATAGAAAAGCTAAATCATTTGGCAGTTGAGGAAAAGAAATAAATAAAAAGAGAAACCAGAGACTTGAGATTAACAGGATGAAACACAGTCCTAAAAAAATTGGGAAGGAATGAGACAAGGAACCCAAGAAGAAACATTAGTGTTAGGAAAAGGAGTGTGACTAAGAAAGTAACTCTAGACGTTAGATGGGGAGTTGGGAATGGTCAGATTCAAGAACTGTACATTTTTGTCCTATGAAACAGGAAACAGCCAACTTTGATGGGTATAGGATGCCAGAGAAGAATGAAAGGTTTATAACACCTCTTTAGAGAAACAGAACATAACACTCAAGAAACCAGTAGCAAAACTGCTAAGCGTCATTAGTACCATGTAGTATAATGGTCCTCGTAAATAGAAATGTTTTCAGGTATTTAAGAGTAGTGAAAATAAATAAAAAAAAGACAGAAATCCAAGCCCATATGCCATTAAGATATGGATATTTTATTCTAGCTCTGGGAAATAAAAAAGTAGAGAGAACACATCCTTCAATTCTCCATTCTATGTTAACTGACAATAATTGGAAAACTGGAGTAGATACATATGTGCATATGCATAAATATGTATACATACACATGTGTATGCATATTTTAAGATTTTACTCTCACATTCACATCTTCACTCTATTTTGATTTCTAATAAATTCTGGTAGAAGTCATCAACTGCAGCCTAGTACTTCTATTTCCGTTTCCTGATCAATTACTTAATATTGTTTGTGTTGCATTCATAATTTGTGTTGAATTAATTTTATGATTGGCCAAACTGTTCATTTGAAGATGTCATGGAAAAACTTCAAGTCATGCTCTGCCAGTTACCCATTACATGAGTTTTCAGCACTTTTTGCAACTTCATACATCTTGCAGCTCTCTATGCAGGCTCCCTCTGCAATCTATTTCAGCCTCTAGTGCTGTACATATCTCTATCTTCTGGATGAGACTGCCCGTGATCCATGAGCTCAGGGCCAGGTATAAACTGTGTAGCACCTGATGAAGCATTAAAGTGAGAAAAACACATTTAACAAATTTACTGTTGGTACTGAGAATACAGCAGTGAACAAAATATAAGATCTCTTCATGAACCTATCATGGGTGAGACAGACAGTAACATACATAAAATATATAGTAAATCAGATGACGGTAAGTGCTGTGCAGAAAAAGAAGGCATGGGGGAAAACAGGAAGTAATTGTATAATTTCTAGTTTTATACAGGGTGGCTGAGTGATATTTGAGAAAAGAGTTGGGGGAGATAACATATACCCTGTAAGTATCTATGGGAAATGGCAAGTGTAATGGATACCTCAAGACCTAATATGGCTCGAGTACAGTAGACAAATGGTGGTCATAGGAGTGTGTCATAGGTGTGTCATAGGAGAGGAGATCAGGCTACTTTAGAGTCGTGGTTAATATTTGGAATTTTTTTAATGAGATGAGAAGCTACTGGGGGATTTTGAGTAAATAAATGACATAGTATTATGTTTTAAATAAGAGTATTCATGTCTGAAGAGAAGAGACCATAGGGGAACAAGGGTGGATATAGGGATACCAGTTGGGAAGCAAATGCTGAGAAATGCTGAGGGTTTAAATTTGAATGACAGTAATGGGAGGGTGGAAAAAAGACTGAAAAATTTTGAAGGTAAAATGATTAGAACTTTCTAAATGGATTAAATATGTTGTGTGATAAAGACTACCTTGAGACACTAGAAGAACGGGGAGGACATTTGTTGAAACAGAACAAAATATGGAGAAGTAGAACTTTTGGAAAGTAAATAAAATGTTAAAATTTTCCCCAATTTTTATTGAGTTTTTGTGCATTTCATATAATACATCTTATTCACATTTAAACCTCCTCTCACCTCCTCGCCCCTCACAGGGCCCCACCAACAGATTTCAGGTATTCTGTCATACATGTTAAGTCCTATCCAGATGTCCCTTGGTGCAAGTTCATCCACTGGAGTCTGGTCAGCCTATCTAGAATCACTCCCTTAAAGAATATCTACTCTCCCTCACCATGCAGTAATCATTTGCCAATAGTTCCTTGGCTAAGGTTTGGTCCTGCTGCCCATTTCCCCCCTTCTATGCTGGGTGTTTGTCTGATTAGGCCAGCATGCTTCTTATACATGCTGTCACCATTGTTGCAAGTTCATAAGCAGGTTCCCAGAGGCCTGAATGCCCATTTCCTTATGTTCATGCAGCAACCCTGACTCTTGCAATCTTTCTGCTCCCTCTCCCTCAATGGTCCCTGAGCTGTGGGTGAGTAAGGTTTAGTACAGGATAGGACTCATAGGAGGTCTATGATGGGATTCATGTGCCCTATTAACTGAACTGGGAAAATTTGACTCTACCATTACTAATCTTTGAAGATGGACATTGTATTCCGTAATAAATGTAGGTAACAAACCACAACAGCATTACATTTACATTTTTATCACCAAAAGAAATCATAGGTGTTTTCATATCACACTATTATATAGATTATCTTAAAATATTTTCACTTGCCCCACTTAAAAAGTACAAGTTATCAAATCTATTACTAAACAATATTTTAATACATCTAAATATGATCATATATTACTATATATTTACTTTTACATTTTAATACATTCTGAGAAAGGCCTTATCACAAAAAACACAGGGTAAAGTATGCCCAGCACTAAGTGACACATCTACAATGCAACCTCTACACCTAAGGCTTATGGAACACAGCAGAACAAGGGCAGAGAGAATAGACTCTCACCAGAGAAGCTTTCTCATGCAATACATGGTGACTGACACAGAAAGCCACAACTGGCCAAGATGCAAAGAATAAGAGACTGAAGGGAGCATGTCCCATGATAGGATTCCTATACTAAACCTCTGCCACTCAGGGCTCAGGGATCATGGTAGAAGGAGGCGTGGGGAGACTGGAAGAGCCAACAATGGTGGATGACCACAAGGAAATAAGAGTTTTCCAAGCTTCTGTGAACTTGCTCATATGAATTTACAGTAATAGTGCCAGCATGCACAAGTCCCATGCATACTCAAACCAGACATAACCCAGCATAGAAGTGAGAAAACGGGTAAGAAGCCCGAACCTTAGCTGAGGAACTATTGGCAGGTGATCACTGCTGGATGAGGGAGAGTTCATCTTCCTTAAGGGAGTGGCGCTAGACAGGCTGAACAGGCTCCAGTGGATGGATTCACACTGACAGACATCTGGGGACACAAACTTGACTCCATAGTCCTTAACAATTATGACACAATACACGAACTCTGGTGAGGGGACTATGGGGTGTGCAGATAGGGGAGGGGGTCTAAATGTGATTATGATGTATTGTACAAACTACATTAAAATTCAAGAAAACAATTTAAAATTTTAAAATAAAGAACGGCTAGTGGCTCTGCTCTTGCCAGTTTTTCTCAAATGCATCTTCACTGCCACCTGGTGGCAGCCATCGTTCGAAGTGAAAAGTGTTATTTGAAAGTTTTTGGAAACATTTTTACCTTATCTTTGAGAATTTCATACACGTACAAAATAAAGTCTGATAATATCTAACCCCCATTTCTCCATTCCACCCCCTACCATATTTCCCCAAATATATGCCCCTCCGAGCGCCGTGTCTTTTTTTTTTTTTTTGTAACTAATTAAGTGTAGTTAGTATTGCCCATATGTGCACGTATGAGGCCACGCACTGTAACATCAAGAACCTACCAGTGGCCATTCATAGATATATCTAATGCATTGTAATCATATCTACCCCCACTCCCTCCCTCCACATCACCCTGGCCCCTCTCCTCAGTATATCTCCCTTCCCAGATCAAGTTTCCTCCCTCCTCCCACCCTTTTTTCTTCCTCTTTTCTTTTTTCCTCCTTTATATCTCCCTTCCCAGTTCAAGTTTCTCTCTCTCTCTCTCTCTCTCTCTCTCTCTCTCTCTCTCTCTCATCCTCTCATCCAATCAGTGCTGTTCATATGTGCATAGTTGTGGATTCATCCACTGGAGTATGGACAACCTGACAGTGGCTACTCCTCTAAGATAAGTGTATCATACAGATATATTAGTAGGGATGTGATAATTTAATATGGCTGTGTCAGATTTGCTTAACAATGCACATAAATTAGTAAGGCCTCTAGCACTGTTATTTTCTTCTTACTTTATATTCTTGTCCTGAATCTAGTCAAAGATTTGGTTCACATAAATTTCCTGAACTGGAAAAGTCCAGAATTCTGCCCTGAAATCACCAATCCTCACAAAGTCTTAAAGGGTTGAAATACATGTGGAAGTTTTTGTATAATTGTTCTGGTGAGAGGCCACATCACAGGAGATTCAGATGTGTAATTATTACATAGAGTCTGAGCCTATTAATTTTGAAGAAAAAAAAAACTTTCATGTAATTGTGTATGGATCCCTCCAGTTTAGAACCACTTAGCCTAAAGCATCTGGATTTTACTCTTTCTAAAAGCTACATCTCATGTTCATCTGACAGATTAAGGACCCTACATTCCCTGTTAGAAATCTGTCCACTCTGTGAGCTGATCAAAAGCTCTCTCGTTCTCCAAATGCATGAGCTGTCATAAAACTATTCTTCAGTGCCAATGCCTAGTCACTACACTTTCTTTGTGCTTTATCACATTTTTTGACTCTAATAACAACCAATTTTCTGCTTAATGGGTTTTGGTCCCCTTTTAAAAATGCCATGTCATAGCAACCAGAAAAGGAATAAAGATGTTTAAGATTAGAAGACAATAATGGATTACTTCAATGTTATTAGATAATTTACTGACAATTTATTCACATATTGAAACAAGTTAGCTATAAAAGGTGGGAGAGATCCCTCATAAATCACTCAGAAAAGTTAGGGTTGTTGGAAATTCTACGTTTGCTTGTATTTAAAGTCAGGATGACGTTCCATATTCACCTTCTCAGCAGTCAAACACTTAAAGAGACTAGCCACTGCAAAGTCATTTTTCACAAACTGCCCTATTTTTTTCTCTGTGTTTAAGTTAGTATTTTTCATTGACTTGTCTTTTGGCTAATTAATGCTGTATTCTGTATATAATCTGTTGTTTAATCCCACTCAATGAATTGTTCATTTTAGGTACTGTATTTTCCATTTCTAAAATATGGTCCTGTGTTTTTTTTTAATTGATTTCAAATCCTTGTGAAATTTTTTTATCATCCATTTTTGGATGCCCATCATTTTGTCCATCATTTTTTTCAATATAACATATGAATCACAGTTATCACAATGTCCCTTTCTGCCAATTTCAATATTTATGTCATCCATGGGTCTGGGGCTTTTACTTTTTTTCATTAACAGTCATGTTGTTCTATTTATTTGGATGACTATCATTTTACCTAGCATTTTGGTTGTATGGTATAAAAGAACTGTAGGTGTTCCAGCTGATACCAACTACCAGAGACAGAGCCTCTTTTCCTCTTTTAAGAAGGACGACACACTTATCATCTCAATCCAGCCAAGCATTGAGCTGGGCTTGGCTGTGTTATAATTTTATTCAGACAGTCGCTAATTTTCTAGCTCCTCCTTGTTTGTCCAGCATGGCACTCCCAATTCCAAACAAAAAAATTTCCATCTCCTTAGGACTATAAGGATGTAGAACATCTGGTCTTTCCCTGCAGAGGGTTAGGCTGTTTATTCTACTGATCTACAAACAGCTCAATGAATATCATCAGGGGGACAAAGTTTTACACATGTAGCTTAATTTCTTCCTGCAGAATAGGAATTGAAAATGTTTTCTGCAAAAGGTGAAGAGTATTTTCAATTTTGTGAACCTTATAATGTCCACTGATACTGTTCAACTCTGTCACTGTAGTACAAAAGAAACCACCATAGATAATATATAACCAAATAGATTTGATTATATTCAAATAAATCTTTATTGGCCAATTTTCATACATTTGTCTCCTGGAATAAAACAGTATTCTTTTCATTTTTTTCAACCATTTAAATTATGTACAAACCAATCAGCTTGTAGAATGTATAAAAACAAGTAATGAGTGAGCTTTGGCAATAGCTGGTAGGTTACTAGCCACTACTGTAGAGAAGCATTAATCCTGTAAAATTGTGAGGAAATTCATTCTGCTTTCATTAGATTTTCGAAGTGGTCAATGACATCAAATTTATAAATATATGACTCCCCAAATAATGTAATTTTAACCTTAAATGTACATGAGATAGTATGGACTAATGAAATTCATATTCAAAGCTATAGTGTCAGTCAAATATTTCTATTCTGTATGGTGATAAGTGGTGACCATAGCTAGATTTTCTAGCTATTGATCTTAAATTATATCAAATGAAAATCTGCTCATCACTAAAACATCTAGTTATGCTAGGCAAACAAGTTTTTAAAATTATTAATACTCATTGACAAATCTGTATATACGTGACACAGTACTTTACATTTAATCTTATTTAAAATAGGATGTGATGGCACACACCTATAATTCCAGCACTCGGGAGGCTGAGGCAAGAGGGCTGCCAGTAGTTTAAGTCCAACCTGAGTTGCATATTAAGATCCTTTGTGTGTGTTTGTGTGTGTGTGTGTGTGTGTGTGTGTGTGTGTGTGTCTGTGTGTGTGCAGATGAGAGAGAGAAAAAGAAAGAGAGAGAGAAAGAGAAAGAAAGAAAGAAAGAAAAACAGAGAAACAGAGGGGCAGAAACAGATTTACTCCTAATAGCAGTCTTGTGAGGATTATTTTGTGGATGAAGAAAGTGAAGCTGTGGTGTCAGGTATCTTGCCTCAGGCAATAGAATGATTAAATCATTGCATTTGGCATTTAGCCTTAAGTCATATCCTAAACCCATGATCATAATCACTACTGTTTCCTATGTCACAGAACTTTGGGATTATAGGTGAAATGGAGAAACCATAAATTCAGAGAGTAAGATAATCACCTTCCAATGACATATTGTTATGAACTGAATGTACACTCTTATGCTTTATACACTAAAACCCTAACCACCAACGTGACAGCATTCTGAAGTGAGGCCTCTTGGAAGCAATCAGGATTAGATGAAGTGATGTGGGTAGAGCCCTTATGAATGGAATTTGTGTTCTATGAAGTGTTGTCCTGACGACAACTTGTTTCATTTCTCTTCCTTACCATGTGAGGATACAAGAGGTCAACTATGAGCCAGAAGAGTTCAGAAGAACCTGGCTGTGCTGACACCCTGTTCTTGCACGTTAGTCTCTAGAATGGAAGATATAAACTACTACTATAAGCAATACAATGTATGGTATCCCTTTATATAGTAGCATGAACTCAGACATGTGATAATGACAAATATTGCTGTCATCTACTTCCCACTCCAGGTCTCTCTAGAATGCTCTTCATATACCACATCATCCAAGACAGGTGGGTAAAGGGTTCCAGAACATAGGTATATAAAGAAAAAAAAATTAGGTAAGGGTATTTCGGTCCCAATTTAAGCTTCCCAACAGCTGCGATTACAGGTAGGCACCACGATGCCCACCACTGATGACAGCTTTTATAAAGATTGAGAGAGAAGAAGGATGCAATTAGAGACTAAATTCTGGTTTTAAATTAGAAAAAATATACACAATAAAAAAAGGTGGGACTGCAGCATCTGGAGGATCTTGGCTATAAATATAGCTCTGCTACCGAGAAGCTGAATGATCTGGAAAAAGTTGTTTAAGCTCCTGAAACTTTTCATCATGAAATGGGAATAATTACTAATATATCAGAGGTGGGGTTTTTGTTTGTTTTGTGGGTTGAATAACAATATACATAAGGACTCTGCATCACAGTACATGTTTTATCAAGGGAAGATAATATCACTATTTCCACTTTTTTCCCCCTCTAAGTTAGTTATATTTCCTTTGCAGTAATGCACCTTTTTGGGTCGAATCATTCACACTGTTCAGAAAGACAAATCTATGCAAATCAGTGACTGGTAGGTTCATGTGAAGATGTGGTTTTAAACACTTCACTACATTCTTTTTTGATCAGTCAAATCATAGTAGATTTCCTTAGGAAATATAACTATCCCTTTTTGGTCCCACAAAGTATTAATTGCAAATACTGAATACTAGCAAAGTTGTAACAGTGCTACATCTATTATTTGATGCTGAAATTTCTCTTGGTGCCTGAACTTAATAAAACTACAGATGGTAGAAACCAAGACTGAAAGGAGACTGACAGGAAACTGACAGAAGACTGACAGGTAAACAGCTTGAGAAGTGGAAGCTGATATCCTTTATGTAGGTGTGACTCATAACTGTCAACTGATACAATCCAGAAAGGTACACTTTCCTCCTCCTGATAAAATAGATCACATTTATAAAGTGATATTAAATGTTTCACTCAAACTGGCAGTGCCACTCTACGCCCTCACACAGAAAGACTTGCATTATGAACTAGGTGGTGATTAAAAAAAATTCAAGTATTTAAGTCCCTTATGTTTATAACCCAAAAAGAGATTCAAAGCAAATATATTAGAGATAACATTCAGGAAAATATATAAGTTCAAAGTACCAATTACAGTGCTATAAAATGATTTAGTAAAATAATGGCAACAAAACTGAATAATTTCAAACAAACCTGAGGTGGGTTCGGATTTGGTCTTTGTCTCAAAGGTGAGTTCTTTTGGCAAAGGCACTGAATGTTTCAGGACATGCACTGTTTGGGGAGGTGGTTCATCAGACCTTCCTACCTGTTTACCAAGAAAGATTTGTCTTTCATAAATAAATCATTTTAATAAACAAATAAAATATAGAATTACATTATAGCAAGGTTTTGGGATTCTGCTCTTTATTTTCATTTTGTCCTCGGCTTCTATCTATTATCACCATTACAAACCAAGACTAACATCAACAAAAGTTACTGTGTACCTTTTTGGATTATTTAAACTTTACCTTAGTTTTTTCTTTAGGTTCAGGGAGTGGTTCTTTTTTATTGCTTTTTGTCCACAATGATTTAACAGCTTCATATATTTGCTGGCTTGTAGTGTATGCCTTTTTCCCAGTTATCTAACAATAAAAAAAGAAAGACAAGTAACATTTTAAAAGCTAAAACAAACATACTTTAAAATTTCTATCAGGGGCTGGAGAGTTGGCTCAGAGGTTAAGAACACTGACTGTTCTTGCAGAAGACCTGGGTTCGGTTCCAGCACCCACATAGCAGCTAACAACTGTCCATAACTCCAGTTCCAGGGGACCTGACAGGCTCTTCTGTCCTCTGTGGGCACTGCACGATACGGGTGCATTTATCTACATGCAGGCATAACACTCATACACATAAAGTAAAAATAAATAAATAAACAATTTAAAATTCCTATCAAGTTATTTATTTATTTATTTATTTAATAACCACATGATTAGAAGAAGCATTTCATTACAGTGTTAACATATTCAATAACAATTTCCAGAGCAAAGATGCATCTCTTTCAAAATTGGCTGTAATTTTTAGGTTAACAGTTGAATTAATACAGTTTTGCAATATTGTACTCAGTATAAACCCTATAAGACATAAAATTGAATGAGGTTTTAACCTTTAAAAAAGATCTCCATTTCATTTTAAAATACACTGTTTCATACAGAAAACCTTATTGTCAATGCTACTAACACTTAGATGTTTGCACATGTGTCTCTAATCTCTATGTATCTGATTATTACTAGTGAGAGTCAGTTACTTTCTGAGATCCTTGGCACCTGAGCACGGATATAAAATCATCAGGTAGATTTCAACAGTAATGTTTTTCACCTCTACTAATTAACATGAAGCGAATTTTTATGCTTTTTTATTTGTTAATTTTTTTGTGTGTATTTCATACAGAACATTCCAAACAATCTTATTCATCTATATACCCACATCCCAAATGGCACCCTCCCATAGCCTCCCTCACAACTGGAGGCCATACACTCTGTAATCCCTGTTACTGTCCACTGTGTTGTCAGCACACCCAGCCATTCCCCAGTGCTTGTCCATCTGCTGAATCTAGTCAGCCTATGTACAGTTCCTTCTTTTAGATCAGCTCTTCCTCATCTAGCAGCAATCAGTTGCCAATATTCCTTTAGATCAGATTAGAGTCTGCTGTTCATTTTCCCAGTTCCATGTTAGGTTACTGTCTGAGAGTCTCCTGCACCACCCTGAGGAAAGTATCTCCTGTCTGGCATTGTTTCTTGTTATGTAGCCTTTAGCTATACAAATGGATTCTTGAAGAATTATATTGATTCCTTCAGTCTTTGGTTATACTTTCCTTTTGGGTGTTTAAGACCATACAATTGGCCCAGATAGACCAATTTATTTTTACTCTCTTTTTTAAAAAAAATTATTATTTTTACTTTATGTGTATGTGTGTATTGCCTGCATGTAGATAAGTGCACCCATGTCATGCAATGCCCGCAGACATCAGAAGAGGATGTTGGATCCTCTGGGACTGGAGCTATGGACAGTTGTTAGCTGCCAGGTGGGTGCTGGGATACGAACCCGGGTCTTCTGCATGAACCACCAGTGTTCTTAACCACTGAGCCATTTCTCCAGCCCCTTTATTTTTACTCTTAAGGATGTTTGAGGATCTGTTCCTCAGGGGTCACATGGACTTGGAAGGAGCCCATGGCTCCTTTATTTCACCAGTTCCACCTATGTGAAGATAAGTCAAAGGTCCTTCTCAACCATGGCTGGCTTCACTTGGAAGCATGGAGGAAATGTTTATCTGTTTTGACCCTCTTCTATGTAGACCAGACACTGGTTCAAGTCCATTTGGTGGGGTCTCCATGGCCTCCTTGATCAAGAGGACAGGTAATCTGTGACAGTTACAGGTCATTTTGAGTGATTATGTCACAATCTACAGTAAAAATATCAACCTCTAGTTTACATAACACAAAGGAGTATTTCCCAAATCTTGTATGAAAAATTTCTTGTATCATGTAAAAGTCAAATGTAACATGTCAATTTAAAATTGCATCTATTTATTTTAACATTATTTTTGTGGTGTTAAGGATAAATCCCAAACCTTGTGCATGCTAGACTAGTACTCTATCATTGAACTGAACTCAAACACCTATTTTATTATTTTTAGTTTACATTTTCAGCTTTATTGAGGCATGGTAAGTAAAATTTGTACCTATTTAAGGTGTATAACATAGTGCTTTGGTATACATATATTTTTGTGTGATTCCTGTAGCCGAGCTAAACAGCATATCTATCAGCTCACCTTTTATATGTGGGAGGTGAAAACACTTAAAATCAACTCCCCTTGCAAATTTCAAGTATTCAATATTTATTTGATATAATTGCCCTACAACACATAGATCTCCTGAAGTTTTTGTCTTATAAAGTTTTTGTCCTGTAACTTAAAACTTTCATTATACACAAATACTTTCCATTTCTTTCAATCTCCAGCTCCTGACAACCACTGTTCTGTAATATTCCTTCTAAGATTAACCTCTCTAGATTTCATGAGTGATATCACACATTTGTCATTCTGTCTGACTGAGTTTGCATGGGTCTTCTGCATGTTGTCACCATTGCTGTAAGTTCATATGACCAAGTTCCCAAAAGTCTGGAAACCTGTTTCCTTATGGTCATCCACCACCCCTGGCTATTACAATCTTTCTTGGTCTTCTTTAAGGGAGTCATGCTAGACAGGCTGAACAGATTTCCGTGGATGAACTCACCAAGGGAAATCTGGGTATACAAACTTGACTCAATAGGCCTTTAGCATGTATGACAGAATACATGAAATCTGGTGGGTGGGCTATGGGGTGGGTGCAGATAGGGGTGGGGGTCTAAGTATGATTAAGATGTGTTGTATGAAATGCATGAAAGTTCAATAAAATATATTTTGGGAAAAATGATTTGTCATTCTATGTCCTTCCCTTTCTGACAAGATGGATTATGTTGGAAGACTTTATGCTAAGTGAAAATTTTATCTACAAAAGTTTGGGAAGAAATATTTTGAGATAATAAACAGCTCTCTGAAAAAAAATGAGGTTTCTAAGATGCTGTAAGTAAGATTAGTGCTTTTGCCTAAAACATTATAACCTGTTCTCCATTCCTGAGGGAAGAAATGGCACCAACTAATTTCCCCAGAGAATAACGTCTGTTTCTTGGGAGTGATGACACAACTGTAACATCCCAGCTGGAAGATCCTGAGTTCCAGGCTAGCCTGGGTTACATAGCAAGACTCTGTCAAGGAAGGAAGCAACAAAGGAAGAAAAGAAGAAAGGGTGGGGAAAAGGGAGGGGGAAATAAGCTACAAACATATAGAATCAGAGGCTAGAATTAATTCCTAAAATTTGTTACTTCCATTAACAGCAATTTCCCTATGACTATCTTCTGGTTTCTTCTTCTGACTTTTTCCCACCCTTCCTCGTAGTTAATATATATTGCTGTTGATGTTTTGCTTTGTTTTTTAAGATCAAGTCTCCCTGTAGCCCCAGTGGGCTTGCAACTCATTATGTAGACCAGGTTGGTCTCATCTCACATAGATCCGCCTAATTCTGCTGAGTAAAAGGCACGTGGCACTACACCTGACAGCTATTGATGTTTTATGAAGAACGTTTCAAGATTACACTTGCCACAAACATGATTGTTTAAGCAATATTTATGCTCGTCAAACAAAAAATATTTTATTGTTTTTACTTATTTACCTACACTTAAAAACTTAAGCAATACAAAGCTGGGTGGGGATACAACGCAGTAGAAGAGCACTTGCCTTGCATGCATGAGACCTTATACTCCCTCTCCAGTAGAGAAAAACATAAAAGCAATACAGTAGTTTAAAGCAGTCTTCTTTAACAAATTCCCTATTGATTGGCCTATGGGCTATTTGCTCTTTCTTCATATGGAAACAGGTATAAGCAATGCTAAAATTAGTGCCCTATTCCTGAAACATGCAACTGGGATCATTTACAGTTGAGTGAAATATCTGAATTAAGGAGCATACTAATTTTGATTTTATTATCACATTGCCTTCCAGAAAGTTAGCAATACACTGCAGCAATTTACACTCCCATCAAGAGCATACATGTTTTCATACCCTATTTAACAGCACAAGAATTATGAATCCTTTAAGTCTTTATGAAATTGATAGGCAACAAATGAGTACACCAGGGTATGCTCGGTGGTAAAATACTTATATATGAGGCCTGGAGCTTTAGCCTAAGCACTATAACAAAAACAAATCCTATCAGTACCAAAAGATAAATGGTTTAGTAAGTTAGTATTTATGTAACTGCTGATAAAACCCTAGTATCATTCATATGTTAGGTCATTCGTACATCTTACCTTGTGGATTCCCTACTAATATACTTTTTCTACTTTTCTAAGGAGTATACATCTCTGTTACATATTTGTAGGAGCTCTATCTAAATAGATCAAGAATGTTACCCTTTGTGGTATGTATTGCAAGTAGTTTCCCAAGTTTTTCACTTGTCTATATGGTGTACTATAATTATTTTATAATTATTATAATTTGTAATTATACTGTAATTATTCTGATGTAGTCAAGCACATCAGTATTTCCTTTGATGGCTTCAAGATTGTGATTTACTTAATATCTTACTTATTTCAAAGTAATTTAAACATAATTCTTGTTTTAAACAGCATTTCAATTTATGACCAGATCTTTATCCCATCTAAAATTTATTTCTGCTTGATAGCTTGTTAAAGTCTTAAGTATCCCCAAGTCATTCTTAAATACTATATCCTTCCTTTGCATACTAACCTGAAATTCCACCACTGTCATATAGTAATCCATACTCCTATGTATAAAAAGATATATTTAATATAGTTTGAAGAAATTTTCGTTAAACTTTTTACCTATTTTATTATTTTCACTACAGCTTAGTACATTGACCAACACATGGTAGACGGACCAAAAAATGCTGATCGCATGAATCTCACACTCCACCCAAACCCAAGACTTCTGTGAGAATTTAATTAAATTTCTAGATTTAGGAATCCCTGCCATATTTCAATATTATTTTCACCTAGAAACATTATTTCTGCAAACATATTCAAGGATTTTAAAGTCTATTAACATATAATTGAAATCACTCAGTATTTGTCTTTCTGTGGCAGTGTTATTTTGCTTAGCTCCATGTCCTTCGGATTCATCTGTACTGTGACATACAGCAGGATTCCTTCCACTTTATGACTGAATAACATTTCATTATACATATGCCTCATAATTTATTTAACCACTCATCTGCCGATGCATATTTAAATTGTTTCCAACCTTGGCTACTATAAGCACTACTACAAAGAATATTGTGTCATAGATCTCTTTTTTTATTACTATTTTTATGTGTATGACTGTATTGCCTACAGGTAAGTAAGTGCACCCATGTTGTGCAGTGCCTGTGGAAGTCAGAAGAGGGCATCTGATTCACTGGAACTGGAGTTATGCATGGTTGTTAGTCATCATTTAAGTCCTGGGAATCAAACCTGGAGCATCTGCAACAGCAGCCAGTGTTCTTAATTGCTAACTCATCTCTCCAGCCCAGAGGTACAAATCTCTTGAGGACACTGATTTTATTTCCTTTGGATATACACTTAAAAATAAAGAGATAACAGAAGTAGACAGACTTAAGGGACTTTTAAAAATGTGGAAAATATTGGTCAAATGGAAAGAACTTGCAGTTATCAGATAAGCCAACGATGAGAGTCTAGTATACAACATGGGTATTAACAGATGGACTAGTTGGATTGCAGTCATCACAAAAGGAATAAACCTCAGTGAATTTTAGTATTTTTAGCTTTAAAACAATTCATGATTTTATTCCTACATGTTTTACAGTGTGCAAAGACAGACTACTTGGTTAACCTTCATGTAACTTAATGGTGAAATATTTATTGTAAGGAAAATTATTTTTAAAAAGAATAGTCCCATATTCAATCATATTTTCAAAATGGCAAATAAGTTGGGTGAGGCTTTTAGTCTGCGAATACCTCCTAGACTATAATTTGTTTTGAAAGCTGTTAGCCCTTTACTTCTTTAAAAAACACACATAATAAGAAAGGTCCTTTCTGACATTCCTTTAAAACCCTTGTCTGATAATTCTCTTTTCTTATTATATATATTTTTATTGAGCTTTTGTGTAGTTCACATAATAGAACTTGATCAAATTTAGACCTCCCTCCACCATCTGCATCCCACAATAGCCACCCCCCCACTGGATTTCATGCATTCTGTCATATCTGTTAAGTTCTATCTGGTGAAGTATTTGTACCCAGATGTCCTTCAGTGCAAGTTCATCCACAGGAGTCTAGTCAGTCTATCTAGAGATCTTAAAGAATATCTACTGTCCCTCACCCAGCAGTAATCAGTTGCCCACAGTTCCTAGGCTAGGGTTGGGGCCTGCTGCCCATTTCCCTCATTCTATGCTGAGGTTTTGTCTGATTGAGTTGACATGGGTCTTATACATGCTATCACCATCACTGCAAATTCCCAGTGGCCAGAAAGTCTCTCTTTTCTTATGTTCATGCACCAACCCTGGCTCTTATAATCTGCCCCCCTTTCCACAATGGTCCGTGAGTCATGGATGGGTGAGATTTAATAAAGGAGTCCTATCCAGGGACACATACTTTGCAGTCTCTTATTCTCTAGAACCTAGCTGATTGTGGCCTTCTGTGTGCAACACACTGTCATATGAAGAAGCTTCACTGGTGAGAATTGAGGATGTATTAGTATTTTCCTCTACCTCCTATTCTGCTATGTTCCATGAGCCTTAGGTGTAGAGATCCAGCTGTAGATGTGTCACTTAGAACAGGGCATCTCACAGACATACATTTTCTCTATGTGACCAGTTGTGGAACTCTGTTATGGTCTCCATCTGTTGAAAAAATTTACTTCTTTGATGAGTGGTGTATGGTATACTTGTCTTTAAATATAAGGATCCATATCTAGCAAACAGTAAGAAATTTCATTTTTCTAGATATGACAGAGATAGCGTTTCTCTAGAATCTATGACCTCTAGCCATGTGTACTTGGTTGTATTTACAGTGCCATCCATGAGTTCCCTCCCACTGAGTGGGCTTTAAGTCCTGTTAGATAGCTGTTGATTACCCCTAGATAAAAATGCTACTACTACACCAATAGAGATATTTTGTTCTGCCAGTCATTGTTGTGGTTATTATGCTTTAAAGCTTAGTTGCACCACTGACTGATTTTTCTCCCGTAGCAACTTGCCTAGTGTCCTCTAGAACTGTGAGACCTAGTCTTCAGGTAGAAGGCTTCCAGGTCAGTTCCAGCTCCATTTCTCCAAGTCCTGTCTTCAGCAATAGGGTCTTATCTTCAAGTTCTGAGAGGTAATCAAGGGCTCTGGCAATAGCCTGTGTAATTTTGGGAGTCTGTTGGACTGCCCTGACCAACAATTCGAAGGCAGACTTTTCCTGTCTGGCACTGTGTTCCTTGTTATACAGCCTTCAGCTATACACATGCACTAATGTTCAGATATTATATGCGTATTTTTCAGGGTTTTTTTTTTTTTAGTTTTGCAGGCTTTAAGTTCAATTAGCTGTTGATTACCCCCAAAATAAACATGCCTCTACTTCACAATAGAGATAGTTTGCTGTTGTGATTATTAGCCTTTTAAGTTGGGGTTTGAACTACTGATTGATTTTCATCCTTATCAACTTACACAGTATCTTCCGAAACTATGAGAGCTAATTTTCAGGGAGGCTTCCAGGTCAGTTCCAGCTTCATTGCTCCAAATCATGTGTCAAAAGTATATCCTCTCTTCAGCAATAGGGTCTTACTGTCAAGTTCTGGGAGTCAATCAAGGTCTATGGCAATAACCTGTGCTATTTTAGGTTATTTAGTCTCTTGGACCAAAGCCTGCTCAATGGGAAGCAACTTATGTATGCTACTGTAAACATAGCCAAATACACATGGTTAGAAAGGTCATAGATCCCAGAGAAAACCCTACATCTGTCACATCCCTAGACAAACATAATTTCTTACTGTATGCTAAATATGTATCCTTATATTTACAGACAAGCATACCTTTCAGTACCTGTCACAAGTAATCAAAGAAGCTTCCTTTTGCAACAGGTGGAGACTATTACAGAGTTCTACAACTGGCCACACACAGAGAATAAGTGCCTGTGTGATGCCCAGCCCTAAGTGACACATCTACAATGTAACCTCTATCTGTAAGACTCACAGAACATAGCAGAACACAAGGTAGAATAGTAATTCATCTCTCAACTCTCATCAGCCAAACTTCCTTATGCAATGGAGAGCAATAAACACAGAAAGCCACAACTGGCCAAAATATAGAAAATAAGAGACTGGAGAGTGTGTCCCTGAATAGGGGAACCCTATATTTAACTTTTGCCACCCAGGGCTCAGGGACCATTGCAGAAGAGAGGGCAGAAAGATTTTTTTTTTTTTGGTCTTTTTGAGACAGGGTCTCCCTGTAGCTCCAGCTGGCCTGGAACTCATAGAGTTCCTCTGCCTCCTGAGTGCTGGGATTAAAGGCTTGCATCACCATGGCCAGCTGGGGGTGATAAAATTGTAAGAGCCCGGGGGTGGGGGGTGGATGACCACAAGGAAATAGAGTTTGCCAGATGGCTGTGAACTTTCTCATATGAACTTACAGCAATGGTGAGGGCATGCACAAGACCCATGCAAACTCAGATCAGACAAAAATCCATCATAGAACTGGGGAAATGGGCAAGCTCCAACCTTAGTCAAGGGACTCCGGGCAGCTGATCACTGCTGGGTGAGGGAGAGTAGGTCTTTAGGGGAGTGATGCTAGATAGACTGATCAGGATTTAGTGGATGAACTCATACTGAGGGACATCTGGGAACACAAATGTAATGTGATAGAACTTAATACATATGACACAATGCATAAATTCTGGTGGGGATCTATGAGTAGGTGCAGATAGGGGAAAGGGGTCTAAACGTAATTAATATATGTTATATGAAATGCACAAAAATTCAGTAAAATATAGATTGAAATTTTTTTTCAAATTTCATACACTATATTTTGACACCCCCTTCCCTATCTGAACTCCCCTTACCACCCCAGGTGAATTTCATGTACTCTATTAAATATTTTTAGATTTTATTTTAAAAATTATGTATATGAGTGTATTGCCTGCATTTATGTAAGTGTACTCAATGCCTTTGGAGATCAGAAGAGAGCATCAGATCCTGTGAAACTGGAATTATGGATGGTTGCTAACCATTAAGTGGGTGCTGGGACTCAAACCTGGGTGCTCTGCAAGAGCAGCCAGTACTCAGAACCTCTGAGCCATCTCTCCAGCCCCTTATTTTATTTTCTAAAGGCCTATGGAGACAAAAATCCCAGCACAGAAGTGGGGAAGTAGATAAGAAAACAGAAGCCTATCTGAGGTACCACTGGCAAGCAATAGCTGCTGGGAGTGGGAGAGTCAGTCTTCTTTAAGGGTGTGTGACACTGGGTTGGTTAACCAGGCTCCACTGGAAGGACTCACACCAAAGGGTATTTAGGGACACAAATTTAACTCAATAGGCCTTAAACTGTTTGTTTTGCAAGCAAGAGCACCTGAGTTCAATCTCTAGAACCCATGCAAAAATGCCAGGTGTAGCAGGGGTATCAGAGTATAAGGGCTCTAGTTGGGGGAGGGAGTCTATGGAAGGGTGCCATCTGGGAAGTGGGTGTATACTTGAATCAGACGGTTTGGGATGTTCTGCGTGATACACACACACACACACACACACACACACACACACAAATCAACAAATTTTTTTAAATATATTATATTTGAGGAGGAAGCATGGAAATTTATGTCATGCTAATTACTAGAGGTGATAAACATTACCATTGAAATGTAACCGATGACTTTATAGACATACACAGGCACGGAGGATCCAAGTACAACCGATTATGACTAGTAATAATCAGATACATACAGATTAGAGATGCATGCACCAACATCTCAGTGTTGGTAGCAAAAACAATGAGTCTTTCTGCAAGGAACAATATATTCTAAAATGAAATGGAGATGTTTTTAAAGGTTAAAAACTCAATTTTATGTCTTACAGGGCTTATACTGAGTTCAATATTGTATAACTGCATTAATTCAACTGAGAACCTAGAAACTTGCGCCCACTTATGAAAGAGATGTACTCTTGCTCTGGAGTATGTTACTGAATATGTTAAAGCTGTAGTGAAATGTTTCTTCTAATCATGTAATTATTAAAAATTAAAAAAAATGATTAAAAAATAATTCTTCAAAGTATAAAAATTTGCTTCTTAATAATTAGTAGATATGAAAAACATTACCATTGAAATCTACCTGACGACTTTATATCCATGCTCAGATGCCAAGGAGCTCAGAAAGTAACTGTGACTAGTAATAATCAGATATATAGAGATTAGAAACACATGTACAAACATCTTAATGTCAATTGCATTAAAAATGAATTTTTCTGTATGAAAAAAAAAATGCCAGGTGTGATAGTGCCCACTTGTAATCCTACTGCTGCACAGGCAGAACCAGGAAGATCCCTGGGACTCACTGGCAAGCCAGTGTAGTCTAAATGGGAAGCTTCAGGCCAATGAGAGACAACCTCAAAGGAGGTGGGGCAGGTGTTCCTGATGAAGATACCCAAAGCTGTCTCTAGCCTCTACATACACACTCATAAACATGCACACACACACAGATGCTTACATGAATACACATGTGCAACCACATGGACACAGACATATATCTTCATTATAAAATGAATAACAAAATAGAGGAAAACATAGAGACATTGTGTTTCAATTTGAAATAAAATTTCAGGTACATATCCTGCTTTCAGTTTTTTAGTTCATTGTTATGTAACAGTACTGATAATGATGGTTAGCAACTATCCATAATTCTAGTTTCAGATGCCTTCTTCTGACCTCCACAGGCATTGTACAACATGAGTACACTATTGTATACACACAATTTTTCATATAGTTTTAGATGGAGCTCAGGTTAAGAAACCATGTACATATTCAAACATTATGTATTCTAATCTGACAGTATTATAAATGATATTCTTAGAGTCAAAGAAAAGTAAGGGTTTTAACTCTAGGAATTTAGGCAATAGCATTATTTCCCTTAGAAAAACTTTTTAGAAATTAATATTAAAGTTCAATGTCTTCAGTTTTTTTGTCAAAGCAAAATTAAATTTAATATGTTTAATTTTAAAAAGATAAATACCATGATCTTTTTCTTTTTCAAGATTTTATATGTATAAGTGTTTTGATTGCATGTATGTGTGTGTACCATGTGCATGCATAATGCCTACAGAGGCCAGAGAAGAGTGTTGAGTTCCCTAGAACAGGAGTTACATAAGGTTCTTAGCCACCATATTGATGCTGGGAACCAAAGCTAGGTCCTCTTTCAAGAGCAGCCAGTGCTCCTACACACTCAGCATTACTCCAGCCCCCATGATCTTTTTCTAATCTGCATTTTCACCCATCTATTTTTCCAATTCTATGTACACATGTAAACATGACTAGAAGAATATTCTATCAAAATTGGAAATTCTGACACTGCTATTTTTATAGATGGAAGCATATTAAAATGATTATTTCTTCACACACACATATGCATACACACAAAGAAATTACTGTAAACAAAAGAAAAATACAATCAGTAATAACAATATCAAGTGGGAACAATAATGCACAGAAAAGCTGAAGCTGGTGTGACACTAGCAAGTCAGTCACTGGAGAACTGGGCCTCCATTTGCTTATTAGCAATTAACTACAATATGAATGTTGAATGAACATTCAGAAGTTCAAGCTCAAGTTTTCTTTCAGCATTAACATTAATTTAAGTGGCTAATTCTTATGCAAATTTGAAGGAAGCCGTCTTTTAAAACAAATTCATCATTTTATCCAGCAATTTTCTCAAGTAGAACTAGATTTAATGAATAACATTGTTTTCCTTTGTTATAAGCATTTATAGCTTGATCTCATCACAAACTGCAGAGTTCACAATATCCTTGACATTCTCAAAATATTGAATAAAGGAGTTTTATCTACATCAACAATTAAAAAGATGTAGCAATGAGAATATATGTACAGCACGTCCTTCTGGGTAACAACAGTCAAGTGTAAATGGGAATATTACATGCTGATAATTAAGGGCAAGAGAAGAAAAACTCACATGCTACAAATCTCTGCTTCTGAATCTGAAAGCAGGATAAAAAGTACCAGGGCTGTGGATATAGTTTTGTACTCACTACCAAGATTTCTATCATGGCAAAAAGAAAAAGACCTATACAAATTATTATGAGAATCTTTAGATTTACAGGTACACTGACCAAAAAAAAAAAAAAAAAACCTGGGAAAAAGTAATTACAATGAGCATTTGTACAAGGTGTGTCTTGGTTCCAGGTGGTTTCAAAATTAACATATGTGTATAGCTTTTACTTTTATTGAATTTTTGTGCATTTCACATAATACATATCCACCCAGGGCCCAGTGACTATTACTGATGGGACAGAAAGATTTTAAGAGCCAGGGGTGGTGGATGACCACAAGGAAAGTTTTTCAGGTGGCTGAGAACTTGCTCATATGAACTTAGAGCAATGGTGACCAGCAGGCACAAGGCTCAAGCAAACCCAAACCAGGCAAAGACCCAGCATAGAAGATGTGTGTCCTTTTTAACCTCAGAAGTCTCTGTAATCTAGCAATTGATTGTTTCTTGCATTATGTTGATATTCTCAACTAAAGAGCTTCTAGTAGATCTAATTTCTGTTAATTAAAAAATTGAATTTTACATAGTTCAACAATGGAGCAGTATTTCTCCCCATAAATTCTACTTGTGTCTATGAACATGATCCTTGACTCTGCATACATACTGCTGAACTATATTTAAACAAATTTGTCCTATTTATTTGTGACGATCATGGAATTAAGAATGGCATTTTGCATGCTAAGATGCTAATGTAATTTTGCTAAAATAACAGTTGATTCCAGCTACATGTCTCTATAAGTTAAATGTTTAACAACACTGAATGTTAAACAAACACTGAAATACTGTTCTTACTTAAGAAGGACTTACCTTTGCAATCATTACTGACTGAGCTGGGTAGCAAACAGTTGCTCCTAATGTTGTCAGTCCTAGTGGATAAGCAATCTTCTTAAACCTAGAACCTATGAAATTCAAACAAATTATTTACTCCACATAGATGCCATAAGATATTTGATATTCTTAGACTGGAATGTTTTCTTTGCTTTAAGCTATCACCCTATGTTAAATTGCTCTTTAAGTAGTAATACCAATCGAGATGGTACCTAAAATGCCCTTAAGGCTCTCAATTCAATTAATGCCTCTTAGATGTCATGTCCAATTTAAGAAAAATGTTCCCAACCTAATGCTGATAATTACCTACATAAAGGAATTGGTGATTATTTTCTTTTTTTAAGATAGGTATTTTTCATGTCCTAAGAAACTTAAAATTGTAATTACATTTTTTCAAATATCTAACAAAGCATGGTAGAGAATTAATCAACCACAGTATTTGTCACAGAAGGTTAAAGTGAAATGGACTCTCTTTCATATGCCCTTTTTGATTAAACACTGAGAAAGGTGAAGGACCCAACTAACCACTCAACCAAGGCCTTCAAAAGGTACGTAACTACTTCATGTCACTGATTCAGAAGACTGAAGTAATACTAATTGCAATTAGCTTGACATAATTAATGCATTCTCAAAAGTGCCTTTACTATGCATCTAAGAGTCATCTTCATATCGTTTTTTTTGACAGTAAAATCCTATTTAAAAACTCTAAAGAGAATATTACTAGGAATTCACTAAGTTCTCCTAGGAACTTGTCAACTTGAAGTTTCCCTGATTAACCTGGGTATACGATGTTCAGTATCAAGCCGTCTGCATAGCTTTCCTCGTATTCCCACAGTGCCCCTAAAACACTTCCATGAATCACAGGAATGCTGTACAGTAGTTGGAAATGCACAACTCTCAGCTAAAGTTCAATCCCACCACACTATTGGTTCAAAATGATAGGTATCATAAATGCCTATCTGGATATCTTGAACTCTGAGTGTGACTGGCAATTTTTTTTCTTAAATAGGAGTAAGGGTTGTTATTCCTTCAAAGAGGTTTTCAACCCATAATTTAAAAAGGAAATCGTAAAAGATAAAGGTGAAAAATGCCTGGTAATGTTTGCTGGTAACTTTGCAGTTTATGGAAGGTTCAAAGTCAATGTGGATGTGGGAAATTTCACCAGCTCTCACCTCAACATGAAGAGCTACAGGCAATCAATGGATACTGAGGGAGGGATTATCAATTTTCTCCAGGGACCAGCTCCCTGAGAGGGTTATCTAATCCCAAGTGGGCAGCCCTAAGCACATGCACACAAGAGCATCACCAAATGGACTCAGTGTGTTTTATAACACAAATTTACAATGTACATATTTGTAAATGTATGTATTTATAAATGTCTGTATAAGGAATAATAAAGAAGAGGACAAGAAATTGTAAGGGGGGTGCATTGGAGTAGTTAACATGGGACTGGGAAGGGTGGAAATTATGCAAACACAATGCTAATATATGAAATTCTCCAAAAGTAAAAGAATTATTTAAAAACTTTGTACTTTTTCAAGCCAGGCATGGTGCCACACAGCTTTAATCCCAGCACTCAGGAGGCAGAGTCAGGTAGATCTCTGTGAGATTGAGGCCAGCCTGATCTACATAGTGAGTTCCAGGTCAGATGGGGTTGCAGGGAGGCCCTGTCTCAAAAAGACGAAAATAAAGAAAATTTGTACTTTTTTGTTTAGTTTAAATATAATTCAAAAAGCCTTTTACAGTCATTTCTCTAACAGACTGAATTTGGAGGGGGTAGGTAGGCAGGCTGTTTTCCTCTAGCATGAGGCTGTTCTTAATTTTGTAAATAGCAATTTTTCTTTGACAAATCGTTTAAAAATTTTTTTATTTATTTTATGTGTATGCATGTATTGCCTGCATGTAGGTAAGTGCACCCATGTCGTGCAATGCCCACGGAGGTCAGAAGAGGCTGTGGGATCCCCTGGGACTGGAGTTATAGACAGTTGTTAGCTGCCATGTGGGTGCTGGGATACAAACCCAGGTGTTCTGCAAGAACAACCAGTGTTCATAACTGCTGAGCCATCTCTCCAGCCTCGACAAATCATTTTAAAGATTGAAAAAAATATTCATTCTGTTTTTACTTGATCAAAGAAGCCACTGTGCAAAAAGATATTTGATGTAGGTTCAACAACTCTTCTATAAGTACAGAGGAGAACTAGATACAGATACTAATTAGCCATGTACTATGCACTAAAAAAATACAAATGACTGTCTCTTTTAGATTTCTATCTGTAACACACTAGGGTTAGATGAAACAAGAAACTTTCTACATTTTGTTGTATCGTGGCCTGTATAAAGAACATAATACATTTCACTGAAACAAAACTTTCATGTTACACCCTCAAATACTAAGTACGAAGCACTCTGATATTTGCTATTCTTTTAATCTTTAATAAAGTATGTCAGTAGATTTTTTAATGTACTTATTTCATCATATACAGATAGTTTGAGATCTGCAGCCTGAAAAACATTGGGAATTACATTTTTCTAGTTCTGACATTCAGAAACACAATAAATGAGCTAAAGGACATTTTCTCTTATCAGAAGATTACTATTTTCTAAGTAAGTTATTAAGCAATACATTTGGACAATTTCCTTCAAAATTCAAGGAAGATGAAAGAGAAAGAGGTTGGATTAAGAGTACCAAAACACATTTATATAGAAACGTTCAAGTGTTCTATATAGCACAGTGAGGTAACCATAGTTCTCAGTAAGTTATTATGTTTTTTGTGTTATTTATTATTTTTATTTACTGTGCATGAGTGTATTGCCTGCGTGTATGTAAGTGCACTCATGTCATGCAGTGCCCACAGAGGTCAGAAGAGGGCGTCAGATACCCTGGAACTGGAGTTACAGATGGTGGCTAGCTGCCACGTGGGTGCTGAGAACTGAACCCAGGTCCTCTGCAAGAACAGTCAGTGCTCTTAACCACTGATTCATCTTTTCAGTCTGCCCTATTATATATTTTGTGAACATAAAGGAGCTTAAAAGCCTCAATATAAAGAAATGACAAGGAGATGGAAGAGAGTCAAGATTTTGCTATGTGCTTATAAAAAAAGATTGTTAAATAGCATGCTCAAGATTGTTAACACACAATGCTCAAGACTGCTGCCATCTGAAATTCCTGCTAGCATCTAAAAAGCTTTTTTCAAGAAAGTCTGGAATTTTGTTAGTAGACAATGTTTACGTGACTATGGCCACTCTTTTGTATATAGTTGTCACTCAATACTTGTTGCTCTTACATTGTCTCAGCTTGTTACTAGTGAAATTAATTACATGTTGCATGTGACCCCTAAGAAAATACTTCTAAAAGCATATAACTGATTTCTTCTAAACTTTTCCTTATGTGCCTCCTCCAACCCCTTTTTAAACTCTATCTTGTGTCCTCTCATTGCTATAAAAATGACTGTGACTATATACTGAGTCCTATGAGTCTTTGTAAGTAATCATCAAGTCTGCTTGGGGTCTTATGGATTTGACCATCCACATGAAAGGAAGTTGAAAGGAAGACCAAAGTAGGTAAAGACTCAGGGTACACAAAAAGGTGTAAAGAAGGGAACTATATATCTAGTCTCATATCAAATGAGAATGGTAGGGTAAGTTATCTAATTTCACAAATTCCATTCCAAGCACGCCATTCCCAACTACTTTGGTCAGGATGAGACTAAAAGTATAGCATATTTTATGAGATATTAGCATGCTTACCTTAAATTCTGAACATAATTTCTAGTGTATGAGTGCTATATTAAGAAAAGTGGTTCTGTATGATTAGTGTACTCCTTTATATTAACATAAAACTACCAAGAACAGTTTTTGTTGTATGAGACTCTTCAGATATTTTAAAATATTATAACATCTATAAGACAAAAAGGTAAATTTTAATTTTATTAGGAAGTTATAGATTTTTAATGTTTTGTTTCAAAATAATATATAGTACATCTATATATTTTTATCAGTTTTACTATATATTACATATACAAGTTATGTTAACTATTCCCACCATCAAGACAAAGATAAATTATACCATTCTTAAAAATATCTCATATTATCCTTTTGTACTTGTACATTTTCCTCATTCTTAAACCCAGGTAACCAACAATCTGCTGATCTACTGTCACTCTTGCTTTGTCTTTTTGAGAATGTCATACAAACAGAATCAAATATAGGCTAGTTTCATTCAAATTTATCACCATTTTTATAAGTGCCAATAGTTCAAACCTTTATGTTGCTGAATAATATTCCTTTGTAGGGATATGCCACAAATGTATGTATCCATTTACCGATTTGAAGGCTATTTGGCTTGTTTCCGTATTTTTGTGTTTATTGTCAAGTGCTACAAACATTTATGTACAGGTATTTCATTTCTGCAAAGTAAGTAAATACCCAACAATGTTCAACTTCTAAAGTTGTTTAATAAGTGTATGTTTAACTTTATGAGAAACTATCAAACTATTTTCCAGAATGGCAGCATCACTTTCAGTTTTCACCAGTGCTATACAAGAATGTCAATTGGTATGGTTGATATTAACCTTTATACTCATAATGTGGCACACTAAAAACTAAAAATTTTCACAGTAACCTCTGATATTATTCAATAAATGTTAGGAAGGTAAAATTTAGAAATTAACATAATAGTAATGAAAGAGAAAATATATTTTACAAACATACCTTTTCTTGCTGAAACCAAACCTGCCAATCCTGAAGCTGTAATCACTCCCATTTTGGGAAGAAAATCTTGAGGAGGATTCTTCAGATAGACATATGCATCTGAGGAAATCAATTAAGAATAAATATGACTGTTTACAATTGGGCATCCTATATAATTAAAATGCAAAAAATCTGGAGATTAGTATGTTAATGGCTGACAGTAAGAATAGTAAATAGTTTAAACATGCTTCAAAAGTTATACAAAGCAATGCTATGAACAGAAACCTAAAATTCTTACTATGATACTCACTACAAAATATGATCTATCTCCTACACTTGTTGTAATGCTTGCTTTTTTAATGATACAGATTATTATTATTACTCATTAATGAACTATGATGCTAGAAGGTATATCTATATGAATTACTATAAGACACACTCCTGTCTGTCTAGGTTTTATATTCCTATAGTGAACAGGTTTCTGCCATTATATATTTAAATGCCAGCAAGATACAGTAAGAAATAAAGATGTTTTACAAAGGAATTCTGCAATTAGACACTTTTTGTTACCATCTCCCATCACATCAGACTAGCAAGTACTCTCAAAACCAATGATATAGATGAGAAGTGAAACTAGACAAAAACATCAAACGTAATAAAAGGAAAGACGTCTTAGCCTTGTATACATTTAAACTGTTTTTAGGTCTAAAAGACTTTTCTGTCATAGCTATTTGATGACAGTCACAATGAAATTATGGTCCTCTAGTTCAATGAGGGATAGCTGGGTATATCAGTGCATACTTGTAACCCCAGCACGAGGGAGGCTAAGGGAGGATGATGATGACTTCCAGGCAAACCTGGACTACATAGTGATATCCTCTCAAAAAGCATTGATGATTAAATATAATGCTAATTCTTAATGCCCATTAAATAATATTTCAAAACAAATCAAATTTATGAAGGTACTTAAAAATTTAGCTGATTTTGTGTTCTGTCTCCTATACATGTTTATTTTGGCAACTGCTATAGACAAAGAATATTAGGAATCTATGTCTGCTACCAAATGCCATTTAGAAGCTAAAGAGTCAAATACAGGGGCTGAAGAGATGGCTCAATGATTAAGAGCATTGGCTGCTCTTGCAGAGGACCCTGGTTCAGTTCTCAGCATCCACATGGTGGCTAACAACTGTTCTAACTCCAGTTCCAGGGGAATCTGATGCCTTCTTCTGTCCTCCACGAGAACTGCACAACATGGGAGCACTTACATACAGGGAGGCAATATACTCATACATATAAAATAAAAATAAAATATGTTTTAGAAGAGTCAAATACAATTATTTTCCAACATTAGCTTAAACACTCCAAGACTAATTGTTATGTCATTTCCCAGCAGTTAATAGGAAAGCATAATGTATTTTAACAAATAAATAACAATTAAATTATTTAGCAAAAAAGGAAAAATATCTATACCCAGTGCTTTATAAATATACAATGTGTACTTTCAGTTTAAAAGTGGCCTGAGTAAGTGCCACTTACTAATCATGTGACCTAGGGAATCTAAATAAACTTTCTAAACCAATAGTTCCTCAGCTAAGGTTGGAGCCTCCCGCCCATTTCCCCAGTCCTATGCTGGACTTCTTTCTACTTGAGTTTTCATGAGTCTTCTTCATGTTGTCACCTTTGCTGTAAGTTCATATGAGCAAGTTCCCAAAAGTCTGGAAAATTGTTTCCTTGTGGTCATCCACCAACCCTGGCTCTTACGATCTTTCCATTCCCTCTTCTACAATGACCCGTGAGCCCCGGGTGGGTGCAGTTGATCACTGTTGGGTGAGGAAGAGTTGGTATTCTTTAAGGGAGTGATGTTAGTAGGTTGACTAGGCTCTGGTGGATGAACTCACACCAAGGGACATCTATGGACATAAACTTGGCTCTATAGACCTCTCCATACATGACAGAATGCATGAAATGCATTCTAAATGGTGGGAGGACTATGGGGGGGTACAGATAGGACAGGATGTCCAAATATGATTAAGGTGTATTGTATGAAATGCAGTAAAATTCAAAAAACAGTATATATTGAAAAAGAACTACAAAAAAACTTTCTAAACCTCAGCTTTCTCATTGGCAAGACAGATAACCTGCAATTATAATAACTCAGCACTGTATCAAATTAAATAAATTATGTACAATGTTTTACACAATGCCTTAGTATATAACAATAACAAAATAAATGGTAGCTACAACTGCCTTGTTTCTACTATCAATAAACTACAGGGTCCATCTTCTAAGTTAGTGTATGCATACTAATGGATAACATACTGTGTTTACTTTCATTATTTTTAAACACTACAACTTAACACGATAATAGAACGCTTCTAATTATGCATGGTTCACTCACCTACCTTTCCCAAATTGTACTGTATCCATTATCCCATTCTTCAGAAAGACATAAACACCCTAAGAAAAAAAAGGGGAAGCGAGCAAAAAAGACATCCATTTTTAAGTGGTTGATTGTGAGATACCAACATACAATAGCCTACAATTCTGAGATTCCATTTAGTTGTTGATTTAGCATTATACGCAAATGTAAGCCCAGCTTTTCTGTTTATTCACTATAAGGGTACTTGCTTAAAGTATCATCTTTTATTTCTTGCTTTTTATGCTATGTAAAACAATAATTCTTATTACTGTTTTCCTCATAGGAGTCAAGTGACCTTTAAAATAATCAGAGTGACTCACAGCAAAGACACTGAACACCTTATAAAGATTTATCATCTTATTTTATAATAACTCAGAAACATGAATGGAACTTAAATTAAGCATGAAAGGAGGTATATTTCAATATGTACAGCAAAATCATAATGATTTTTAGAGATAAAACAAAAAAGGAAAAACCTAAAGAAAAGAGCTCCATCTCTTCCCTTTGCCTTAGTACATAGAGTGAGAAAACAACAAAATAAGGTGTCTATTTTTAAATAGGAACCTAAATGCTCCATAAATCCAGATTATATTAACCTACTAAAGGGATTAAAGCTTTAAAGCAATGTTCTCCTGTTTACCAGTTTCTACATTACGTGAATGCTAAGACAGACTGTTATATTCACTGTGTGGTGGGTGTTTTCTTGCTAACATTAGAAGAAAAATGATGTTGCAAAGGGATTTATTCATAATCATGCTGTATTCCAGGCTGTATTCTACTGTACAAATCAGAAAACAGAATGCAAACATATGACCTCTTTATATGAAATAACTGCTATGAAACCACGGGATGAAAACAAGAACAACAGACATTTTCAATATGGAAAACAGAAACAATTCTATTAGATGGGAATGAAAATAAGTTACTGAGATTTCCTGGTCTAGTGACTTTTTCTCAGTTCAATAGTGAACAGAAATGGTCATCCTGGTTTAAAGTTATACACAGTAGTATAGATCCTAAGCTGCCAAAGAAACATTTCTCTTGAGGGACTGTCTTAAGAAAATGTCACCTGCAATATTAAAATATCATTTAACCATTACAGATGAAAACTAGTCTTTGGGAAAAACTCATCTGTGTTTAGGAATTCATTTTTACCACTGGGGGGCATTGCTACCTAAATTTCAAATCTAAAGGGTAGGCTAGGTGCAGGAACTAAATTTACAAGATCCTAGGTTTCATGTAGAATGTAATTTAAATTGGACATACATTTGTTTTGAGGACTACATTACATTTTAAGGAGAAAATTAGAGGGGGGAAGTTGTTTACATAGAAGATGCGGTACATCTGGAAGTGCCCTTCTTCAATTTATTTGTTTCAGCATACTAACAGAATAAAATGTTCTTTTAGTCTTAAATTGGGTAATAGTTACAGTAGCAATTTAAAAATCTCTCAGGAACAATTACCTCACTGAAGACACATCTGAGAACACTATGGGAAATTAGGTCCCCGGAGACTAAGTCTGAATCATCTAGCTATTGGCATACAGCCTGAGGGGCATGATTCAGACCATAATTAGTTAAGATATTTCAGAGATCAAACTATTAAGGGTGACTAGTACAACCAGTACCCTTAGAATTGGATGACAAGTACAGATTTTCAAAAATAACACTATGTATTCGTCAGATGTTTGTTAGAAATGCACAGAATGATCAGAGTTCACTGACTTGATATTTCACTTAAGGATGCTATTTTTACAAGCTCACTAGAATTTTCTTTATGATTATCATTGCGTGTGTGCATGACGTGCATGTGTATGCACGTCACAGTGTCTGTGGGGGGTTAGACTGAGGACCACTATGTAAAGCTGGCTCTTTCTTTCCTCCTTTACATGAGTCCTGTCTGGGGACCAACTCAGGTTGCTTACCAAGTGCCTTTACGTGCTAAGCCATCTTACTAATGTCAGAATTTTCCTTTTTAAAGCAATGGATTAGAACTATAAAATCAAAAGGGTTTAAAATCAGAATACATTTGATGAGAAATACTGTGTTTACTAAAGTGGAATAAGGACAAGCACTGCTGCCAATATTAAGATACAATGGAGATGCTGATGCTGCCACAACTATGTTTAAGTGATGCTGAGAATAAAACATCAGCATGGTAGCAGTTTCCTCTACCACTCTGCTACTAGATACTACTGACTGAAGGTTAAGCATTAAAGTCTGTTAGATCCCACTTGGCCCAATAACTGCTTCTAGTTAGGTTGGAATTATGAACCATCCCTAAGAAATGAATAATATTTTGCTTATGCAAATAAGAAATAATTAAAAAGTAATCTCAAAACTTTAAGTAGCAGGGCTGGAGATATGGCTCAGCAGGTCCTGCAGAGGACCCAGGTTTGATTCCCAGCACCCACATGGTAGCTAACAACCATCCATAAGTCTGGCTCCAGGGGATTCAATGTCCTCTTCTGACCTCCATGGGCATTGCACCACACAGGTGCATTTACACACATGCAAGCAATACACTCATACATGAAAAATAATAAATAAAATATTAAGGGCTGGAGAGATGGCTCAGAAGTTAAGAGCATTCACTGCTCTTGCAGAGGACTTAGGTTCAATTCCCAGCACCCACCTGCTGGCTAACAACCATCAATAACTCCAGTTCCAGTAGATCCATCACCTTCTTCTGACCTCTGTGGGCACTGCATGACACAGGTGCACATACACACATGAGGTAATACACTCATAAATGTAAAATAAAAATAATAAAGTATTTTTTAAAATAAAATATTTTTAAAAAACTTCAAGTAGAAAATGTTTTGTCCATACTAGGTGACATAAGTGCCTAATGAACTATTTTACTCAGCAGTGTTTGTAGTAGTTAGATTAAAGATGGCTACCAATTTATTCCTGCTTATCCTACCAACAGGTGGTACCCAGATTTTACATCAGAATATTGTAGAATTATCTCTCTTAGACATTTAAGGATAGCTAAGAAGCTTTGCAAATTCTGGCCAGCATTTGTTGGTTTTTTTTTTTTTTTGTAGTACTACATGTAAGTCATCTACCTGGAAATACTATGCTTGAGAGATCACTGGTAGATACTACAGTCAACAATCTCAGTTTAGCCCAGTCTTCCAGGATTCTTTGGCAAGGAGCTAAAGATGTAAAGGATGCTGTCTTGGCCTGTTTAGACCAGTCTGTTTGCCAGATGAATATCACTGAGTGGCCTCAGGCAATACTATATGGAACAGAAGAATCACCTGTCTGAACTCAAATTCCTAATCCACAAAATAATGGGTCATTATATAATGTGTGCTACTGTAAGCCACTAAGTTTTGAGATAGTTTACTCTATTTTTAAAAAAATCAATAGGTAACTGGAACAAATAATCAAAAACCACTGATATTTTAACCACTGTCAAAACAGACTTACCTTGCACCAGCCAATATAACGGACAGTTGTAGTACGGATGGATGCAAAACTCATTTGTAAATAACCAGGCCGTTCTTCAACATACTTAGAATGGAGAGGTGGTGCAGTATATATTGGGAGCTAGATGTAGAAGAAAAGTTCTTGTCAGAAACAAATAGCTGGGCTGCTTTTTCTAGTACTATAGAAAACAGGATCCTCATCAACCTTCCTCTTAAAAACAGCTAAAATAGTCAAGGGTCTAAACTATAGATGTGATAT
>NW_008331140.1:7074003-7115371 GCF_000622305.1 Nannospalax galili
AATTAAGCAATACCACATATACTATGACCCAGTGGGTTATTTTGTTTATTTTTTTTGGGGGGGTGGATTTTTTGTTTGTTTTCTGAGATAGGGTCTCCCATTTGTTTTATTTGGTGTATTTTGTTGTTGCTGCTGTTTTGTTTTATTTTTTGATGGCTTCCCTGTAGCCCCAGCTGTCCTGGAACTCATTCTGTAGACCATGGTAGCTTCAATTTCTCAGAGAATAGCCAGCCTCTGCCTCCTCAGTGCTGGGATTAAAGGTGCATGCCACCATACCCAGATTTATTTTGCTTTTATGAGAGGTCTTCACTATGTAGCCCAGGCTGGCCTCAAACTCATTTTCCTGCCTCTGACTCCTGAGTACTAGAATTACAGGTGTGGACCCACCATGCCCAATAAACTCATTGGTTTTAATCCTAGGAAGTATCAAAATTTTTTACTCTATTTTTAAAAAATCAATAGGTAACTGGAACAAATAATCAAAAACCACTGATATTTTAACCACTGTCAAAACAGACTTACCTTGCACCAGCCAATATAACGGACAGTTGTAGTACGGATGGATGCAAAACTCATTTGTAAATAACCAGGCCGTTCTTCAACATACTTAGAATGGAGAGGTGGTGCAGTATATATTGGGAGCTAGATGTAGAAGAAAAGTTCTTGTCAGAAACAAATAGCTGGGCTGCTTTTTCTAGTACTATAGAAAACAGGATCCTCATCAACCTTCCTCTTAAAAACAGCTAAAATAGTCAAGGGTCTAAACTATAGATGTGATATGGTAAAGGGGTGAGAAAAAAACTATTAGGAATAAAGAATTAGGCAATACCACATATACTATGACCCAGTGGGTTATTTTGTTTATTTTTTTGGGGGGGGGTGGATTTTTTGTTTGTTTTCTGAGATAGGGTCTCCCATTTGTTTTATTTGGTGTATTTTGTTGTTGCTGCTGTTTTGTTTTATTTTTTGATGGCTTCCCTGTAGCCCCAGCTGTCCTGGAACTCATTCTGTAGACCATGGTAGCTTCAATTTCTCAGAGAATAGCCAGCCTCTGCCTCCTCAGTGCTGGGATTAAAGGTGCATGCCACCATACCCAGATTTATTTTGCTTTTATGAGAGGTCTTCACTATGTAGCCCAGGCTGGCCTCAAACTCATTTTCCTGCCTCTGACTCCTGAGTACTAGAATTACAGGTGTGGACCCACCATGCCCAATAAACTCATTGGTTTTAATCCTAGGAAGTATCAAAATTTTATTTAAGTGTGCGTGCGTGTGTGTGTGTGTGTGTGTGTGTGTGTGTGTGTATACATGGACTCATATGTCCATATGCTATGCTATGCATATGGAGGTCAAAGGACAACTCTCACAAGTTGGTTCTCTCCTTTCACCATGTGGGTTCGGGGATCACACATAGGTCATCAGGCTTGATGGAAAGCACCGTGCCAATCCTTAATCCTAGCAAATTTTTAATTATAAAAATCTGGAAACAACTCAAATACTTATCAGCAGTGGAACAGAAAATTAAACTGGATTATATCCATGCAATGGAATATTATAAATTAGGGGAAAACATAAAAATTACAGTCACATAGAGAAATTGGGATAAATTTCAGGAAAATACAATTAAACCAATAAGGTATGATGCAGAAAATTACATGCAGGTATGTTCCATAAACACGTAATTCAAACACATGTAAACACCCAATAAGGTAAAATACTAAAGTTTTTAAAAAATGGAATGATATAAATTCAGTAGAATAGTGGTTATTTCTCAATAAAATGGGATGAGAATACAGGAGATCCTGTTTTTCCACTAATTAGGATGATAGGCACATGGCTGTTCATTATAATTGTATATTATTGTTATTTATACTTTTCATATCAAATAATCTTGACTCTGATTATTTAATAAAAATAAATATAAACATAAAAATTTATGAAAAAAGTAAGAACTTTGTTTTGCTTGAAGAAGGCAAGAAAAAAGTTGATTTCATACTCCATGAAGGTTGGTGACGATGTAATTGAGGAGAATGAAGTTTCCAGATCAACAGAAAAGGAACTAAATGTTTAATGGCTCTGGATCTGATCTACCAAGAACAAATGTGAGATAATATACTGTAGTTCTGAAAAATGCTAATAGGGTATATGTAAAGTGCCACAAAATGATACCTTGTAATATGGTACTAGATTTAGTCATCACACAATACATACCTATATACACATATATAAACATTATGTTCTGCACAATTTATCAATTTTATTATCTGCTTATATTTTAATATTTATTTATGCATTGGAAATTTCATATATGTACACAATGTATTTTGATCACACCCATACCCTATTTTCTTCCACCAGCTCCTCCCAGACTGATGGCTGCTTGGGAAGGGAGGGCTAGTTTTCTTCAGGGATGTGGCCCCTAGTTGTTTGCCCATGCTCCAGTAGATGGTCCCACACCCAAAACACATTCATTTTATCTACAAATTAAAGTTTAATAAAAATAAATATCATAAGACAATATTAGTTTGGTATAACTTTTCTGGTGATTAAATCAATAAAATATTTATATTTAATACACAGCAAAAAAAACTAGTGATGTGTTACAAGAGTCTTGTTTTACCATTAAATTGTTCTTTGCTACCCATACTAGGATTAATGAGCTTCCATTTCTCTTTTCAATCTAAGGTTTTAATTTAAATTCACTAGAACATCAGCTATGTGTATTTAGGAGGGTCAGAAGCATATATATCATATTTTGTAAAGCAGGTATATTATAGAGGTTTGGGGGCCAGAGAGATGGCTCACCAGAGGACCCAAGTTTGGTTCTCAGTACCCATACTAGCAGTTGTCTGCCATCTCCAGTTCCAGGAGATCCAATGCCCTCTTCCGGCCTCCAAAGGCAGTGCAAGCATGGGTGCACTTAAAGTCATGCAGGCAAGACACTCAAACACATAAAATTAAAATATATCAAAAATTTTTATTATTAAAAAAAGAGGTTTCCCCTTTGCCCTAGAAAACAGTGAGCCTAGATGTGGATGTATTGATATAAAATAAGTGGGCAAAATTATTAACATATGTTTCATGTCCCCTGCCTGTCTGCCTTTTACACTCCCAAAATGCACACTTTATTAATCATTTATGTGTTTTTGGTTTTTGTGGTACTGGGTATGAAACATGAAGGGCTTGCATGAGCTAAAGCAAATGCTCTGGAAATGAGCACTATCCCCAGCCCTTGTTTATTTAAGGCAGGGTCTCACTATGTGCCTTAGGCTGGCTTATAATTCAGGGTCTTCCTGAGTCTGCCTCCCAAGTGCTGGGATTATAGGGGTATGCCACCAGGCTAGCTTATTTAGTATTCCAATTCTGTCCCCATCCCCGTCAAAATTTGCTGATTCAAATTTTGTACCCCAGTATACATTATATTGGAAGTTTAAATAAAAAGATCATTTGTAAAAAAAAATGTTCATTTGTGATCTATTGTAAGCAAAATTTTAAGTACATTTTTTAGGAAAGACATCTAAAGTTTCATCAGCCTTTGAAAGGGGTCAGAACTGTTATGAACCTGATTATTGTCCTTCTCAGGCATGCATATTCAAGCATAATTGAAAGATTATGATAAAAGAACAGCAGTTTTACTGTGAGAATTTTTAGTCAGCAAACAGGATACTACTGTACTCTTTATAGAGAGAACGGTTTTATTATCGATTGCAGGCCTTGGACTTAACATGCCACTTACTATATAAATTCAATTTGCTTACATTTAGGTAGAAATTATGACTAGATTAACCTATAAAACTACATTTAAAATTAAATTGAACCAAAGTAAGTATAACTCTCAAATCTGTAGCTTTTTTCTTATTATTATTTCTTGGTAAAAACAAGCAAATGACAACAAAGGAAGTCAAATTCATGTTATTGAGGAATTTAAAAAAGAAATATCTAGGGATATTTATGGCTTGCTATATGTAGGAAGCCAATTACATCTCGCTGTATATATGCAGGCAAAAAAAAACAGTCATTACAGTGATCTAAACACTCCACATTTCATGGTTAAAAAATGGCTGCCCCATGATATTGCAAAGTTTTCTATTAAAGGATGATTTAATTATGCTCATTAAATGCCACTTAAAAGGAAAGAACATATTGATCCTTTATAAAAATGTTGAACCTAAAAGGATTTTCTGTTTAGCTAGAAATCTATCAAAAACTCAAATAACCAGAATTCTTCAATTCTTAAAGTATTTTGGTTTATCAGAGCATATATTAACAGAACTAAACAGAGGTATACTTCTCATTACACAACGAAAGTACCTTGAAATGGTGCATGTTAATCATATTTTTCATTCGTTAAGACATTTAAAATTTTTCAAGATTAGATCCTGATTTGTTAATAGTTCCTAACACACAGTTACTAATCAGCTTTGCTTAATATATAACTAATTACACAAATAACATATATTTGGGGATTCTGTATACTCTATAATACAGCAAAACCATATTACTTAATTTTGAAATTCAGAAATATTTAGGTACTTCCAGGTAAAATGGCAGACTAGAAGTTGCCTCCCTGTAACCTGGTAGAGGAGACAAGTCAAAATAAGAAAAGACAGGTTCTAATTCTAAACAGAGAAAGAGAGTCTGAAATTCCCAATGGCAGTGACGCTTGAAAAATGTGCTGAAAAAGACTCAAGGAAAAGAAGCCCAGCTGAATACAGCTCCATGTGGCTCACCTTTGATGGATGGGAAGCAAAAGATGCCCTCAAAAGACAGGCCAGGCAGCCCTGGTGAAAGAGACTGAAAGTCCTACTTCTAGGACAAGCCCAAAGTTCTCACCAACTTCAAAACCAGCTACAGGTTTGGGGGCAATAGTAATTCCTCCTGAGGACAAGGCAGTAGTATAGGGGAATCTATGTCACTCTGTATGACTTGAAAGGCAGAAGTCAGGCACTCTCTTGACAGAGAACTTAACATTTAAAACTGAGTTACCCTGTGGCTGAGAACAAGAAACAAGAAGTTAAGAGAGCCTGAATTTAACCTGCCTCAACCCAAGAGCATGAGAAAGTCCCAGGAAGCAACTGTGAAGAGAAAATGGGAGGGCCAGATACTGACAAGCAGAAAAGTGAAGGTCACAGGAGGCTTTGCTGAGGCAGTGAAGAACACAAAGAGAGGGATAGATGAACCATCAGTTGCTGGAAGCAGATTTTATCAACTGAGAATTTCCCTGGAGTTGATAGCTCTGAGCCTAAGCTCAGTTGGTGAATCACTCTCTGGAGCCACCTGTCTACCCTCTGTCTGCTGTAGAGCTCAAGAACTCTGATGTTCCAGTGGTCTACTTGATACACACAGCTGAATCTCTCAAGCTGGGTGATTAATATTCAGATAATATAGTAATTAAAATAACAATTAAATTATTACATAGTTAGATGATAATAATATAATAATTAAGGTTTGTGATTAATACTGAAGAAGGTCCTGAAAGTGCAAAGACAGGCCCTCTGCACACATTTCAGGGCTATGGCTGCTTCTCATATTCCTAACATAACCGGGAAACACTTCCCAACTAGAACATCAGCCACCACAGAGGGTACAAGCCAAGTAGTATGAGGTGAGTAAAAACTTGTCTAGCCCACAGACTGAAGACATAAGTGTGGACAACAGAGCCTCTGGTACACAAAAAAGGAAAACTACTAAAGCGAAGACAGATCTGGTAGACCTTAGACTCTTGATTAATAAAGGCTCAACATCAGCATAAACCTTGGGAAAGGTAAGAGTCCACAGTTCAAGTAACCACCCCCCCCATACACACTATAACCAATAGTGTCCAGTTGGGAGGGACTCAGTAAGAAGCTGTCAACTCTATTTTCCCTATGTCATCCTACTTTTCTAAGACCCTATACTTCTTGATTTGCCATTAAGAAAAATCACCATTTTTGGAAGTTAGAATTTTAGATGTTTCTATTAAATACACGGTTTCTTTTAAAATACCTCATAACTCCTTCCACTTATAAAACACATAACAGAAATATCAAAGATACTTATGATAAAGGCAGCAAAAAAAGTCCTACATAGCTTTTCCACTGTTTTTATCACAAAAAAGTTCATAAATTTTTGTAAGCAAAATACCTGTTCTGGTCTCACTGGCTGATTTTTGGATTCCTCTTCTTTAGCCAAATGTACACTTACAGATGAATATATCAGACCTGCAGGCATGGTTGTCAGCTTCCCCATCTGAGAAAGATATATCAAAAAGATCATTGTATATAAAAAGACATCATTTCCAGTTCCTGATAAATACTGGGGGAAATATGTTAAATATGCAAGTACTCTGTTACTTTATACACTTTTAAGACACAGTTTCTAAAATCCTCCTATATTGGACAGTAGACTACTAGGTTTTATCTGTTAAGGTTCTATTTCATCTGGAATACAAGATAAAAATAGATAAAAACTAGAAGCCTGTTTCCCACCACAGGAATATGAGGCACTGGCAGCAGCTGTGGGCCAGACAGGGCAGGAGGAAGTAACTGCATATAACACAGACAGTGGAATCCACTGTGGGAGTAGATGCAGAATATGTTGCCTCTACTTGTTCACATAATACTTGTTCACATAAAACTGTCAGGGGCCTGACTGCTATGTCACTTTTTCAGGGTGATGAGTGCATGCCCCACTCCCTCCCCAAGCAGGCTGCTTGCAGTCCATACACAGGAGTGATGTGTCTGGGCTTAAGGTCCAATCTGATCTTTAAGTCTCACTCCTTACCCAGTTGCTGCCAAAAAATGAACCAGTTACAGAAGATAGGGGTCTGTCAGTAAGAATGAAGAGTTCAAGTATCTCCTGGGTTTTAGGATGATGCTCCCACTGCCTATTGCCAACCAGAGGAACTTGCCTGCCTCACTGTCTCGCACACAATTTGGAAGCTCAGGTCTTGAGGACTAACCCAGCTTAGGATTCCAGGGCAACAGTTCACCTTTTTAAAAAATTTTAAATTTATTTTTATTTTATGTGTATGTGTGTTATGCCTGCGTGTGTGTAAGTGCACCTGTGTCATGCAGCGCCTGTGGAGAAGGGCACTGGATCCCCTATAACTGGAGTTACAAACTGTTGCCAGCCACCATGTGGGTGCTGGGAATCAAAGCCCGGTCTTCTACATGAACAGCCAGTGATCTTAACTGCTGAGCCATCTTTCCAACCCAGAACAGTTCATCTTTTAACACTAGCCAAACCTACAGTTAGCCCCATTTCTTATCCCGTTTCCCAGACCCCAGATTCAAAGGCATGGGCTATGTGTGGAGCACATACTCATGCCACAATCAAAAGAGCCATGGCTCAGTAGCAGCTTCATTCAGGCTGGCTGCTGGCTAGGCAAGCTCGCCCTTGGCAACCAATGGCCACTGTCTCCTTCCCACATCAAAGGCATCTCTATACCAATACTCATGTCCAATCTTGGTAACCCAGGCAAAAAGCTCCATAACAGCTCAGACAAGCCTCCACCTGGTTTTCCTTCCTTGGTGCACACTGCTGAAAATGAAAAGCTCTGGCCTAAAACACAAACATGTAGTCAACCCAGTGCCCTCCCCAAGCAGGTGCTTTGGGGCTAAGTATCACAATGAGGGAAGAAGAAGAAAACCTTTCCAGGTCCAACAACTCAAAGGAGAATAAACACCTAAAGTTCTTTGCCCATGTGAATTGACTGAGGAAGAAAAAGACCTCCTTCCCCCAGAGCACAAAGTGGGAAAATGAGAATCTAGTGGCCAATGACACCTGCAGGAAGCTGTGAGTCTCTGGCATCATGAGACTTCTAAGCACTAAAGAGCATATGCAACTTGAACTTCAGCAGCAAGAAGTCCCAAACCTACCCTCCACCCTGTACCAGGCCAAATCAGCCATCTGGAACTTGGATCAGCAAATGCAGGAGTGGAACCTGAACCCTCAAACACTCTGCCTGAAATGGTGAGGTATCAGGTAAGGTCACAGACTCCTAGATGATGGTTTTGACCGTTCACACGGGCCTGAGTGATGCCCATAAGCACATATGATTACTGAGGAAGTGGAGGCGGGTGGATCAGGAGTTCAAGGTCATCATTGGCTACATAGCAATTTTGAGGCTAGCCTGGGCTACATGAGACTCCTTCTCTAAGAAAGAAAAAAAAAAACTGCTCAGCACATAAAAACACATATCACACATGTACACATATACAACAAAAAAAAAGGAGGCTGGCTGGTGAGATGACTGAGCTATTAAGGCTATCTGACACCAAGCCTAACAATCTGAGTTCAATCCCCAAGACCCAGATGGTGGAAGGAGAGAACCACGTGCAAGTTGTCTTCTGACCTCCACATGTGCACTGTGGTACATATATGTACCATGACACAGAAAATAAATAAATAAAAATGTAATTTTTAACAATGGAAGAATTTAGGACACCTCACTTAATATTATGCTTTCCAGGTCCATCTATTTTTCTGCAAATTTTATATGGGAATAAATGTGAGTAAAGTCTAAAAGATTAGAAAGGAAAAAAGGGTAAAAATGGGCACTGAGGATGGATGGGGTATGCAAAAAAAAATACATATAACACAAAACAAGAAAAGACACTGGGTACAAGAGCAGATGAGGGCAGGGCGAGGAGCGGGGGAGATGTCGGGGAAGAAACCCTATTAAAATACACTTTGTTCAAAAAATCCATAATGCTATCTAGTACTTTGTATGATAATTTAAAAGAAATTTAAAAATTAAAGAAAAAACATGAAAAATCAAAACATAACTCACTCCTGGGAGACTGCAAAACTAGTTTGTACTTCAAAGCACAACACCAATAATAGAATTTAAATTAATATATGAAGTACATATTTTTAAGAAAAATAAGAATACTATTTAGTTTAATCTGCAAAAAAAATCAGTGAGCATAATTCCTTTGATTTCTTTCTGGTTTTACATAGTTTTTTTGTTGCTGTTTTTCCGAGACAGGTTCTCTCTGCAACCACAGCTGACCTGGAACTCACGATATGTAGACCAGGCTGTCCTCAATTTCACAGAGATCTGCCTGCCTCTGTCTCCTCAGTGCTGGGGTTGAAGGCATGCACCACCATGCCCAGCTAGCATAGGGTTTTTGGTTTTTTTTTGTCTTTTTGAGACAGGGTCTCCCTGTAGCCCCAGCTGTCCTGGAACTCACTATGTAGACCAGGCTGGCCTTGAACTCACAGAGATCTGCCTGCCTCTGCCTCCCAAGTGCTGGGATTAAAGGTGTGAGCTACCATACCCAGCCTAGCATAGGTTTATTTAAATAACAAAAAATTGCAATATAAGTTTAATGTTGGGCTGGGGAAATGGCTGAATGGATAATACACTTTCCATATAAATATGAGGGCTGAAGTTTGGAACCCTAGCACCCACATAAAAAATGTCAGGAGGGCACGGGAGCCAATCTATAATCCCAGCATTCAGGATATAGAGAGAGGGGCATCTCAAGGCAAGTTGGCTATCTAGACTTTCAGAAATGTTAAGGTCCAGGCTCACTGAGAGACCCTGTCTCAGCAAATAACACATGGTGACTGAGGAAGACACACATATATGAACAAGCATACACATATTCACACACACCAAAGACAGATACACATGCAAAAATTAAGCTTAATGTCACTGATCCCAGGCTACATAACAAGAACTCATATCTCTTGCTAATTCTGTTGCTGTCTCTAGAAATGCACATGATCAGCCAGATTATCAAAATTTACACTACAGAGATCCAAAAATAATAAAGCTGATGCCAGAAAGGATGTTTACCTATGAACCTAAGGAAATTCATTGCTAAAATCGTAAAATGATTATTTGAAAGAGGTCAAGCATTACAGTATTTAAAACTATTTTTTTAAATATTTAGTTTATTATTTTTATTTTATGTGTATGAGTGTATTGTCTGCATGTATGTGAGTTCACCCGTGTCATGCAATGCCAGGGAGGTTAGAAGAGGGCTTCGGATTCCCCTGGAACTGGAGTTAAGGACGGTTCGTAGCTGCCATGTGGGTGCTGGGAATCGAACCTGGGTCAGTGCTCTTAACTACTGAGCCATCTCTCCAGGCCCTTAAAAACTATTTTTAAATACCTATCAAGAAGTCACTTTGTTCCTAAGATTGTAATCCCTGCTTAAAGAAAAACACTTTTGAAATATTATAGTATTTGAACATTTTTCCTCAACCTAATATTCTCAGGGTAGTAGTCACATTAATTTATGCAACAGAATAACAATATGTAGACTTTAAAATAAATCCATATGTACAGGTTGATAATTGTGATCTAATGCTCTAGAGTACTGATTTACTAAGTTCTAAAAAATATGTCTTGCAAAGTGTCCTTCGGGCATGATGCTACAGTTTTGTATCCTGACACTCAGGAAGCTGAGAAAAGAAATGAGTTTGAGAACATTCTGAGCTATCTAATGAGTTAGAGACCAGCTTGGGCTACACAGTGATATACTGCCTCAAAAACTAGGCCTTGAGTCTCCCTGAGGATTTATAGGCAGCTAATGGTTGCTCAGGGAGGGAAAGACACTGTAAACAATACCTACCACTGTTAACTTGCCCCTGTTCTTGAAATAACCCATCACCCACGCTTCTGTAAGCAACTGTAATTAAACTCATTGGGTCACATACTCCCCCACAAAAAGACATGAAAGTAGAAGAGGGACTCGATGGGAAGAGGAAAGCCATTCGTGGGAATGGAAGTGGAACAAGAGAGGGCAATGGCTGGGGGTAAATATGACTGAAAATACATTACACACATGGATGAAAATACCATAATCAAACTTATTATTATGTACAACTAATATATGTTAAAAAAAAACTTTCAAAAAGAGAAAAGTATCTAGGAACCTTTCTTTTCTATTCAACAAGAAAGTTCCACTCTTCACTCTTAATATCTTTAAAAAGAAAAAAAAAAACACAGTCATCTCTCCAGCCCCCATTCTTAATTTTTTATTGCTTTGGTCTTTCTGAGACAGGGTCTCCCTGTAGCTCCAGCTGGCCTGGAACTCACTTTGTAGACCAGGCTTGTCTTGAACACACAGAGATTCACCAGCCTCTGCCTCCTGAGTATTGGGATTAAAGGCATGTGCAACCATGCCCAGTTCATTCTCAATATCTTAACAGACACATTGACTCTGACTTTATTGATGAGGCAGTGTGACATAATGGAAAAAAAATATGAGTTTAGGGATCACACATGCTTGGTTTTGAATGACAGTTGTAGAATTTCTTATCTAAAACTGGTACCTTGCTTCAGCTCACAGGCAATAACACTGGTTGCCATAGGTATCACCAGCCATTGGTAGTTAACCAAACTGAAATCAAAATTAACTAAAGTTAAATTTAAAACTGTAGATATATTTACCCCACTCTATTTGTTCAAGGGATATAGTGCATAACACTAATAGATATAAATCAACTCGAACCTCACGGGAAATTCTAGTATGCTGTACTATCTAAAGTCTTATGCTATGCATAAGGGGGGGGGAATACCTTCCTTTTCATGATTATCCCAAGGATTAAACAGACAATTATTTTAAAAATTATTTGTGCTTGGTAAATAGCCAAGGGGGCTAGAGAAATGGCTCAGTGGTTAACAGCACTGGACCCGGGTTCAATTCCCAGCATCCATAATGGCAGCAAACAACTGTCTGTTAACTCCAGTTCCAAGGAATCTGATGCCTATTCTGGCCTCCACGGGCATTGCAAAATGCAGGTGCACTTACACACATGCAGATAAACACTCATACACATAAAATAAAAATAAACCAATCAAAATGTTTAAATAAAGTATTTTAAAAGTACCAGAAGAGTTTAGGAATACTATAAAAACTTACAAACTAATTCTGTCAATCAAATAGCATTAAAATTGAGAAGAAGTGTTCTGAATTTTACATGGAAAGAGCTTGAGTTAAAACTATGTAATTGTGAAGCTGGAGAGATGGCTCAGTGGTTACGAGCACTGACTACTCTTGCAGAGGACCTGAGTTCGATTCCCAGCACTCACATGGCAGCTAACAACTGTCCATAACTCCAGTTCCATGAGATCTGACACCTTCTTCTGACCTTCTCGGCCATTGCCACACACAGGTACACTTACAGACATGTAGGCTATACACTCATACACATAAAATAAGATTTAAAAAAAACTATGTAATTGTGAAATAATTTGTCAGGGCCAAATTAAAAATGATTTTTTTAAAAGTAAGAATTTAAAATGAACCCCTCCAGCCTGGTGTTGTGGTGGGCGTGCCTTTAATCCTAGAACTCTGGTGGCAGAGGCAGCGGATCTCTGTGAAATGGAGACAAACATGCTCTACATAGGGCGTTCCAGGCCAGCTGGGACTACTGGAAGACCCTGTCTGAAAAATTAACAACAGCAACATAATAGTTTTAGACAAAAGAAAATAGACCCTAGGCAGAGCATTCTGTAACATAAAGAGTTATAAATAGCAAAGATGAACAACAGGTAACTCTCCCATTCCTGCACAACTCATCCCTTATAAGTGTTTGATAATGAAAATAATTGATTCTTGTTATCTGTGATTGTTATATTCTATAAAGTAGCTGGGACTGTTGTTCCTGTGGAAAATCCGGGGTTAGTTTCTCAGGATTCACTGGCTTCATTTTCATCAATATATAACCTTGTGTCATGTTCACTTCTAATTCAAGACACCTTATTTAATATATTTTATTGATCCCTTAACATTGAACTCAAAGCCAACAGCACTGTAACTCATGCTTGGGTGAAGCTCATCAACATACAAGGAGGAAAAGAAAAACAGAAAGTGAGGAAGCAGCAGCAAACATCAAGTACGCACTGTGCAATGAGACTGTACTGGGGTTACATGGATGATCAAGTCAGAGTCTCAGAGCCTCAATGTAATAGGAGAGATGATATATAACACAACACAACTCACTAGGTTGATGAGTGTTATGGTACAGGTAGACACAAATGGCTGCAGGAGCAACCAACCCAGAGTAGTCCCTTATCTATTAGGCAAAGCAGTACAATAATACAAAAATGACCTATTTTAGAATCAGACTTGGATTCAAATTATAGCTCTCCTATTGATTTATGAGGGGCTTGAAGTGATCACATGTGTCAAGGTCCATATATATATAAAATGTCACCTATGAAGAAGGAACGAACATATATAAAAGGCTCAATATATATCAGCTGTTAACATCATCATCATCATCGTCATGGTGGTCATCATCGCTGTCATCCTGTCATCCTCAGTTTCCTAACCCATGGCCACCACTTTAGTCTCATCTAACCTCAACCCACTGTAATTGCTGCTGTCAAGTCAAGATAATTTTATTGTCAATCATACTACTATCCTGCTTCAAGAAATTAAATTGGCTCTCTCTTTCCTAACACACTGCTTAAAAGCACTATTTACTTTTCATGTTCTCTGGACTCTACCTCCAATAAATATAGGTAGTCTTATTTCTCCAAGCTTCTTATTGCATGTGTCACTGGTATGAACACTTACTCCACAAGTAGACTATTTACTCCTTGGGGACAGAGGTAGAATATATACTTATTTTCCTGGGAGTGATGACAGCTTCAGCTAGATAGATATGAAAATTCAAGGAGAAAACATGTGGGCCCAGTTAATTGTTTATCATTTACCTTTGATCACTTCTGAGCCTTTTGGCTAAAATCAAGAGTATCTTTCACTTCTGAAGAAATTTGCTCATGAAATCTACCACAACATTTTAAAATGTCAGGTCTAATAGAGGAGCAAATGCTGTGGGCAGGTTAGAATAGTTTCACTGTTGTACAAAACTGAAGCTGTCCGCATTATAATCTGTCCTCACAGAATTACAACCACAGTATTTAGCCTTTTGATCAGTACAGTTCAGAAAAGTGATTGTGCTCTCTCCTTACTCAAAGAAGGAGAAATAACATTTTAGACACCTGTGGCAAACTGCTTCCATAGCTGCCAGGACCCTGGAATAGAGCTATGCAACAAGTAACTTATGCAAACAGCCAGATGGACCTTCAAATCGAGATTTGTAAAATTCAATTGTGCTTGCAAAATTGCAGGTATAAAGTGCTTTTAAATATTTGGCTCAGGAACTTGGTGAGTCTATTTCCAGTACCTAATGAGCTGTGACAAGTTGAGATTAGTCATCAAAACACAGGACAGCCATTAAGAGCTTAATAGAATTTCCTACTTTACAGTGCCCTGGGGCTGGTTCACTTGTGAAGGTCTAAAAGGCAAAGGTAAAAATGGTATCACTGAAGAAACACATGGCTATGACGCGGAAAAATTGGGTTTTAGTCTCAGCTCAGCTACTAATTCACCGTGACCTTTTATATATTCTATGTCTCGGGTTCCCCACTTTTGAAAGGAAGCTGCACTACAAAATACCTAAAGTTTCTAATTATGACCATTTATGACTGTAAATGTCAGTGATAACTTTCAAATATGTAACTTTGCAACAGATAAGCTATTGTCACGTTTTCCCTCTAAAAAAGGGGGGGGGGAATTACTAGGAAATGACCTTATATTTAGGGATGCTGCTCTAATTATATCATGTTTTACTGCCTTCAAACATTCTGAATATGGAAACTAAAAGGGAATTTTAATAACTGAGCAATAAGTTTACTATTAAAGGAGGTGCCCAGTGACTAATAATTGTCTGTAACTCCAGTTCCTAGGGACCCAACATACCCTTCTGGCCTCCAAGGGCATTGTGCTTACTTACATACATGCATACAAAACACTCATACACATAGACTAAAAATAAATAATAAATAAATAAATAAATAAATAAATAAATAAATAAAAAATAAAGAATAAATAAATAAATAAATAAATAAATAAATAATGTGCTAAAGAAGCCAGGGGGGCAGTGGATGCAGAATGCAAAAGGACACATGTGACATGAAAGCAGAAAGGACACTAAGAGAGGGATGGATACAAGAGGACAGCAGAGGAGGGAAGACGGGTGGCAAAATGATAGAGGAGAGAATTAACTATAATAGTCTTTGTTTGAAAATGCCATTACGGTATCTAATACTTTGTATGCTAATGTAAAAATAAAATTAGATTGTACACACAATTCAAAACTGTTTCCCCAAATTAATTTGAAAACTCCATCCAGAAGTCCTCTTTTCTTCTTTCTTTTTTGATTACATTAATTTATTGTGTGCATGTTGTGGGGGTGGGTGTGCGCCATGGCACATGTGTGGAAGTCAGAGAACAACTTGGAGGATTCAATTCACTCCTTCCACCACGTGGGTCCTGGAGACTGAACTCAGGATTGGAGGGCAGTGAGCTAGCACACCGGGCCATCATGCAGGTGCTTCTCCTTTTTGGTAAGGACAATACAGTAGAGTTTGGCATGGCAAGAAAAGAAGCAATAGGAAGGATGGGAGAAACACAATAATGAGTAAACATGATAAATGGAGTACAAATATCCATCAAGACTTGAGAGGCCACTTCAAATTCTCAAAGGGTTCAAGTCCAGAAGCAGCACTAACTGCTACTCACAGCATGCCTGTGTTTAGTCCCAGATCTGTTTGAAAGCCAGTATGTGAAGTTAGTCGTGTCTTCTTATTTGTAAAAAGAGGGCTTAGAGCAGAGAATCATAGGACTCTGGTCTTTTAGGACTACACTGTTCAATATGGGAGCCACTAGTCACATGGGCTTATTTATATTGTAATCAATTAAGATTAAATAAAATTAAAATGCCGGTTCCTCCATCTCACTAAGCCACAGTTTTAAGACCTCAGTGGATAAATGTGTCTCTCATGTTTTTATACTAGATAGCACAGATTTAGATAATTTTTATTATCGAGACAATTTTATTCCACAGTGCTGCTCTGGAGTACCAACATTTAATTTTGTTTTATGATTCTTTCAAAAAGGAGAGAGTAAATGATTTGCAGGAATATATCTACAACTGATGAAAATGCAGAAAATAAATGTCTGCGGGGTGCCAGCCCTAATTGATATGCCTAAAATGTAACCTTTATACCCCAGGCTCAGGGCATATCACAGGAGAAGGGACAAAAAGACTGTAAGAGCCAGAGGAGTAGCTAGACAATGCACTCTAGACATGATGGGGAAGCTGCACCCATGAAGTCTCCATGGTCTGGTAGTCTAACAAGATCTGCAGAAAGACAAAACCAGCAGACAGGTCAAGGTGGATGGGAAAAACATCATGGGGTCCCACCACTAGATGAAGAGCAACAATCAATGCATACTGAGGGAGGGAGAGTCAGTTTTCTAATCCCACATATACATACACAGGCACCAGTACATGTACTCAGTGTATTATATATGTGTGTATAACTGCATATGTGTATTTGTAGCAATAATAAAGAAGATGACAAGAAATTGAGAGAGGGCATAGGAGGAGTTGGAGGGGGACTGGGAGGGCTGGAAATAATATAAATACAACAATCATGTATGAAATTCTCAAAAAATAAAAAATATATTTTAAAAATTAAATGCTTTTCTAGGGATATAAACCTAAATAGACTAGCCTCTTCCTTCAGTGCCCATCTCTCAGGAAATACACCATCCATTCCTAGCTTTGTATCTTCTTTTTTTTCTTTTCTTTCTTTCTTTTTTTTTTTTTTTTTTTTTTTTTTTTTTAAAAAAAAAAAAAAAAAAAAAAAAAAAAAGAGGACGATAAATCTTTCACTGTGATATATCAAAATAATCTCACAGAGATCCACTTGCCTCTGCCTCCCTAGTGCTGGGATTAAAGACATGCACCACCACACCTGGCTGTATCTTCTTTTTTAAAAATATTTTATTATTTTTATTTTATGTGTATGTGTGCATTGCCTGCATGTAGGTAAGTGCATCCATGTTGTGCAATGCCCGCAGAGGACTGCAGAGCCTGTCAGATCCCCTGGAACTGGAGCTACGGACAGCTGTTAGCTGCCATGTGGGTGCTGGGGTTTGAACCTCGGTCTTCTGCAAGAACAACCAATGTTTCTTCTTTACTACCTTCCTTCAGGAGTTCTTTCTGGCTAAACTCAAGTCTATTCCACATCATTACCAGCTGCTCTGTTCAACATCATTACCCACTCCCAATGTCATTCTTGAAGACGGGTCATCTTTTTTAAAACTGTTACTGTGTGTGTGTGTGTGTGTGTGTGTCTGTGTCTGTGTGTCTGTGTGTGTATGGATGCACATATGCCACAGTGCAAATGTCACAGTCAGAGAAGAACTCTGCGGAGTTGGCTTTCTCCTTACACTTTTACATCAGTTCCAGATAAAATTCACGTTGTCGGGCTTGTACTACAAGCTTGTTTATCAGCTGAGCCAACTCACAGGCCCAAGACCTGGCCACTCTTAAGAACTGCTAGGTAAAGGAGCTTTCCCAAACCCTAATTAGATTTTATTTTCTCATGCTACTTCGAACTTCACCATTTGCATCTTACCTTGAAGTAAATAAATCTGAGCAGGTTATATCCAATTTATCCCCAGCCTTCTATCAAGTATATGGCTTCATATAAATTAATGATGTTAAATTATTAATCCATTCTCATACAAATGTAAGATCCGCAGTTGAAAATATAACATCTTTACCCACTCTTGATTTTTTATAATACATATAAAGTTGCTTTCTATAGTAATTATTCACTTTCACCTGGCCTATTCTAAAACAATGTGTAAAACATGTGAATATCAATTTCATATTTCTAGCCTAAAAACGTATGGCAATGCTTATTTAAGCACAATCCCAATCATCTGAAATAAGGGAGGGGAAAACGGATTCTGTAAGCAAAGATATTTTCATTCACTGATACCATACTTGAGTTATTTAATTTTAAAACAAACCAAAAGCGTGATTACAAAGTAGATTCACTTTCCTGTTAAGAAACATTGAAAACATCTCCTTCACAAATCATTTTTAACCTAAATATTAAGGAACACTAACAGCAAGTAATGGTATGCAGCAGACATCTGATAACTGAAAGATTATGAAGACAGAAGTATAGCACGTGTACCCCTCAGCTATCTAGAGCACTGAGGCACCTAGGAAAGTCCTAAAATCATAAGGAGGAGAAAAAAAAGAGACCTCACATTTCAAAATATGGCTAAAAAGCTTTCCCTAAACATACAGCAACTAAACCAAAGGGCTGAGGCAAGGACACTCCAGTTGGCTGATTTTATATAAAGCTACTTTCAATACTGTAACAAGAAGTGAAAGAAATAACAGGGAATAGAAGAACTAAGAAAGGACAGATGCAGAACAAATGACAGTAGGAGAGGCACACAATGTTCAGAAAAGGAAGGAAACCCATAATGTAGTTCCATTATATATGGACTGGCTGTGTTCTCTGGGAATAGTATGGTACTGTGCCACTCTTTACCATAATCCCTCTACTAACACAGGAAAAGCTCTGAAGACGGTAATGCTCTGTGTTTGAAGAGCACTTACTATATGCCAGGTGCTTTATACACATTGAGTTTTTCAATCTTCATAATAACCCAATATAGAGAGTAGGTATCATTTAGGGTACTGCTAGTAAGTTTTAGAATCTCCAGTTTAAAACTGAAGTACACCAGTACGCAGAACTTTAAGATTGATTGATTTAGTGGTTGCTAGCAAAGCCTCAGATTCTCCATGTTTACGTTATGGGGGGTGCAGATAGGGAAGAGTCTAAATATGATTAAGATGTATTTTGTGACATGCACAAAAATTCAATAAAAATACATCAAACAAAGAACTCAGATTCTTCTATTTCTCTCTCTCTATTGCCCATATTCAAATGCCAGTTTAAACAGTGCAGATGATCTAGGATTTTCTTTAAATCTAAATAAAAGGGAATATTTACAGCAAGTGGCACCTCTGTGAAAGTGAAATTCTAAAGATAAATGTGCTTACAAAATAGGAATGACGGTACAATAATGCAATGTATTGGGGGGGAGTGATAATTAACATTTGCTGAATACCTAGTATGCATCAGAAAATATGCTAATATTGCAGAAATATACACAATACTTTGAAAGGGTCAGATAAGTAAACAGACACAGTATTACCAGGGTACTTTAAAGGACTGAAAAACACTGAACAAAAGCTGCCTTTATTTACTGAGCACATCATACTGCACAAAGCCAACAACTTGCATATATTCATTTCACATTTATGAGAGAAAAGCAAATTACACAAAAACCCTTTCAGGACAGCAATTTCTAGGCTATTTCTGGGCTCAATTATTCATTCAGGTCTACATTATTTAAATATTATAACAGCCATGACACATTATAATTCAAAAATTAAAAAACAGAAGATAGTGAATGATGAAGAATGAGTTTAACTCTGAGATGGGTAGGAATTACATGGTACATGTGAGATGAAATTTTCACAAAAATTAAAGCTCCAGCACGTAAAAGGCCAATCATGAGCTAGCCAGAACAAATAACTTCCCATCTTAATGTGGTGGTACTATTAAAAAATAGAACCTGAATGATAACATATTGTGAACACTGAATATTTTAATCAAAGTACTATAGGAAACAACTAAATTACTCTGGGATTTCTAAACATTTTTATGACTTTAAAATGGTGGCACAGGGGCTGGAGAGATGGCTCAGCAGTTAAGAGCACTAACTCCTCTTGTAGAGGACCCAGGTTCAATTCCCGGCTCCCACATGGCAACTAGAAACCATCCTTAACTCCGGTTCCAGGGGAATCCAAAGCCTTCTTCTGACCTCCTCGGCATTGCATGAAACGGGTGTACTCACATACATTCAGGCAATACACTCATACACATAAAATAAAAATAATGAATAAAAATATACAATTTTTTTTTAAATGGTGGTGCAATTATCACTGAGTGGCACTTGAAAGTTTATCTTAGGTAAACAAAAATTCAAGAAGTACAAAAATAGGTCTGGAGAGATGGCTCAGTGGTTAATTGTTAAGTGCATTGGCTGCTCTTGCAGAGGACCCGGGTTTGATTCCCAACACCCACATGTTGTTAACACCCACATGGCAGATAACAACCATCCATTACTACGGTTCCCAGGGATCTGACGTCCTCTTCTGACCTTCGAGGGCATTTTGCAACATGGATGCATTTACATGCAAGCAGGCGATACACTCATACACATAAAACAAAAATTTTCAAATGTTTAAAAAGTACAAAAGTAAAAATAAATGTTAAACATATGGAATATAAATGGACAAACATTAAAAATCCTTCAGAAATAGCATGAGATTGGCATGATTCCATTTTAGTCCACTTATGATTATCAAGGTAATAAAACTGCTAAGTTTTGTCAAAACCAGAAATTTGATTTTAAAAACTACTTGAGGGTCCCCTTTCACACACACATAAACACACATGTGCATTATACGCAGGAAAAGTTAGACTATACATAGCTTGTAGAGGTGGAGGAAAGGAACACTGAAAGCATTCTATTTGCCTGGATAGACAGGAACACTCAAGTAAGACACAATTTTCAAGTTGTTTTCAGTTTAGGATTTAAATGTTACAAAATTTCGAACAAATAAGCCACATAGGAACACTGAATTAACCTTTCTAAATTACTACTCTGTTCTCTCAGCTCAATAACCATCTTTACTCCACCTCTGTCCATATACCCTTTGACTCTAGCTAAATTGAGTCTTCCTGGGCCCCAAACATGTCAAACACAGTCCTCTCTCAGCACGCTCAGTCACTTCATCTTCCCTCCTAGAATGACCCCCTAAATCCTGTAGTTTTACATACCTGACAAATAGGCGTACTCAAATAACACATAGTTAATATACTTACCTAAGTTCTACCCTTCTCTGAAGGCCTAGCTCATGTTCCACTGGCTCACTCAAAACCATCTCTCCAAATTCTCAAAACTATTATTTGTCTGAAGCATTAACCTCATCCTTACAAATACAAGGTTTTATTACTGTTTTAATATCTGCAACCTATTTTTTTCTCCAAATATGTAGACTTCTATTGAGTAGTATTGTATTTCTATGTGTCCAAAGGACTTTATATGACTAATGACTTCACATGCAAGTAATGAAGCCATCCACAGTAGTAAATAAGGCGGCATAAAAACAGAATATAGTAAACTTTTTGATGTAGCATTCATTGAATGTTACGCCTGTGTTTATGTGCTAAGCACTTGTAGGGGCAAGTATATTTCAACTACAAAACAACTAAAAAGACTAAATTAATCTAAAATTGTAAGACTCATTTAATGATATTAACTTCTAATAAAAATTATCAAATATCTTCTCCCAAAATGTATTTACTTTGAAAAGCTTGCATATGCTCACAGACTCCAAGCACCCACATGACACATGTCGAATCCCAGCACCCATATGGCAGCTAACAACTGTCTGTAACTCCAGTCCAAGGGGATCTGACAGCCTCTTCTGACCTCTGCGGGCATTGCACAGCACGGGTGCACTTACCTACATGCAGGCAATACATGCATACACATAAAATAAAAATAATAAATTAAAAAAATTTTGGCCTTTTTACAGCCTCTTCTGACCTCTGCGGGCATTGCACAGCACGGGTGCACTTACCTACATGCAGGCAATACATGCATACACATAAAATAAAAATAATAATTTTTTTTAAAAATTATAAGAATTTTTATTTAGATATATACAAAAATTTTCTCACAGGAACATTCTAAGAAGGAACATTATTATAGACAGAATGTTTATAAATTGTAGAGTGCTGAATAAGTAGATCATAATATAAAATATTACTCAAATTGTAACCTTCAGAAGATAATTTCTGAATGGCCAATGGAGCATAACTGCTTCTTTCTTACTAATGAGACAGTTCAACTTTGTATATGACATGCAAAAATTTCTCATTAAAATTAATTATACTGTATTAAAAATATTTCAAAACGTTTTCAAGTAAATATACTTTAACTGAAATAACCAATAATCTTTTTTTCTGAGACAGTGTCCCACTGTTCAGCTCTGGCTGGACTGGAACTCTGTGTAGACCAGGCTGGTCTCCAACTCACAGAGATCCAACTGACTCTGCCTCCTGGGTGCTGGGATTAAAGGTGTGAGCTACCACAACCAACACCAGTATCTTCCAATTAATGCATTCTCTAGGGAAAATAGTCTTACAGTATAATTGCTCAAATAGACCTTATTGTGTGGAGGCCAAAAGATCAGTGAAGAGATCTGGACAGAGAAGTCTCACACCAGTGTTGAACTGGTATCAGATAAGCTATTCAAAAGGAAGACATTATCACCACAACGCTATAGGAAAACTCAATCAGCAGATTTGAAAGAAGAACAAAGGAAAATTATAGTTCACCAATTTCACAGTTTACCCATCTCTTCTTGTTACTTTTTTGTTGTTCTTTATTCTTACTTCGTTCTCACATCCTTTATTCTCCCACAAAAATTTGTTCCATGTTTTTTTTTCAACTTTTTTAACCTTTATTTATGAGTTCTTTCTTTCCCCAATATCTATCTTTTCAGTAGAAGAGGGAGGTCTGTTAGTATATAAATACTATTCTTTCTGGGTTATTTCCTTTGTCTACAGAACTAATGTGCACGCACTCCAGAGGAAAACAAACACCAAGGCATACATACCCAACTGATGAGATTACAAGAGACACGACAGAAACTGACTTGAAAGACCAAGAAACACTCTCTAATAAACAAATCATTATTAGATTCAATATGAAATGGTAAAAGAGATTAGTCTTAAAATTAAGATATATATATGAGAATTTACATCTAAAAATATAAAAAGACCTTAATGATCTATCTTTTGGTCCAGCTGCTCCTATAAAGTGAAAATCCTTTCTAAAACATGTTACCAAGTAACCGCCAAGCTATTTGTGACTTGTAGTAGTAGAACATGCATTCAACATATTAAGCACCCCCTCTTTTTTACAGCTGTGAGAATGTTCTTCAGTAGACTGAGTTAAAACATGTCTATATAATTTTCACTGATCCTACTCATACTCCTTTGGGTCTTAAAGAACAGATTTAGCCTCTCTTTTCCGTGAAAGTACACCTTAGTTCCCTTTTCTGAATTCTGTACACCCTTTTGTACGCTAGACTATTTTCAAGGATAATAAAGTCTGTGATAATAACAAGTGCCACTAAACCCATCTTCTACTCTAACAGACTTACTACTGCATTTTCTCCAACTGAAACTGAAAAGAGAAAAGGTGTTAATGTTTAATCCTGGAGATACAGCCTAGGAGCTATTTCTTGGCAGCCACAAGAGTGCCCTGCTTTAGAGTAATCACCAGTGAGTCACTAAGAGAAGACCTGTATATATCAGGGTGCTTATTTTCTTCAGAAAGTACTGGGTAGGTGAATCATCTCTAAAAGAATAGAGTATCATTAAATCTACTGAGGACAGCAGGTCTTTCAGCCCCAGTGTTATTTATTATACTAGAAAATGAAAATAGATTCTTTATTGAAAAAGGAAATTAAAACACACACACACACACACACACACACACACACGTATGTTTTTGGAAAACTCTTGTAAAAAATAGTGTCACTGGAAGAAAGGAGAAAACAACCCAACTACAATAATCAAACAAAAATACACAATTTGGTCCTTGTTCATCAGCATTTTAAATACTTTATTTCAAAGGTATGGCATGTTTAAATTAAAAAAAAAACCTATATAGAAACTATGGGAATATGTTTTGGTGGGTGGGGGTCATACTGTGTTGGTTTTATATACTGCATGTGTTTTTCTGATGAGACCTGGGCATAAAGAGGCAGGCTGTTGGTGTGACATTTGCTATGTTTCAGCCCACCAAGCCAGTGCCTACAGTTGACCACTTAGGGGAGGCTAGAAGGTGGAAACAATCAGCCCAATTGCAATTGGATTATGGAAATAGACATAGAGTGCTCAAAAGAAGAAATATAGATGGCTAGAAAATGTTTTTTAAATGGCTAGAAAATATTTTTTAATGTGTTTAACAATTTTAGGCATCAGGGAACTGCACAGTAAAACTACATTGTAATTCTATCTCACTTCAGTCAGAATGGTCATCATTAAGGACAGAAATGACAACAAATGCTAATGCTGACATGGGGGAAAGGAACCCTTATGCATTGCTAATAAGAGTGCAAACTAGTCCAGTCTCTCTGGAAATCAGTCTGGAGGTTCCTCAAAAAACTAGAAATGGATCTACCGTATGACCCAGCCATAACATTCCTAAGCACACACCCAAAGGTTTCTATCCTACTACAGAGATGCTTGCTCATGCATGGTCACTGAAGCTCTATTCACAATGGCTGGGAAATGGAATCAACCTACATGCCTAACAACTGAAAAACAGAAAATGAAAATGTGATGATATACAAAATGAAACTATTCAGTTGTAATGAAAAATGAAATTAATACAATGTTCAGGTAAAGAGAAGAAACTACAAATTATACTGAGTGAGGTAACTCAGATCCAGAAAGCATCCTAGCTTTGAATCTTTAGTTCTATGTTTGACTTAGAATATCTGTCAAAGCTAGGAAAATAGAAAGAGGCCATGGTTGAGGAATCATGAGAGGTGTGATGGTAGAACACAGATACTATGAAAGAGGAAAGGAAAATAACAGTAGTGGTAGGTTCATATAGGGAGGGTAATGGGAGACTACAGAACAGGAGGGGCAGGGCAAAGGATAACTAACACTAAGGATGTTTGAAAAAGTCATATGGAAACATACTATTTTATAAGCTTCCTAAATGCATATCCATATATGGATGTATTTAGAGAGAGCATGTATGTTTAAATGGAGTTAATCCACACAGGGGGTTAATGCTCCTCTCAGAAGCCATAGGTTGCCAAACAAAACCCCAGTACCAAGTATGGGATGCCTTTGAGTTGCTGACTGGGGGAGGGGAATCCCCAGAGGACCCCAGCCCAAGAATATACAAGATATTGTCATTGCTCTTGATTGAGCACCAGAACGTAATGGTAAGACTTTACTGCTTAAAATACCACATACTTTGGTTGCAGGGCATAGAGAAAACAAGGTGGCACCAACCTGGAAACTTACTCCTTGCTGGCCAGCTTTGATATAATGGAAGGTGCCATGAAGGGTTCTGTGAGAAAAAAAGTTATCAACAGTCTTACCCAGCTGTGAACCCTATGAACTAAAATGATGACCACTGTGGCAAGATACACCCATTGGTACAATAGTGGTACAAATGCCATCAGAGTAACCAAATGCTTTTGATTTTTTTGATTGATGGATTAGTGTTTTTTATGCACCTGAGTATTTTGTCTTCATGTGTGTAAGTACACCCATGTTGTCACACAATGCCTGTAGAGGTGAAGAGGGTGTTGGATCCCCAGGAACTGGAATTATGGAGGGTTGTTAGCTGCCATATCGGTAGTGGGAAATGAACCTGGGTCCTCTGCAAGAGCAGTCAACACTCTTAATCTCTGAGCCACCTCTCCAGCCCCCCAACCAGTCTCTGACTAGATTTAAGGCCCATTCCAAAGGAGGAAACTCATGCCTGATACTATAAATCTGCCCAAGAACTCATGGTTGCAGACCTCATAAGCCACAGGGGAGAATTTATTATTACTGTTTTGCTAAATTGGCATAGTATGAAATTGTCTTGTAAATACTCATCTCTATACCCACAGATTAGATCATCTCAGTCTCCATCAGAGAAGTATCTTTTTCTGGTAGCCAGTGGCTAGTACAATTGCTCACAATTTGTCAAAGCGCAGAGTATGAATATGTATGGAATGCTCTGCCAAAAATGAGATAACTATATCACATCACCTTCTCCAAAGGCTCAGAGACCATCATAGAAGACTGAGCAGTAAGACTCTTAAGAGCCAGAGGTCACACAAGACTCTTGTAAAATAGTGTCTTCTGGACACAACAAAGCTTTTGTGTTCATGAACTAACAAGTTGTGATTACCTGTATAAGATCAAGGGAGTCAAAATCCCAGCATGGATCAGGGAGCCACAGCCCCCCTCCCCAACTGAGGAGCCATAGGTAGATGGGGGGGTGAAGGGTCATTCTTCCTCAGGGGTCTAGACCAGGGTACTCTGAATATGCTCCAATGTACAGCTCAAACCCATGCACATTTGGATAGCACTAATTTTTGCCTAAGTAGATGGAGGAGAAGAGGTAAGGGAAGGGGAAGTATAAGAGAGAGGGGGAGGAGGATGGGCGGGGGGGCAGCAGCAGCAGTGGTGGCAATCGCCCCCCATTGCCCTGCTTTGGGACTACCTCCGTTCCCACTGCGTCAAGGCTCACATCTACCCTCCTAGCTAGTCAGAAACCACTCGCTTGGTCACCATCACCCTAGGTTTGAGACTAGCCATTTGCTCTATCAGAGAGCCCCTGACTAGCCTGGTAGGTTAGTCAGAAAGCACTCCCTTGGTTGCCATTGTCCTGCTTAGTAACTAGAGCTGTCATGCTGACCCAGGGCTCACATATACCCTGCTTAGCTACTCTGAACTCCCACACTCCGTTGATATTTTCATGCTTCCAGCTAGGCCCATTCACACCACGTGGGAGCTCCTGACTAGCCTGCCTGGCACCAATACTTTCCCTCTAACAAAAAAATCAAAAGTGGGGCTGGAGAGATGGCTCAGCAGTTAAGAGTACTAACTGCTCTTGCAGAGGACCAGAGTTCGATTCTCAGCACCTACGTGGCAGCTACTAACCAGTCCTTACCTCCAGGTCCAAGGGAATTAGACGCCTTCTTCTGAACCCCACGGCACTACATGACACAGGTGCACTCACATATATGCAGGCAATATACTCATGCACATAAATAATAAATAAAATGTATTTTTTTAATCAAAAGAACCTGAAGCACAGACCCACTAACTATCCATACCTGATCAGAAAGCACCCAAGCTACAACAACAACAATAAAAAAAAAAAAAAAAACAGAACCAAACTTCAACTCAACAAAGGCAAGCTAGACTATCATGTAAGACATTCAACCAACAGAAGTCCATATGTCCAGGTCACAATGCAAAAACACAAATAATATGAAATACCAAGATAATATGTTCTCATCAAATCCCACCAGTCCTATAGAAGTGTTTTACAATGAGAACTACCTAGAGAAACCCCAGGACACAGAACTCAGAATAATCATAAAAATGATCAAAGAACTGAACAATTTTAAAGAACAAATGAACAACTCAAAGAACTCAAAAAGGACAGGAATAAACTCCTGGCAAGCTCAAAAAAAATACAAATATACAGCTGAATGAAATGACAAAGACAATTCAGGATGTAAAACTCGACTTCATCACAGTTAGAAATATTGAAGAAACCTGGACATTGTGGTGCATGCCTTTAATCCCAGCACTTGGGAGACAGAGGCAGGCAGATCTCTGTGATTTCAAGGTGAGTCTGGTCTACATAGTGAGTTCAGGTAGCTGGGGCTATAGGGAGCCCCTGTCTCAAAAAAAAAAAAAAAAAAAAAAAAAAAGAAATAATGAAAAAAAATCAAGCTGAAATGAAGATGGAATTTAAAAACCTAGTAAGTCAATTTGAAAGGACAGGAGAAGCCTCCATCAGCAGAATGAATCAAATGGAAAACAGAATATTAAGACAGATGATAAAGTTGGAGAATTGGACCACTAAAGCAAAGAATATGAAAACATTTTTAAAGTACAGGAATGGAATATGTAGGAAATGTGCAGCCACACGGAAAAACAAAAATAGAAACAAATCTACGCATTACAGGCATAGAGCAAGGAGAAGAAATTCAGGTCAATGGCCCTGACCGGATCTTCAACAGGATTCTAAGAGAAAAATTCCCAAAATTAAGGCAATACATACTCATACAGATAGAGGAAGCACAGAGAACAGCAAACAGACAGGACCAGAATATAAACTCCCCACATCACATCATAGTAAAACAAAGAGAGGGTACTGAATGCTGCAAGAGAAATACCAGTTACATATAGAAGAAAGTTCATCAGAATAGTAGCTGACATTTCAATGCAAACTATAAAAGTCAGAAGAGCCTGCAGCAAAGTATTCCAAGTTCTACATGATCAAACATGCCAACCTAGAATACTTTACCCAGCAAAACTGTCTATCATAGTTGAAGGGCAAAGAAAGATCTTCCATGATACAAATAGTTTGAAATAATTCATGTCCTTCAAACCCAGCCCTACAGAAAATACTCAAAGCAACAGAAAGGACACTGACAATCAGAGAAAGTGCTTATGGAAACATTCCAACTCACAATAGCCTCAAGAAAAAAAATTATAGGAATAAACGTAACCAAACATATTAAAGATTTCTATAATGAAAACTATAAATCTTTGAAGATTGAGGAAGAAATGAGATGGAAAGACCTCCTGTGTTCATGGATTGCTAGAATATTATGAAAATGCCTGTCTTACCAAAAGCCATTTATACATTCAATGCAATCCCAATAAAAATCCCCACGGCATTCTGCTATTTTACCCCTGTCAGAAGGGCTAAGATAAAAAAAACAAATGACACCAAATAATGGCAAGGACATGGGGAGAGGGGAACCCTCATTCACTGCTGTTGGGATGGCACACTAAAGGACATTTAGGGGCACAAACTTGACTAGATAGACCTTAATATATGACAGAATGGCGGGAGAAGGTTATAAGAAGGGGTGCACACAGGAGAGGGAGCCTAAAAGGAGAGGGCGGGGCGGCGGATGAAGATGATGACATCACGGGAAGAAGTGAAACCAGGAGGAGTTGAAAGCTTTTCTTAATCCATGAAAACTATTTAGTCTTCATAAATAATGCTGTGCAGCCCCCACAGTATTCAAATGACTAGCTTGCTTACTGAAGGACAAAAGGAGTTATAAAGCTGACAGGCGGTTTCTCAAAGGAACTTCCCCCTAACAAAAGGAAACGAGCAGGGATTTTAATCTAAAATAAATAACATTTCTGGAGAAGACTTCTATTCTTTCCATTGTCATGAGAACAAAGTAAAAATACATTCGTTGCAGAACCTGGCTGCCGCGCACAGGCACACTACAGTACGCATGTACCACAGACCTCTGCTAGCTGACGACTTGGACTTCCGGTCCCTGCTGACGTCAGATGCAGGTCCGCGGTCGGTACAGATCTGGGACCTCCGCTGGCGCTCCCTTGTCTGATTACTGGCTCTAGCGAGCTGGATTTAGCACACTAGAAGCAACAGAGCACAGACTTAGCTTCCAAAGCTACAGCAACCTAGTTCTATCACCACAATTTGCCTTTGAAGTACACTACCGCCGATAGTGAAGCTACTACTGAGAAGGGTGGCATAGAGAAAGCGGCATTTTAAGGTAAGTTTTGCACAGGTCACTAACCAAATTGTGTATGTCAGTGGGGGGGGGCTGTTGAGCCAGAGTCTCCCTGTAGCCCCAGCTGGCCTGAACTCACTATGTACACCAGGTTGGCATCAGTGTCAGACATCCCCAAGCCTCTACCTCCAGAGTGCTGGGATTAAAGGTGCCAGTCGCCACATTAGGTGACTAACCAAATTCTTAGATGCTGGTTGGGGAATCAAACTGGAGAGAGTACTAGTTCTATGGAGGTGTTCTGTATTGGGAATCTACAACAGACCTTCACCCTAACATCAGCTAAAAGGGAACATATGTAGGAAAGGGTCCTAAGAACTAGCTTCACACTAGACACCAAAATCATCCAGGTAGTGGCATGCACCTAGGGGCAACTGCTGGTTTCAGCATAGAATCAGGGACCACAGTGGCCTACCTGCTACTGGGTTTTACTGGAAGAGCTCTGTTATTGACATCTAAGGCACTACATTCCCATATTTCCCCGAGGTTGTTAGTTTTCTATCATTATGCCAAAATATCTGGAATAATAAATTTATAAAGAAAAAGGTCTATTTTGGCTCATGGTTTCAGCATCCCAATAATCATGACTGGAGACTATTAAGAAGAAAGCTTGATTGTCTGAAGGTAAACATGAAACAAAGAAGAAACTATTAGAATCGAATATTCCTCTCAGGGCCACACCCATGATGAGCTAGCTTCCACTAATAAAATATATGTATATGTAATTAACACATTATAAATAAAATATACATAAAATTATTTATTATACATAAAATATATGTATATGTAATTAACACATTATATACCTTAGAATCACATAATTTATATTTGACTATTACACCTTGGTAAAGCTAGAAGAAAAAGAAAGAAAACATAATCCAAGAAGGTACATGACTATCAACTCATGTCATCAGGCGTGGTGGCAAGCTTCCTTACCTACTGAACCATATCACTGGCCCTCAAGTTAGTTTTTAAATCTATAGATTTATTATTTTTCATTTATTTTGTGTTTGCATGTATGCGCTTGCATGTGTGCCATGGCTCATGTATACAGGTCATAGGGCAATTTTTTTGTGAAATTCAATCTTTCTTTTCACCACATAGGTTCCAGGAATTGAACTCAGGTCATCTGTCTTGGCAGCAAGCAATTTTGCCCATTGTAGAGAGATCTCCCCAGCCCTCAAGTTAATTTTTATGTTCACCTGACCATGCTGTATATAGATTCACTGAATTTAGGCATTTAAAACTGAAAACATACCCTCTGACCAACAGCTGCCTTTTTAGCTATGCATTTTTTAAATAACTAGTTATGGTAAACATTTTTTCATGTACCCACTGGCCATTGCAAAGACTTCCTTGGGAAAATGCCAATATAGGTACCTAAGTTTGATCTTCAGGACCTACATCGTGGAAGGAGAAAACCAATTCCCATAAGCTGAACTCGGACCTCCACATGTATGCTGTGGCATGCACATAGCCTCATACATACACAATAAAGAAAGAAACAAATGAATATATGATAAATACATGTAAAAATAATTTTAAAAGAAAACCAAAACTAATCTGATTATGGTAATCATTTCATAAAATATATGTATATGTAATTAACACATTATATACCTTAGAATCACATAATTTATATTTGACTATTACACCTTGGTAAAGCTAGAAGAAAAAGAAAGAAAACATAATCCAAGAAGGTACATGACTATCAACTTTTAATCCATTACCCAGAACTTGTTTATCAACAGCTAAAATTATAAACTCAACAAGCTGTTGTCCCACTAAAATTGTCATTACAGCTTTGACTTCCTTACTAATCTACCAATCACTGAAACAACAAAATTACTGGCCTTCGCAGATTTTTGTGAGAATTAAATGAAATAATGTCAAGAGTTCATTGCATCGTGTCTCATACAGGAACTCCTCAACAAATGGTAGCCACCATTTGACATTAGATATTCCATTAAGGATAAACTGTCAGGACCCAAATTGTCCTCACATTTACTCTCAACCCCTGGCATTAATGAAATAAGGTTTTTGTTTGACATTGACACTAAATTCCTTCTAATTCTTTTTAAATAAAAGCCAGGCCTGCAGCAATTTTCCCTGATTCAAGAAGTCAGAGAGATCTAAACAGTCCTTGTTCATCAGGACTGGTTCTCTGTCAGTGTTTCACTACTACATCTGCTTCAACAAGCTCTTGTATTTCAAGTTCTATATTGACTGTTGTCAGTGTTATCTACCAATCTTCAAGAATCCTTTCCCTCTTACTCTTTGTTATTAAGCTCTGGAGCTGAAAATTTGAAATAAATTGGCTTTTTGATACACTGACCTCACAGATACTTTCTTAAGCCTTCTAAACTCCAAGACCTCTAGGAACCTGAATCTTAACTGTTTCAAGCATAAGCTACCTTACCTTGCAATCAGTAGAAACTGTTTTGACTCAAAGATCCTAAATGCTTGAAATTTTCACGAATTAAAATCACTGTGATTTCAACTCTCCCACTGTCTTGGAACTTGCTCTTCTAATTTCCTAAGCTCAACAACACACTTGTACCCAAGGCCATCACTTGCATCCTCTTTTACCTCAGTCAAAACAATTATATGGCTACATCTCTAGAACATCTGTGATTTCCACCTTGCTAACAACACCTGAGCAGCTCCACTCTCTCCTCTTCCTCTCTTTGGCTGTGAGCATTGCTGGAAAACTTAACCAGGGTAGAGACAGCATCAACTGGACCCTCACTTGTCAGCAATTACACAATACTCTTTCTAAGACTCTTCCATTCATAAACTCCTAAAAGCATATTTATTATACTTTTCCTTTAGTAGCAGATGACCTTATAGCCACAGACAAAGATATCCCGTTCAGCTACCTCAATTATCTTCCTGTTCTTCACAAATGCTTGGTATCTTTTTCACTTTCTATCTACAAACTGTCCTCCAAAGCCAAATGTTTCTCCTTTTTCCCAAAACAAATCCCTCCATATTTGTCTCCCTATTTTTAGCTTCTCTTTATGGACTCAGATCAAGTGATTTCAAATCCAGTTCTACCATTTACTAATGTGTGTCTTTGGGCAAATTATTCAACTTAATCTCTAAGCTTTCATTTCTTTACTGTAAAAAGCTAACTAGTAACAGTACCTATTTATAGGGCCACCATGAAATAAAATTGAGAAAACTGACATAAAAATAAATGGCTAGGTCACTGTGACTATTCATGAACATAACAGCTATGATGACCATATTGCCCTTATATCAAACCATCTTATATTTTCCTTTCTTCTTAAACTTGCCTGAACCTTCTGTCTTTTTAAAAAAACTGCTTTTTCACTGGGTGTGGTGGCAGCACATACCTTTAATCCCAGCACTGGGGAAGCAGATGCAGGTGACTCTCTGTGAGTTAGAGGCCAGCCTGCCAGTCTGGCCTACATAGGGAGTTGTAGGCCAGCAGTGCTATACAGTGAGACCCTATCTTAAAAATAAATGAGTAAATAAACCATCAATAAAAAGATGTTGTTCCTAAAATTAGTTGCCCTATATCAATTTCTTTCCTTCCTTTTGCCACTAAACTTTTTAAATAATATTTTGTTGAGCTTTTTAAATTTCATACATTTCGCACTCAAATCCAGACCCCCTCCCCCAACCTACCCACATGGCATCTAGCATGTCAGCTCAATTAAACAAAGGCCCAAAGGGGAGGTGAGAAATAGGTGGTGTGCCACTAAACTTTTTGAGGGATAATAAACTCCTTTCCAGATGTAGCAAAGACAAGTGGAAATAGTTTGGAGCCAAATATGCCTGTGTTTGAACCTAGTTTTTCCACTTGGGAACAGTTTTACCCAGGAAAAGTCCTTTTCCTAGGCCTTGATTTTCTTTTCTTAGGGTCAACAAGAGGACTGAACTGAAAGATCTGCTATATATGTGTAGCAAATGGCCAAGGTAGCACTCAATAAGTGGCAGCTCTCCATGTCTCATCATTTCTTGAACATCTTGCAACCTGGAATTTTTCTCTACTATTCTCCTTGTACCTGTTTATTACCTCACTCCAATTGTCAATAGTATTATGACTTTTAGAAAATTCATTTGGCTTCTCTAAACCAGGGTTTTCATCTTTATATGTTTACCATATAAAGTTGTGTAATAATTAGCACATTTGAAGTATTTTAGCACAGTAAGTACTTTAAAAAGAAATTCAATTCCCTGTTCTAGGAGTCACTGATTACACACTAGTTTATTATTATTTAAATTTAAATTATTTTTTTAAATAGCATGTGAGGTCTTTCTCCTTTGAACCCTGAGTACTTGGAACTACTCTTCATAAAAGACAATTTCTTTCCTGGGAATCAATCATTTGTTACATCGCCAATTGTTTAATTTAGTCTTTTTTATTATTTTTTTTAAATTTTATGTGTACGCATGTATGGCCTGCATGTAGGTAAGTGCACCCGTGTCGTGCAATACCCGTGGAGGTCAGAAGAGTCTGTTGGATCCCCTGGAACTGGGGTTACAGACAGTTGTTAGCTGCCATGTGGGTGCTGGAATTCGAACCCGGGTCTTCTACAAGAACAGTCAGTGTTCTTAACTGCAGAGCCATCTCTCCAGCCCCAATTTAGTCTTTTTTATCTTCATTGTCTAGCTTTAATTTATTCCTGCAGAGCTTGATGTAGAGCTTGAATATACATCAGACCTGTCCTAGATATTAAGGACAGAAAAATTACTGATAAAATTACTGTCTTAAATGAGCTTATAATTTAGGATGGTAGAAAGATAAATATTCTGTTTTCTGGAATGTCCAAAATACTATGATAAGTTATATGTGGGCTTTCTAGGGAGCAGGAAGAAGAGTTATTTAAATCAGACTCAGCTGATCAAGGACACTGATCAAGAGGCATTCTGTGCTTAGCAAACAAAGCAAACCTGCCCCACTAGTGGCTTACAGGCTGCAAGCGCCTCAGGGTAGCTATGTCTGCTGTCCAAGACAAAACTGCAACATTATAAGTGTTCTGCTATTTTTTTTTTATTGGTAACTTGATTGCAATTCTCCAGTATGAACTTTGTATATGACAACACTATCGTGTCCCATTGTCAAAAGTTAGTAATTAAATGAGAATGGGCAAAGGCACTTTAGGAACTGCAGAAAAAGCAGGATAAAATCGGCACAGAGAGAAGGAAGAAGTTCAGTAATGTGGAGAAGTTCAGTAATGTGAAGAGAGTTCCTGAAGAGGCAGCATACTTAGACTCTCATTTTTTAGTAGTACTCTGAGAGCACAGGGGGAAATTGATTTCATGAGAGGACTGCAGGAGGTAGTCCAGTTAGGAGAGCGTTCGATAATTCAGAAAAAGTACACGCTCCAAAACCACAGAAATGCTGTAGAATGCCAAATGAAGATCAACACACCGAGTCGACTTAAAATCAGCTTCGGCTGAATGAATGTGTCTATCTGCTTCAATTCTAACAAAGACATACACTTTAAAATACGCTGCAAACGTATTTGCAAACTAATGTTATTGAAACCTGAGTCAGCGGGGTTGCTCCCTCTAGCCGGATTCCTACGTAAAAGCACGCTTTCTCCTAAAAATCAAAACAGAGTCTTCTATTGAATTGAGAGTAACAGCAAAACGTATAATCTCACACACTGCAGTCAGAGAGCTTCGGAGGTCTCTCTCCGGGTCTGCTTTGCTCCAGTAGTGTTTAAAACTCCTCCGCGAGGGTTGGTCATGAGGCCCCGCCCTGGGCACCTACACAAATGCCCAATATCCTGTTTTTGTTTTTTTTTTTTTATTTTAGGTCGAAGCAGTTCGGAGCTCTGGCCTTTTCCACGGGGGGAGGGGGGGGACTAAAGCCCAGCGGCTATGTAAACAGCTGACTGCAGGGGGCTGAGAAGGCCAGGCAGGTGACTTATGGCTGCAAATGTGAAAAATCCCGATTCCCACAGTTGCACCTCCACGCCCCCACTGGCTGAGGGGCGTCCTTCAGAAGTCAAGAGAGTCCCTTCCACTGTTACTGGAATGATGTCGGCAGGAAGGGGATAGGGAGGGAACAAAACTAAGTTTGTTTTCACTTACCCTAAAGGCCGCCATACTTATGACCCTCTCCGCTCCAAGTTTTCAGACGGAGACCGCAGAGGGACAAAGCAGTTAGATTGACTTCCGTCACGACAGCCCCGCCCCCTACGTCGAGCACTGGTCCGCTCACGGCCTTTCTCCCTCCGCCTTCCTGCAGCTCATTAGTAGCTGCCAAACTTAACTAATCAGCTGGCTTCTAGAGAAAGGGGCTATATCCTGGAGACAGAAACTCCAGTCCTCCTTACAGCCTCAGAATATCCTCCACAGTCCAACTGGAAGTTGTTTCCTTGGATGAACATAGTTTTCGTTTGTTTCAAGTTTATGTGATTTGTCTAGAAAATAACTTAAAACCAGGTTTAACTCCCTTAATAAATAACGATATGGTCACAAGAACAAGTCACTTCTGACACACTTGGGGTTATTGCAATCATTCTAAATCTATGTCACTTAAGGACCAACTCTGCCAGGCAGTTGTTCAGAGCACACTACAAAACCTACTGATTTTTGAGTGCCAGAAGGAAAAAGCTAATAAATATTACAAAGGCCTAAATTCTATTCAAGAAAACAAACAAACAAACAACAACAACAAAAAAAAAAAACAGCGGTTTGGCGAGAAACTCAGCGCTGAAAGACATTTGGTGCAGAGGCTGATAACCTGAATCCCATCCACAGAACCCACATCATGGAAAGAGAGAACTGATGCCTACCTACAAGTTGTCATTTGACATCTGCATGATTCCCATGCCAATTACACACACACACACACACACACACACACGTCATAAAAATATTAAAAATAAGTGTTGGGATTTTATAGGATTTACTTTTTCATATAGATTAAAGACAATAATAAGCCAATTTGAGAAGAGTCATGAGGAATTTAGTTAAGTGTTCCATGCAGAAGGAGCACCAAGAAAAAGGGTCAGTGTGTTGGAGTGGGGGATTCTGTAGTAGTGAAAAAACACACTGCAATAGGAGCTTTTTGCATCACCATGGGAATTTCTATTTTATTCAAATAAGTTGGAAAATCATTGCAGGTTTTTGAGCAATGGTGTCACTTGATCTAAGATACACTGTAAAATGATTATTATGATTTTCTCAGGAAAATAAACTAAGGGTAAGTATATCATTCTCTATAATAGTGTGGAACCATCCCTTGAGGTCTCCTGTGAATAATTCTATGAAAAAAAGGGGTGCTCATAATGTACCCATTGGCCTTCTCAATATTAGTCAACCTAATAAATTGATTCAACAAATAGTTATTAAGGCAAACTGTGTACCAAGCGTTAATGATATACCAAGCTCATTTGATACTTGAAATAGATCCTTAATGGATATGCAATAAAATTATTTTTAAAATAATGATGAAACATTATTTTGAACTAAAAATATATGATTTGTGCTTATATTAAACATTAAACATTTTGAGCTTTAACATCTGCATATTTGTTCATTACTTCATCAAAATTTAGCATTTCTGAATATTCAATAGGTGGTTTAGGTAAGTTTTTCAATTTATCTTTGTTCATAGTCCATTGAGGCTCACTTTTCATTAATTTTAATATTAATGAAGTTTCACATTAAAAACAAACATGCAAATAGGAAAAAAGTCTTAAAATTGTGATCTTCTTAAAGGTAGGGACTCTAGATTGGTTGACTAGACCTCAGTGAATGAACTTGTACTGAGGGACGTCTCGGGACACTAACTTGACTCGATAGGCCTTGACACAAATGACAGAATGCATGAAATCCAGTGGGGGAGCTATGCAATTTTGATTTTTAAAAATACAAATATCCATCTCCTTACATTGTTATTGACTACTAATTTACTTTCTTTACAACTTCTGTAACTTGGCACAAGAGAGATTGCTCAGCAGTTAAGAGCACTGGCTGTCCTTGCAGAGGACCAGGAGATCCAAGCCCCTCTTCTGACCTCAGGCACTGTGCAGCACAGTTGTATCTACCTACATGCAGGCAATACCCACATACACATAAAATAAAAAAGAATAATAAATAAAATATTTTTAAAAGAACAAGAGAAAAAAACCAATTTGTAACTTAGTTTTCAAAGAACAATTTAAAGCTTTGTTTCTGCTATGTATTTTTCAAGACAGACTTTGGCTATTCCACATATTTTTCTGCATGATAGACCTCATTGAGAACTTCAAATAGTGCAAAATCTAATTTTCTCTCATAGAAAGCAGGGGAAAATAGAGGAATATCTTCAGTGGTTGTTTCCTTCTTAGAGGAAAGTTCCTTTCTACTCTGCCCTCATTCACGCCTTTGTGTTCTCCTCTTCAAAGAATGAATTAGAAGGAGTTCAGCCCAATATATTGGTTCTGTGGATATACATTTGTGTGACAGCAGTTTTCTCCCTGCAGTATACATGGCATGATGTGAAGGCCATAGTAAAACAAGATTGCACTAGGCAAGTCTTAGCTGACCCAGATTGCCAGTCTACCCTGCCCCGACTATTTTTTTTTTATCCCAAGTGAGTTTGCTTTGTAGACTACTGGAGTACTATAGTAACATGGAAAATCAGCTCAGGATTTGGCCATTATTGTGGGTGGCCAAAGTAAAGTTATAGTAAAAAAGTGACTGGAGATGAGGATTAGGAGAGCTCATTACCTCTGAATTTTCAATTCAGCCTCTCTTCTCTGACCTCTGTTATTCTCCTTTGACTCATGCCTTTCCTTTGGCCTCTCAAGATCTCTCGCCCTTAATGTTTATGCTAGTTACTATGGCTACACAACAATTTATCACGACTTTAGCAATGTCAAAAAGAAACATCCATTAAATTTCTATGGGTTGTGCCAGGTCTGGTGCCACATGCCTTTAATCCCAGCACTAGGGAGGGAGGTGCAGGAGGATCTCTGTGAGATCAAGACCAGCCTGGTCTACACCCTGAGTTCCATCCAGGCCTGCTGGGACTACAAGGAAACCCTGTCTCAAAAATATCAAAAGAAATTTCAATGGGTCAGGAATTAAAAAGTGACTTGGTTGGATGGTTTTGCCTATTCCTTAAATGTTTATTTGAATTTTTTTTTACAATTTCATGCCATATATTTTGATCACATTTAGGCTCGCTCTCCTATGTGCACCCCTCTTATAGCCCTCTCCCACCAGATTTCATGCATTCTTTCATACACTTATTAAGGCCTGTTGAGTCAAGTTTATGTCCCCAAATGTCCTTGGGTGTGCATCCATCCACTGGAACCAGGTTAACCTATCTAGTATCATACCTTAAAAAAAAAAAAAAAAAACTAACTCTCCCTCTCCTGACAGTTGTCAGTTGCCAACAGTTTCTCAGCTAAGGTAAGGTTGGGGCTTCTTTCCGACCTTCTCATTTCTATGCTTGGAGTTTGTTTATGTGGGTCGTGTGCATGCTGTTATCACTACTATGAGTTCATATGAGTAACTTTCAAGCTGTCTGGAAAACTATTTCCTTGTGGCCATCCACCTCCATTGGTTTTCATAGTTGTTCTGCCCCTCTTCTGCAATGATTCCTGAGCCTTGAGTGGCAGAAGTTTGGTTTAGGTGACCTATTCAGAGACAAGCATCCTGCAGTCTCTTGTTCTCTGCATTTTAGCCAGTCATGGCTTTCTGTGTTCGGCACCATCTGCTGCCTGAGAAAGAATTGAGAGGTGCATTCATATTCTTTCTGCCCCCTGTTCCATGATGTTATCTGAGTTTTAAGTGTAGATGTGTCACTTAGGGCTGGGCACCTCACAGACACTTATTATCTGCATTTGATAAGTTGTAGAACTTTGTAATAGTCTATCTGTTGCAGAAAGAAGCTTCTTTGATGAGTGGTGAGAGGTACACTTGTCTGAAACATAAGGATACATATTTAGAATACAGTAAGAAATTACATTGGTCTAGGGATATGACAAAAATAGGACTTTATATAGGATCTATGATCTCTCCAGTATTTGACTATGTTTACAGTAGTACCAAACATGAATTCTCTCCCACTGAATGAGCTTTAAGTTCAATTAGAAAGATGTTGATTACCCCCAAGATGAAAGTACCACTACTGCATCAATAGAGATTATTTTCTGGATCAGTCATTGTCATTCATAGATTTTTATATCTGGGTGGGACCATTGATTGGTTTTCTCCCTTGGTGGTTTGCATAGGTGGTATCCTCTGATACTATGGGAGCTAGTCTTCTGGGAGGAGGTTTCCAGGTCAGGTCAGTTCCTGTTCCAAGTCCTATGTCTGAAATATATCCTGTCTTCAGCAATAGGGTATTACCTTCAAGTTTTGGGAGGTAATCAAGGGCTGTGGCAATACCCTGTTTTATTTTGGGAGTCTCTTGGACTACCATGAACTTGAAAGGAGGTTCCTCCTGCCTTGCCCTGTGTTTTCAGTTATATAGCCTTCAGCTATACACATGCACACCACACACACAGACACACACACACACACACACACGTTTATTTTTTCAATAGGCTTTTGAACTGATGCATTCCCCCCTTGGTTTTTCACACCACCTAACCATTATTTATCTCTCCTCTCTCTCCCCCCCTGTATAGCCCTCCTTAAATATTTTTATTTGGTGTGTGCGTGTATGTGTGTGCATGTGTGTGTGTGCATGTGCACGTGCATGCATGTGCATGCACACACACATGCACACTAGTGTGTTAGGTTAACACTGAGATGTCTTTATCATTGTCCACCTCATTTTCGGAGACATAATCTCTTCACTGAAATGAAGCTTGTAGGCAGGCACCAAGATCCATGAATCCACCTATCACTACCACCCCAGCACTGGGGTAAGAAGTATATGCCACTATGTTGGTGAGTGTTGGGAATCTGAACTGATGTTCTCAGGCCTGCACAAGAGACACATTATCCACTGAGCAATGTCCCTAGCACTGATTTTGTCTCTTTATGTCTCATGGGATTATAGTCCAGCTATTGATTAGAGCTGCAGTTATCAGAAAATTTGATTGAGGCTGTAGGATCTGTTGAATCACTGGGGGTTTAAACAGAGATATCAATTATTTGCCATGTCAATTTCTCCACTGAGTTGTTTGAGCATTCTCATAACATGACAACCAGCTTCTTTCAGAATGAGTGGTATTAAGAGAAAGATCAAGGAGGGTGCTATGGTGCCTTGTATGTCCTCATCTTATATGTCACCCACTCGCATTTCAACCACATTCGTCTACTTATTAGAAATGAGTCACTAAGGAAAGCACCTACTCCAGAGTAGAGGAACCATATTCTAGCTTTAAAGAGGTAAAAACAAAGCCTTTATACATGTATTTTAAAGGCATCAAGGTATCTTTCTTTTTTGCACTATTAGCAACTCTTGTTTCATTTTATTTTCTAATGACTGCAAACTTCATGTTACAAATCTTCAACAACTTTGTTTACAAGGAAAACAAATATTCAACCTCACTGTTAACAGAAATTCGTATATATCAATAATCATATTATTTACTTCCCTCTTATGTAAACATAGGCAATCTGGGGCTGGTAGGTACACACATTTTTCAGAAACCCAGACTTCTATCATGTTGTTTTCACATCTGCAATGTGCATTTCCATTTCCTGGTTCAAAATAGCTTCTCCACTTCCAACTATACACATACATTCCCATCAGTAGGAATCAGGAACAGGGAAAAAGTAGAGTACATCCCTTCACATTAAGATCATATCTTGGATCTGGAGAGATTCCTCAGTGGTTCAGGTCACTGGCTGCTCTTTCAATTCCCAGTTCAATTTCGGTTCAATTCCCAGTACCCAGATGAAGGCCAATAACCATCTGTAACTCCAGTTCCAGGGGAATCCTGACGCCCTGCTCTGACCTCCATGGGCCTTGCAAAACACAGGTGCACTTAACATATATGCGAGCAATATACCCATAAACAAAAAATTATAAAATAATAATAATAAATAAAATATTATTTTAAAAAGAGTTCAAGGCCAGCCTGGTCTACATAGTGAGTTCCAGGACATCTGGGGCTAAAAGGAGACCCTGTCTCAAAAAGACAAAA
>NW_008331140.1:7115605-7140116 GCF_000622305.1 Nannospalax galili
AGATTTTATTGTTCATAATATAGTTCCATGGCCATACTGAATAGCAAAGGAGACTAGGAAATTAATTCTGTATTCTTAACACCAATAGTCAGGAGAATGGTGCTATTATAACAAAAGTGAAGCATGAATATTTGTATCTCTCCCTTAGCCCTTTTTCTCTTTTCAGTTTATAGATACTGCAGAATATCATCAATCCCATGAGTTAAACTAATTTTATAGCATTAACAATCACCCCAGCACACAAAAAATTCAAAAACCTAGGGTACACTTTTTATTCTAACAGTTAAATATGCTCTAAGATAATTTTATTGAATATTTATTTATGTATTTATGTATGTATATAATTATTCATTTTGTATGGTCCTAGGGAATGAACCCAGGGCTCATGCATGCTAAGCAAGTACTATACCTCAGAGCTATATTACCAGATCATTTTATTCAGTATTGATTAATTCATAAAAACATTAATTCTACATGTTAATGGGATACCATATGACATTTAAAAGCATGTATATGTTTAAGTTCATTTAAGTATATCTACTCAATCCTCAGTCATTTTTGTACAGTGGAACATTCTAAATTCTTTCTTCTACCTTTTTGAAACAGAGTACATTTTTCTTATCTATATTCACACTACCATAAAATAGCACACCAAAACTTCATATATCTATCTTACTATTACTCAGCATTCACTGATTAATCTTTCCCTATTTCTCTCTCTTCCTACTCCCTGAAGCTTCTAAAAATTGCAATGTATACACAACTTCTCCAATACCAACTTTTTAGGTTACACATATGAATGAGATAGTGCTCTATTTTTTCTTTGCTGGCTTGGTTTCACTATGCTGATGCTGCAGAATAGTCTTCCACTATATATACGTACCACAGTTCTTGCTACATTCATTCATTAATGAACACTTAGGTGGTTATATTTATTGGCTGTTGTGGATAGTGATATACTAAGCATAGGAATAAGCATTCTAGTTTCACTTTTTTTTGACTATAGGTCTAGTTGTGAGGTGATGGATGGTATGATAGTTCTGTTTTTAACTGTTTGAGGAAACTTTGCTTCCGACAATTGCCATTATCATTTAAATTGCTTCAAAGTTCTTTAATTGACAAATAGTAGCATAAATATTTATGAAGTCCAATGTGATATTTTGACATGATTACATTGTGTAATGATAAATATTTCACAAATCGTGAACAACTAATTTTCTGTGGATACACCACTTAAAACCTTTTTTAAAGTGCCACCTTGAACTTGATCTGCCTTTAAAATTTAATTATGTTTAGGCTTTTGACCAATGAGGTGTATAACAGAGTTGGACCCCCTGGAAATTTTAATGAAGTTCACTCATCACCATTGATTTTGTACAGTGGCAATGCTTCCTTTCTGTAGTTAGTAATTTTATCTAAAAGTTCTCCAAGGTTCCATTAGAAAACCTGTGTTAAATACTAGCCACCTACTTAGAAGACATGATATTATATTTGTGCAATTTACACTCATGTTGTTTCTTCTCTTATTCTGAAAATTAGAAGGATTCTATAATGAAATTTTGGGTGCTCTTCAAAGAGTTAGCTTCGTAAGATAGCATGAGGGCTAGGATCTTAATGATGTTCTAGCTGAAAGAAAGATAATACAGGGAATTTGTTCCTATGGGAATATGTTTCCTGAGAAAATAGTCATTTTCTCAGAGGTATTTGTTTATGTCTTTATTTTATTGTTTGATGTATGTGAACATGATATATATGTGGGAATGCATGTCATGGTGCACATATGGAGTTAAGAGGACAAGTTCATGAAGTCAGTTTTCCTCTTCCATCTTTACATGGGTTTTGGCTCTCAAATTCAGGACTTCAGCCCTGCATAGCAAACACTTCTACCAGCTAAGGCATCCTGCTGGCCCTCAAAGTTTTTAAGTAGGGTTCCTGTTAAGGTCAAGAATCCTGCTTTTTAAGTATTCCAAAGTGAAGGGCTAAACCCAAAGCCTATCTATTGTCAGTGCATAAATACTAATACTTTTAACTCAAACTAACTAGCAACCCCTGATCAATTCCATGAGTTTTGTCATCTAAAAAAATTCTCGTTAGCAAAATGTAAGTTAAATTTACTACTGGGAGGAGAATGCTTGGCTTCCATGCTCTGGCGTGGGCCCCCTCCTCCCACCATCGTTATGACAAACCAAGACAATAGTCCTCCAAACTACAGTTTAGGGAACAAAAGGATTTACTGGGCTTGCTAATAAAGCATAGGGTGGCAGTGAGGGGATACTTACAATGTATGGGCGCCCTTGGACTTTTTTCCCTACATTCTGGCTGCAGCTTCCAGACCTGCTGCAGGTAGTCCTTCTCTCTGGCTTTCCCTGTCCCTCCCCTTAGTCTGCCCCCCTCACTCCAACCTTTCTTCTGGCTCTTAACATCTTTCCCCCAGCCTCTTCTGCAATAGCCCCTGAGCCTTGAAGGCAGTGACAGATGCAGGATGATCTTTCTTCTATTGTGGCAAGATATTGCACTCTTGGGCCTTTTTATCATTTGTTTCCAAGACGTGGCTATTGACCCATCTTAATGGTATTTCTCCTACTATAAAGACAAATAAAAAGAAGCAGGAACATCTAAATGAACATTGACTGTTGTAATAATCTAACCTATGGGTGTAAACACCAATGCTTAGAAGATACCTTAGCAGGCACACCACATTCATCTAAATAAACACTTGCAGTGGCTTCCCCAATGGGGCCTATAACCTCCGCTGCCACAGGCGGTTGGCCTGGTCTACAGTACCAGATGTGTGTTCCACCCCTAGGAGCAGGCTTTATAGCCAATCAGAAATTTGTCAGTTGTACAGATATTAGTTGAACCATTATTGCAGCAACAGGCACATCTTGCTTGGCATGTCAATAGTGTACATCATGTGGGGGTGGAGGGGTCTGCCATTGAGCAGAACTTTGCAGACCATTCTTCCCTAATGTTTCTGCTAGGCACCTCCTGATGGTATGACCACTAACCATCTGGTGGCAGGGAGTTTCCGGCTAAGTCTCAGCTTCATCTCTCCCTCTCCCACACTCACATCACGCAGTGTCTTCAGCCACAGGGCCTTAATGAGTATTCCTTGTGTGCAACAAACATTAGTGGCAGTAGCCTTTATCATTTTGAGGACCTGCAGGGTCTCTCTCACCAACAGCTCTTGGGGAGCAACCCGCCCGTGGTACTGGAATTTTTATTTAACAATTGTACAGTTTTGGGGAGTCTCTATTTTTATTTTTTGTAAGATATTTGTTGTTTACTCTAGCATCTACAGGATCAGGCTGTTGTAGACTTTTCCCAACCATTCTGGTGGGTATCACTTGTGCCTTACCTGACCATGAACCTCCCAAGAATTTTACAGTTATAGCTGATCTTTGTTTCTTTAGTTGTTCTTGATATCTCCCAAATGGGCTTCACATCTGTAAAAGACTCAGGCGTTAACATTACATACTAAATCAAACATAGAAAAGGTCTAACATAGCATGAAATATTTTATATATTTGTATTAAGTGTTTTCTCAACAGATCTATGTTGGGCACCATAGCATGGATAAGAGGAATCAACTCAGGTAGTTCTTTACTATCTTTAGTTATCTTTTTGGAGTCATTCTGCATTCTGGGAATTTTACATGGAGCACCCCTGCATTGTCTTATCTTTGATAAACTTATTGGGGCTGACTCAAGTTGCCTGACCCTGCACAGCACTAAGGAGGAATAGGGCCCCTCTTGTCCCTGCTGCACTTGTTGGTTCCCTGAGTCAGGTAGGTCCTAGTTCTGCCTCCTGGCTATAGCCATATCTGCTGTCTCTCCATTGTCTCTCCATTGACCACAACTGGCTTCTGGGGGAGGCCCTGGCTGTAAAAACTGACTCCACCCCTGGTATAACTTTTCTCAGGAAAGAAATGTACGTTTTTTAATCTTCAGGGGTCCTTATCCACCCCTGGGACAGTTTTTATCTTTTGTATGCCTTTTGTCAAGTGTTCCTCAGGTTTTAAAGCTTCCAGAAGCTCCTTAGTACAGAATTTGGCTTTTTGTCAATTTTTCCTTTAGGAACTTGGACTATTCACAAATCACACCACATTCGCGTTTGAGTAACCCAAACAGACCTCTTTTTCTTTTTATCCTTCTTATAGCTCTATTAGGTTGCTCTACTATTTTACAGATATGTTTTATACACTGGTTTAAGTGATTGAGATCTGCCAAAGCCTCTCCTACCTCATGAAGATCCTACCCCACTAAGGGACTTATCAAAACCATTAACACACCATACCAATCTCGAGGTCCCTGTTGAATCAAGTTTTTCTTTAAATCTCTGATGAACACAGTCTTGTGTGTCCCGGTGAATTCGGCATCAGGCATTACTTTCCTTATTCCTAGTTATCTCAGAAATGCCTGTCCCTCTTCTGTGGTCCTCCTGCCCCTGCTATTCATGAGAACTTCCATTGGTGAAGATCAAATATCTCTAATGGCTCACACGAGCCATTCCATCAGGAACTGCTTCCCCCTGTACTGCCTCAGGTTATGCAGCCTATGTCTCAAGGAGGAATAGGTGGTTATATTGCTCAGTTTCAGTGCTTCTGAAGCATTTAAACTAATATCAATTGCTCCCAAAGTCCATATCCCTTATCCTCACAAGCAGTGTGGTGAGGGGCTCCTTCCTTGCTTGTTTGAAAGCTTTCCCTAGTTCCAACAGCTCTGGTGTGGAATATTCTCTGCTGGCTATAGTTCCTCACACCAGACCATTGTTTAGACCTCCATCAACATGCTGAAACATGACTGTTTCCCCTCTTAAAGGTTGAATCTGAGGGGCATCTTTAGCTATTTCTATGTTGTTCTCTTCCTCATCACTATGCCTTCTCCCATGGGTCTCATGTTTTGGGGTTCCAGGATGAGCCTTGTATTACTGATCTAATCTGGGCTCTCCTCCCTTTCTGGCCTCCTAGACTTAAGGAATGACAAGTTAAAACACCAACTGTAAGTTAATTTTACTGCTGGGAGGCACATGCTCAGCTTCCAGGCTGGCTTTTTCCCCTTCTCCCATTGTCCTTAGGACAAACCAAGACAATATTCCTCCAAACTACAGTTTAGGGAAAAAAAGGATTTATTGGGCTTGCTAACAGAACATAGGGTGGCTGTGAGGTGGTATTTACAAAGGTGCAGGCACCCTTGGGCTCTTTTTCTGGACATTCTGGCTGCAGCTTCCAGACCTGCTGCCAGCAGTCCCAGATGGTGACTTCCCTCTTTCTGGCTTCCTCTGTCCTTCCACTTATTCCCTCCCCCTCATGCAATTAAACCTGACTGATTTGGTGGGAGGGGTGACTGGCTCCCTCTGCCCCTCCCCTCCTATTTAGGGTCTAACAGTCCAATTAGTTTGAGGTGATTGAAGCAAGCGGGTGAGAAGCTAGAGAGGAAGGCATCTATCCACTTGCCATTTGGAGGACAAGCTTATCCAACACAAGTGTTCAATTTTAAGACACGGAATGGGACAGTTATAGTGTAACGTGGATAATATTTTCCTCTTTCAATTTTAAAATATGGATCATCATCAATGAAGATAAAGAATGAATTCCCTAAGGTGGTATCTAACCCAGTTGGAGTATAGCTAGTACTGAATTTCTTCAGCTGATGAAAAGAGGTTAGTGACGTTAGGTTGCTTTTATAAATGGAGCATGTGAGGAATGAAGAAATAGGATTTCACCAGTGGTTAAGCTACTGACTAATAGATATATAATTTTTTTCAAGGATGCGAAACAAAGATTGTACATCAGTGGGGAGATTCTTATTTGAAGAATGGTGTAAATATATCAGCAGATGTGAATGCTATTTTAACTGCTGCAGCTAATATTCTTACAGAAAAGACTAGAGAAAGGGGTGATAATAAGCTTTCATTGTTCACTTTTTTTCCAAATCCTGATTATTCCCACAAAGATAAGTCAGAAGTGAATACAGATATACATATAAATCATATACTAGGTACAAAGATTTATAACAATTAAGAATGCCCAGAGTGCTCCTTGGGCCTAAGCCCCTTCCCATACTACTAACAAAGAGCCTTCTACAAGTCTGGAAAAAGCCTCACCAGAAGAATGAATCAAATGAAAAATGGAATATCAAGACTGGATGATAAGCTTGGAGAATTGGACCACTCAAGCAAAGAATATAAAAAAAAATTAGAAAGCACACAAAAGGAATATGCAAGAAAAGTAGCACAGTGCAAACACATACACACACACACACACACACACACATACACACACACACACGCCAGTCAGGAGAAATGTTCACTCAAATTGTTGGTTGGAGTAGTCCAAGAGTCTCCCAAAATAACACAGGCTATTGCCGCAGCTCTTGATTACCTCCCAGAACTTGAAGGTAAGTCCCTATTGCTGAAGACAAGACATACTTCAGACACAAGACTTGGAGTAATCAAGCCTGAAAGCTTCCTCTTTGAAGAATAGCTCTCATAGCATCAGAGGATACTATGCAAACTGCTAAAAGAGAAAAACAGTCAATGATCCTACCAGCTGTGAAGCCTAATAAAAACAAAAATGACTGGCATAGCAAACTGTGTGCAGTAGTGCCATTTTTGTCTTTGGGGTAATCAACCGCTCTCTAATTGGACTTAAGGCCCACTCAACAGGAAGGAACTCATGTGTGGTACTGCAAAAATAGCCAAATAAATGTGCTTGGATAGGTCATAAGTCCTAGAGAAAAACAGACATACATCCCTAGAACAGTATAATTTCTTACTTTATTCTAAATACATATCATTATGTTTACAGGCAAGTGTATTATTACTCATCAAAAACCTTTTTGCAACATTTGGAGACTGTTACAGAATTCCACAACTGGTCAAACTCAGAGACTACATGTTTCTGAGATGCACAACCCTAAGCGACACATATACAATGCAACTTCTACACATAAGGCTCAGGTAACATAGCAGAACAGGGAGAGAAATAATAGTAACACATCTCTCACCTCTCACAAGTGAAGTTTTCTCAGGTAACAGATGGCTCTTAGCCCCGAAAGCCATAACTGGACAAAGTGTAGTGAATAAGATACTGAAGAATTCATGTCCCTGGTTAGGACTCCTATATTAAACCTCTGCCACCTGAGGCTTGGAGATCATTGCAGAATAGGGGGTGGAAAGACTGTAAGAGCCAGGGGTGGTGGATGGCAATAAGGAAACAGTTTTCCAAGCAGCTGGGAAGTAGGTCATAATGAACTTAGAGCAATGGTAGCAGCATGTCCAAGACCAAGGCAAGCTCAAACCAGACAAAAATCCAGAAGGACAGAGATGCCTAAGAAGCCCCAACCTTCCTGATGAACTATTGGAAACTGATAAGTGCTGGGAGAGGGAAGAGTTATTTTTCTTTAAGTATGTGATGCTAGATAGGTTGATCGGGGTCCAGTATATGGACTCACACTGAGGGACATTTACAGACACAAATTTGGCTCCACAAGGACAGAAAGCATGAAATCTGGTGAGGGGGTTATGAGTGTGCAGGTAGTGGAGGGGGTCTAAATATGATCAATATGTATGAAGTTTACAAAAATTCAATTAAAATAGTTAAAAACAATACAACAGAAAACAAAATAAAAAGCAAATTAGAGCAGAAAAAAGGGCCCAGGGTTAGAGGTTATTGGATGGATAATTTTAACTGAATAACAGTATCCTTATGTGTATGAGTTTCTCGGTTTTCAGTGCGTGTGTGTGTGTGTGTGTGTGTGTGTGTGTGTGTGTGTGTGTATGCATATGTATATACAAGTGTGTAACTGCCAGAAATCTACTCTAGGTTTCTTCCCCTATCACTCTCCAGGGCAAGGGGGGAGGTGTGTGTTTGCCACTGCACACATGTGGAGATCAGAAGAAAATGTACATACAGAGTTGGTTCTACCATATGGGTCCTGAGGATCAAACCAAGGTCATCAGACTTGACAGCAAGTGAATCTACTAAACCATCTTGTCAGCCCTCCATCTTATTTTTTAAGGCAGGGTCTCCCATTAAACCTGGAGCTCACTGATTCAGCAGGACCTGCTAGCCAGCAAGCCCCAGTGATGCCTCTGTCTGTACCTCCCTTGCCCAGGGATTACAGGTTTGCTCAGTCAGCAAGTACTTTACCGACTGAGCCATCTACCTAGCCCCTTGTATTTTTTTATGGGAAGATATTTGGTTACTGAAGACATGTGAAAATCATATAGAAGCTTAGTGATTTCCAAAAAGTTGTATTCTCCCTACTTGAAATAACCAGTGAAACCCAGGAATACTCTTAGTTCTCTCTTTGCTATTGTCTAGAAAGTGCTGTCTCAAAGCCCTGAAGTCTGTTGGAAATAAACGATTTATCTCCCTAAGATAAATCATATCCTAGTTAATGCATCACATATTGACAGAATTGTAATGGCTCTTTGGAAACTTCATCTGACTTAAAATGCTGAGCAGATACATAAAATCCCTCTCCAAATTTGCATCATCATTTGAGTATAAGAGAAGGCTACCTACATATTGGAATGGTACAATTCTATGGATACTTATAGTTCTTGAGGTCCATATGGAAGTGTAGGCATATGCCTCAGTAAATCCTTGGTATAGTGTTAATTTCCTCTATTTTATTAAGGCGAATGCATCAGGACCTGGGGGAAGGTAGAGTCAAAATATCAGATAATAATCGAGCTAAGTAGCATATGCAATAAAAGATCTAGTTTGTTACACTAAAAATGATATGGAAAGCTGAAATTAATACAATTATGAATTTTAAGAACCACAACAATGTGATGACCTCAACTGATCAGTTTCTTAAATAGTGTCGGCAATGGTAAGGAACTGCTAATAGTCTTGAGAAAGGATAAAGATAACTTTTAGAGGGAATGACAAGTGTGGTATGCAAGGGTAGCATATCCATCAGAAGCAGAATCATGGTTTATAAACAGCTTGATTCAGCTCATCAGACAACAGACTTCTGTGACATCAGTATGAGTAGCTCAATATGATCAGCATCTGTAATTTATTTCACAGTTTATGGTCCCAAAGAACTGTGTTTTAAATCTGACACTTAGTGATCTCTCACATGGAAGCCTAGGAAGTCAGGTGTTTGTTGGCAATAGGCAAGAGTCTAAACTTTACCTTTTTAGTAGAGCAGCTGCATGCCTAGTGCTTGGGGTCAATCTCCACATCATCCATGTAGACACAGGGTTTCAATTCACTTAAACTATCTTTAAGCCAAATACATACATTTATAGTCATTGAATTTGGTGACTTTGCTTCAGGCAGCAGAGTAAGTACTAAAGTTTCCTCTAGAAGTATAACTGTGTCCTTTGTAATGCAAAGTCAAGATAGCACTGTAGAGCCAGGCATGGTAACACATGCCTTTGATTCCAGCATTCAGGAGGCAGAGGCAGGTTGATTCTCTATGAGACTGAGGTCAGCCTTGTCTGTATAGTGAGTTCCAGGCTAGCTGGATTTGCAGGGAAACCTTGTCTCAAAGAAAAAAAAATCACTGTAGCTAGGCCAGCTTTTAAAATATACCACTTCCACTTGAATTTCATAAATGAGACTTTTTATATCTTTCCCACCCTAGTCATATGTCATTGAGCCATAAAAAATTTGGGAATATTAGCCAAGAATGGTGGTGCATGCCTTTAATCCCCACACTCGGGATGCAGAGGCAGGTTGATCTCTGTGAGATTTAAGTCAGCCTACTCTACATAGTGAATTCCAGGCCAGCTGGGGTTACAGGGAGACCTTGTCTTTAAATAATAAAAAAATGGTAATATTAGACCAGAAAATTAGAAGAGGCCCCTGCAACTTTAGGTGGTCTCCTAGAGAATAAATGGTCAAAGATAAGTCAAAGAGGCTCATGAATGCTTTCAGGGTTAATCTAAAAGCTATAGCCATCTAAGGGTAAAAATGTTATGCTAAATAGTTACTCATCCACTGGTGGCAAGTAACAGAAGAGTTTTGCCTAACAAGCATAAGACTACCCTTGTTAGATTTAGGAGGGCAGAAAAGGGAAGTTTAAAGTTAAGAAATAAGAACCAGAGCCAGACCTGCAACAGGCAAGGAATATGTTCCTTTTAGTCAAGGGAACAAAGCAAAGGGCCTCTGCTGTCCATGGATACAGACATAAGCAGAACAATTTGAATTTATTTATATAGGGAGTCTGCTGAAAATAGCTGTAGGAATTTGCTCAGTGTCAGGAGTCAGGTGTCAGTGTCCTTGGGTACTTGAAGGTCTCCTTCCTGAGGATATTTTCCCAGGATGAGCTGGCCCATTATCTTTTGGCACAGCAGGTTGACTCTGCTAACAGTCTCTGTAGTGATCAGTTGATAAGGCCACAGAGCAGGCTATGGCACAGCAGGAGTTATCACTCCTGTAACGAACTGAGTCTTTTTCAGCCAGGGAAGTAACCAGTTGACACGGCCTGATCAAAAGACAAGCTGCCAATTTGGGTCATTTGGCTACCTTGAGGAATTTATGTAAGAAACCTTATGACTCTCCTGGTAATTTACAAATTCTGTCAACCCTGATATAAATTATTGTTTCTCCAGGCAAGGAGTGTAGGTCTGTAGTAGAGTACATGTTTAGTGTGAGTAAAGGACTGGGTTCAGTCATTACCACATCTCTCTCTCTCTCTCTCTCTCTCTCTCTCTCTCTCTCTCTCTCACACACACACACACACACACACACACACACACACACACACACCACGAGTATCCTTTTTGGTATTTATGGATAGGGAAATACAAAATATAACTCTTCAATTTCCACTATACATTAATGGCTGGAAAGATTTCTCGATGGAAGAAGTGCTACTTATATTATATATTCATGTAAAAACATACCTATAATATTGAATCAGTCCAGAGCCCTCCCAAAATATGTTTACTGTTTCCTTCCTGCACTGTAAAACCTGCCCAAACCCTATCAACTCACTTCTAGCTACACTTTCCTGCCAATAAATCTGTTAAGATTATTGCTTCGTAGCTTTCTTTTCACAAAATTATAAAAAATTCAGTTCTAACCCTCCGTATAATATCCCAGTACACTTAGTTTTTCCCCTAATGTAATTGATCTTAATACAGAGGCTGGCAAATGGATCAAGGAGAACAAAGAAAGTGTTTTGAATCAATAGTCAAGGCACACTTGCTTTCAAATTCAAGCATGTCAAAATACCAAATTAGAACAAATTTAGAGATCTAAGTGATTCCCATTCATAACTTGTAACTGCGGCCACCTCAGTTGTACAAATCAGAGTGAGAGCTCCAACTGAGGCAAAGTGGAACAGTGGATTTTGTGAGATGAGAACAAAGAAACAGAACATTAGAAAAGCTCACTGGTTAATGTCAGTGTGCTTTAAGTTACTTACAGTTTCTGAAGAGGAAACTTCGTTATTGCATTGACATAGGCATGCTGGAATCTCCTGTCTTTATGGAAAAACTGTTTGTTTGGGGAATCTGTCTGATTCTTTGGCATGGGTGACTCCATGTGGGCTGGGGTCCAGTGGAGGAAGCTAGTCTAGAACAATGCCCCCCCAACAAACTTTGATTAACACAGTCCAACAAGAACTCACATGTCCAAGAAATTAGCTTCTAGTATTTTGATCTATTTAATGCTGTAGATCAATTCTGGGTGTTTGTTGACTTTTTCTGCTCCCTCTAGAAGGGACTGAACAAGAAAGAAAAGCATTGTTCAGGTTTCTTTTTCCACCCTACCCCATTATCCACAGCCCCATGAGCATAGGAGCAAGGTCAACAAGGAGCTTTAATCCATTTACACTGTCACAATCTAAGCAAGAACACTCTGTTCTGAATGCTGGCAAGTTTCAACTTCAAATTCAGTTCACAAATGGTTTGAGAGTTCTTATATTTTCTATTGCAGTAAGACATTTCTTGTCAGCAACACATCCTTGCTGCTAAAACTTTCAAGAACTGTGAAGAGCCTGAAATTATACCATACTTATCACTTAATAAGTGAGCCTGTTATAATTTCTAGATGTTGGGAGAAAATATCAGATTCCTGTTTCAGAGAAAAATGAATGTCTTGCCCATGATACAGTAGGCAGCATGAAAGTCATATCCACATCAGATTCCCTTGCCCCTGGACGTCCCATGAAGAGGATACGGAGATTAGCCTAGGTAGATGCTGTGCATTTAGTTGATTTCTGTCATAGCTGAGGAGACCTGTAATCTCAAAAAGATGTTCCAAGCAAATGTGTGCAATCTTTCATGAAGGTTGTCATCATTAGAATCCTGGTCAGGCCAAAAAGGCACCACTTCCCCCCAAATGAAGTATCTTTTCTAATGATGCTTACTGTAAATTTGTACTTGTAAACATAATGTAGGAAAAGGTTGTCCAAATATGTGTAAAATGTCATGGAAAATTACATCCCCCAAATGAGTAAAATCAGAAACTGATTACCTGACTCCCTCTTGGAGCACTTTCATGGATCTCTTCTTTGTTTTTCCTTTTGCTTTTCAGTTAATGCAGAACAATTCCTTTCCCAATGCCCTTTCTTTTTTTAACTTAAAAAACATTAATAATTTCATACATGCATATAAGGTGTTTCAATCAAATCTATGCCCACTCCTTCCCCTCTAGCTCCTCCCATATCTCTCCATCACTTTTTCCTGACAACTTCGTGTACTCTTTCTTTTTTTACGGGGCTTTTTGCTACTCTTAACATTCCTTGCCCTGAAGAGGTAACCCTAAAATCTTTCAGGGATCAGATAAAAGCGCCAAAATACTTTTGACATTCTCAGCCTTTGGAACAGGGTTTGTTGCTAAGAGACCCAAGGACATTTTGACTTTTAGCCAAGAAACTGGCTATTTTTCTTTGGGGTCTTTTTACCCTAACTGCCTAGCCAATTTCTACCACCTATTCTTATGACACCATCCTCTGAAGAGGTTACCCAAATTGCCGATGGGGAATCAAGACACAGACTGCTCTGGCTTCTTCCATGCTGAACAGGGATGTAGGGTGAGGCAATTGGGGTGCCCCTTCTATGGAGCAGCTCTCAAAATGTCCTGTAACTGTGGTGAGTCACCTGTCCTCTTGTTCAGGGAGGCCATGGTGACTCCACCATGTGGACTTGAACCAGTGGCCAGCCTATGAAGAGGAGGGTCAACACAGAGGAAACATTTCCTCTTAATGTCATTTCTATTCAGTGTCTGTAGTCATCTTTTTTAAGAATCTCTCAAGCCAGATGTGGTGGTGTATGCCTTTAGGCCCAGCACTCTGGAGGCAGGTGGATCTCTGTAAGTTCAAGGCCAGCCTGGTCTACATAGTGAATTCCAGGCCAGCTGGGGCTACAGGGAGACAGTGTCTCCAAAAGACAAAAAAAAAAAACCTCTCATTCTAGAGTAGAAATATTTAATTGTTGTATGTCTAATGACATCAATTCATTATGAATCTTATTTTGCTTTGTCTGAAATAGTTGGCAAGTTATTAGAGTTTTGATGAGCCTGCTACTCATTCTATATCTTGCTCGCATATAACATCATCAATTTTAGGGTATCTATTTTCACAGAAAAAACTCTGAGGCCAAACATACCTTTTATAAACTCTGCTAATTTCCTTTGCAATTTAGGGTCTTTTATGTTAACTTCATTTTCTTTTTATTGTTTATTCCATTCTATTTTCTGGAACCAGAAGATCACCCAAACATAAGCACTAATTGGTCCAAATCTGGGGGCCAGCAATATCTTATTACTGTTTTAATTTGTAATCTCTTTATAATATGTGATGCTAATAATATTTTCATATGCAAACATGTCATCTTTATATCTTTAGGTATATATTAATATTATTTTAATCAGATTGTTCATTTCCTTGTTAAGCTCACTGAGAGTCATAAGTTTGATTGAGGCAAGTCTTTCAATAGAACAAGTCTTGGTTAAGAACAGGTAAGGGATATGATATAATAGTTTAGATTGGTGTGCTAGTCAGGGTTCCCTAAAGAAACAGAACTGATTATATATATATATATATGTTAACATTTTTATATATATAATATACATGTTAGATTAGCTTACAGGACAGAGTGCTAGTAGTCCAACAATGGCTGCACCACACGGGAAAGGCTGAGAATTAGGTAATTGCTAATTCATGAGTTGCTCAGTTCATGGATGTCTCAATAGTCCCAATCTGGCACTGAAGACCTGAAGGATTCCCAGAGGCCTGATAGTCTTCAGTCTATGTTGGAATCCAAAGAAGTTGGTTATACTATCAACAGAGGAATGCCACAAGAGAAGGATAAAACAGGCAGTGAGAGAGAAAGCAAGCACCAAAAAGTAAAGGCTCCTTTTTGACATGGCCTTTTATATGAGCTTCCATCAGAAGGTGTGCTGGATAGCTTTAGTGTCAACTTGACACACCTGGGTTGAGGGAGCCTCAGTTGGGGAATTACCTTCATTGGACTGGCCTGTGACCATGTCCATGGGGCATCTTCTTCATTGTTGAGTGATGTAGGAGGGCCCAACCCACTGTGGGTGGTGCCACCTCTGGGAAGTTGGGCCTGTGTTGCATAAGAAAGCAGGCTGAGCAGGGGCCAGGGGAGCAAATCAGTAAGCAGCAATCCTCCATGGCCTGTACTCCAGCTCCTGCTTCCAGGTTCCTGTCCCAAGTTTCTACCTTGAGCTCCCTGATGAACTGTGACCTGGGAGATGTAAGCTGAGTAAACCCTTTCCTCCCCAAGTTGGTATTGGTCAGAGTGTTTTGTCACAGCAATGGAGAAACAAACTAGGACAGAAGATAATGCCCACATTTAGGGTGGGTCTTCCACCTTAATCCAATCAAGAAAGTCTCTCTCCCATTTCAGGCAATTCTACAACCAGTCAAGTTGACACCCAGGATTAACCATCACAAGTCCACTCCTTGTCAACTTGACATCCAATTGCATCTCCTTATGTTGTGCTTAATTTTCAAATGAAAACAATCGCAAGGTCTAACATAATTATTCTGCATACAACCACAAGCACATTGTATTTGTTAGAGTAGGTGGTAAGTTTTCCTTGAAGAATAGTGTCTCATAACCTAAATATGATAGTATAGATTTACCACACTTAACCACTTAACACTTGCCTCAATTACACATTTTTATAAAAGAAACAAAATACAAATATGTGCTTAATATATATGTATAGATGCACAAGTGTATTTTTAACCAAATAGGACAGAAACACTCATGTCAATTGCAATCCTTGTTTCTGCAACTGGTCGTGTGACTTCAGCTAATATTTGTAACTACCTTCCTCTACTACCTGTTCTGTACTTCCTCCACCATTAGCAAGCACCTCTGCAGGTCTTGGATCTTTCCCTGGAGGAGTGACCCACACCTTCATTCCTGAAGAGTCTGGCCATGTATTGTCCTATCTGGATTGAATTGTTGCAGTTTCCCATTGACTTTAATCACAGGACACGTTTACACTAAATGATGCCCTAAAGAATCCTGCCTTTCAGACATAATCTTCCTTACTGCCACTGTGGAGAGAAACAGTCCAATTTCCACCTGGTCATCTGGCCCAATCACCTCTCCTAATAATGTTATTCCTTCCTTAGCCTGTTGACTTAAGGGTATCAGAAGCTCAAAGTGCACTGGGGGAAGTCTTAGCTTCCAGTTCAACAGAATGTTTGTTATGTCTCTTGGGAGAAGCATTATATCCTCTGGGACCAAAACTTCTAGGCCAGCAGAGAACAAAGTTATGGGTTCAGAAAGCATTAATTTTCCTAGTGGGTCATTAGGGGTGACAGTGAGTGGAATCATTCCCACATCCACTCCTTGATTTCTGGACCCATGAGTCCCGGCTATAGCAGAAACAGTACCACATTTTGGACACTAATTCAAAGCATAGACTGCCTTCTCAAGGACACTCCCCTCCAGGCTATTGCCACCTAATTGGTGCTGTAACTGTGTAAAGACCACTCCACTGTTCTATCAAGCCAGCTGCTTCAGGATGGTGGGGAACATGGTAAGACCAGCAGTGAATTACATGATCAAGGGCCCACTGTCACACATCTTTGACTGTGAAGTGAGTTAACTGGTCAGAAGTGATGCTGTGTGGCATACCATGATGATGGATAAGGCATTCTTTAAGTCCTTGAATGGTAGTTTTGGCAGAAGCATTACGTGCAGGAAAGGAAAATCCATAACCAGAATAAGTATTCCCATAAGGACAAAGCGCTGTCCGATCCACAATGGAAGTGGTCACCTCAGGGAATAGTGCCATACCAGGGGCTCAATGATGGTCACTGCCGTTGGCAGATCTGGCATTCATCAACAGCCAGGTCAGACTTGGTGAGGGGGTAGTCCATGCTTTTGAGCCCATGCATAATATCCATCTCTGCCACCATGGCCACTTTGTTCATGAGCCCTTTAGGCAACAACAGGAATAGCTGGAGAAAAAAGCTGGCTGCTCACAGAACAGGTCATCTGATCTACTTGATCATTGAACTCATCCTCTGATGAAATCATCTTTTGATGAGCATTACATGAGATGCAAGTGTCTTTGCATCCTTTGACCATTTGGAGAGCTCTATCCACAAACTTCTTCCCCATTTTCCAGGCTCCTTCCAAGTGATACAGGTGAGAAAGAGAATTCTTCTTCCCTTATGTCTATATTTATAGATTTAGTCTTTTGTGGTATCTCACAGCTCATGTATATTCCTTTATTTTTTTTTCAAATTCATTGCTTGAGTGGCTCAATTCCTCTACTTTACCTTCAGAAACTGATATTCTGTCTTCTACTTGATCTGTTCTGCTGACAAGGCTTTCCCCTGAATTTTTTAATCAGGTTATTGAGTTTTTCAATTCCATTTTAATTTCTGCTTGAGATTTCGTCAATATTTCTATCGTTCCTAAATTTGCTTTTTAAATTTTGAATTGTCTTTGTCATTTCATTGAGCCATAGATTTTTTTTTTCTTGAGTTTCACTCAGGATTTTATTCCTACTCTCTTTTAGTTCATTGAGGCATTTGTTTACACATTCTTTAAAGTCTTTGATCATATTTTATTAATATTCTTTTTAGTTCTTTTTCCTGGGGTTCCTCTGAGTACTTTTCATTGTAGAACATTTCTTCATGACTAGAATTTTTAATGGGGACATATTGTCTTGGTTTTTAATATTATTTATATTTTTACAGTGTGAACTGGGCATATGGAATTCTTTTGTTGAATATGTCTTATATGAAATTTTAGCCTGGCTTTGTTGAGTAGAAGTTTTTTGTTTTGTTTTGTTTTGTTTTGTCTTTATCTGAGCTTGCTTGATTTCAGATCAGGAATGAAGAGCCAGTTGTTCAATCCTTCAGTGTTGACATTTTATTGGAGGAATAGGGATGATTCCCCATGTGAGAGGTGGGCCTCTCAGCTAGGTCTGTGAGTGTGGGAATGGCAGTGGGGTAGGTGAGGTTCTTGTTAACTCTCCAAGCTGAACATAATCATGGAGTGGGAATGAACCAGGCTATCCCAAGGAGTGTGGAGGTAGCAGTGGGGTTTGCAGAGTTCTGGGTAACTCAGCAGGCTCTTCAGCACCAGGAGTGGTCATGACTCAGTCTAGCCCTGGGGGTGTGGCAGTGGTGTTGGAATGGGCAGGATTCCTGATAACTCACCAGGCTCTTCAGTGTTAGGAGCTGCATTGACCCAGCTGGCTCTGAGAGTGAGAAGATAGGGATGGGGTGAGCAGGGTTCTGGCTGACTCACCAGGATCTTCAGTATCAGGAGTGAGGATGACTCAGGCTAGTCTTGGAAGTGTGGAGATTGTGGTGGGGTATGTGGGGTTCTCCTAGACAACATCTTATGTTTTTTGGTAAATAGATGGCATTATAAAATTATTTAAATGCAATATTTGCATTTGCTTTAAAATTAAATTTTATTTTATCTGCAAATAAATATTTAGCAATGAGCATAAGAAGAACTAATCAAAATATTTGAATGTGGTTGACTAAGAGCTGGATTGGAGTTTGGATGCACAACAAGAGGGATCTGTCATATTATAATAATTCTCTAAAGTTGACTCTGGAAATGGATTCCTACTCTTCACATGGGACATTTACCTGTAGTTTTCAAAAATCACTTTATTTTGCAGGCTTACATAACATTAAATGTGAACATTTAGTGATTTAGCAGTGTATCAGATATGTGTATTGCTTGGTGACGGAATATTAAAGTAGTCTTTATCTAGGTTTGTGCTGATCTTCATATCCAGAACTAGTTGATGTGAGCATTAAAATCACTTCATAATTACTGATGACCTATAATTGTTAATCAAGGTTTTTCTGACTTCATAGAAATATAAAATAATATAAAAGGCACCCAGAGTGGCAGACAGTTGTAACCTCAGCTCTTAGGATGCAGTAACAGTAACATCAGGAGTTGAAGGATTGCCTTGGATCAGAGCTAGTTTGAGGTCAACCTGGGCTACACGAAACTCTTTCTCAGAAAAATAAAATAAATAGAAAATTATGAAAACAAGATCTCAGGCTAAAATGATGGAATCTAGCCTAAATTAGAGACTGTGAATAAGTAGTTTCCATAGAACAAAATACAAATATTAAAAAGCTATACAACTTCCTTAATGAAATCAGGAATGTATTCTAAACCAGTGATTGATATATTGATATGAACAATACCAAGGATATGAACAGGTGTGAAGAAAGGATTACCCTGGATGCTCTTTATATTTGTATAGCTGTTTTAAGGAGCAGTTCAACAACACTTAGTAAAATACAAAATTTACCTACCAAAGATTTGTTTCTAGTGGTCTATTCTATACACAATTTTTACAAGGTAGAAGACAGTACACACAAAGATGTTTCTTATAGTATCTTTCTGTGACTCCAAAGGAAAGAAGAAAAAAATGCAGATGAACTGCTACCCTAAACTACAAGAACATTTATCCTTATGGTAAAATAGTATAAAACATTTAATGAAAATGGTATTTCTCTGTATATATAAATTTAAAAGAGCTCTAAGGCATAATTGAGTGAAAATAGCACAACTTGGAAAAATTAAATATTTCACATATAAGAGAAAAGGCAAAGAAACACACACAAATCTCCACCAGTAACTTCTTTTCTATCAGAAATTTATTTTGCTAATTTGTGTAACCATGAGCTAGTGTTGGGTAGGCGAGTCCTCCTTGGGAACTAGAACTGAACCCCAAGAGACTCAGAGAGGGAGGGTCTAGGGACACACGCTGAAAATGCTAAGGACACTGGGAAATGCTGAAGAACAAGGAAGCACTAAGCATGCCAGGAAGGGGGGGGGAGGGTCACCATCTGGGAAATGGATTGCATGGTGGCACCAATGGTGTGGATCTCAAATGTGGGAGAGAAAGAGCTCATGGGTGCACATGCCTTTGTAAGTGACCCTCTTCTGAATAGCATAAACTCTGTTGGCAAGCCCAAATAAATGTTCTTATTCCTCAAATTGTGACTTAAGAGGATCATTGTGATGGTTTAGTTAGAATCACACTCTCTGGGATCCCAGAGAGCTCGCACAGGTATCTCAGGGGAAAGTTTGGCCTGACAGCTAGAAAGAAAAAATGTATTTGACTAGGATAAGGAAACTTGTACACAATACCATCTTTAATTGAGAGGTTTTATAAAATATTTTTCCTGAAAATTTGAAATCTATTTGTGGAAGAAATTTTCATCAACAGATCTCAACAGACCAAAAATATGAGACACATGAAATAGCAAAAAAAGAATCCTACGGAGTCTTAACAATAACATTAAAACATCTCAGGCATACAGGCCAACTGAAAGGTGGCAAAACATAATTTGACAGGCAAGAATAATAGAAGAATATGCCAACAGCACAGACTAAATAACAAATCAATAAGTGGCTATTTGTGACAGTAGTGATCTAGTTTCATTGGAGGGACAAAAAGTAGATTACAATGACTTCAAGAGTGAGTAGGAGGCAGGAAAAGGAAAATAGATCATGGATTGTCCCATTAATTTGTTTGGATCTGAAGAACAGAATGGTTGATAATAAGACACATATATAAAGTCAAGTAAGTTTTAATTTCTTCCCCAAGATAATAAAGGGTTACTTACATGTATATCCTGAATAATATGAATTAGTAGAAAAGGAAGGTTAAAGAAAAAGGAAAGTGGTTCATGAAACCATAAGAAAATGAAAGTGCTAGCTTGTAGAATGCACATAGAGTCTTGAGAGCTATTTTATGTACATTAAAATAAATCAAATTTAAATAATTTTAAAATTACTAAAAAAGACAATAATGGCACCAATTTAGGGATACTCTATTATTCCATATTTGTGTGATGCCTCCCATTCAATTTTCTAGTTCACATTACAAAAGAATATTAAGGAAATACCCCAGGGGTGGTTCTGATTATATTCTCTATTTTGGATATGATTTCATTTATAAACAAGATTAATGTGATATCTTAGATTTAAAATTCAGCTATTAATCTAGATACTTCATTTCTTCCCTCTGTTCTTATCTAATACATTACCATTGGAAGCAATTCATCTTCACTTAACAGTGCTTATAGTGCATGTTTACTATTTTGCCCATTGAGTAGGCCAATTATCTTGTTATGAGGTGAAAATTATTTTCCCAAGACATTACCATATGATTCCAGAACACTGACAATTTTATTATCCTTGAAGTCATCACCTGGTGGAACATAATTTTTACGATATATGTAAAGGTGATATGTTAATTGTCCTTGCACAACTGGCAAAGCAAATAGTAGGACTGGAAACTGAATATTTAAAAAAATATATTTAGACTTGTTTCTTAAGTGTTGCGGGTGTCCTGGGGCCCTCCAGGTGGGGGTAAATTCAGTGCAGAGTCATGACACAGACTCTGGGAGTCAGGTGAGAAGCAGGCAGTGTGAGAAGCTGCAGACTCGTTTATTGTGGATATGGGGCTCCCTTATATCCCCCCTCCTGGTGTCCCATTGGTCCATTGATAGGTCGTGTCTGTTCCTCATTGGCTCTCTGTATCAAGGCATTTTCACATCAGCCGTCTCTATGTCTTTTGGCAGAACATAGGTTTGACTCAGCCAGATGTTTTTGGCACATTTGCAGCGTGCATGCGTAGGTTGTTCAGGCCACACTTCCTCCTACATATCCACCCTTTTTCTTTTTGTGACACTTTAGTGGGAGCCAAGATTCTTTGCCTTGGCATTGCTGGCCCCACCTCAGGGGGTCCCCAGTATTATGGACCATGCCTGTCTTAGGTTGGTTTGGTTAGCAAGCTCTTACCCGTTACTGACTACCGGCCCTCAAAGGGCAACCTCCCTGGGTATGAGCCCATCAGGGTGATTGGGGAAGGCAATTATACAGAGGCCTCATGGATTTCCCATGAGCCAGGCCTGTAGGACCTTGTGGTGAGGATCGCAACCTGTGTGTTGAAGTGCCAAGAGGACCTGGAGTGTGGCTCTGTTGATGCATTTTTGCCATCCAGCATGCTGAAAGAGACACTTGACAAGGATGAGTAGGACCAAAGGAATTAGGCTAGCTATGATGACCAGGAGAATGGGGACAAATGAGGCAGGTGGGACAACACCTGAGGAGACCTCACGCTTCCTAGCAAGGAAAAGAATGGGCACCCAGAGATCAGGGTCCCACATGTTCTCAGGGGTGACCCATGGTGCGAGGCTGGTAGCCTCATTCCAGAAAGCATCTAGGTCATTGGTTTTAACTTTAAGACCTCGGATGACAAGGAGGGATTTTAATGCCCTGATTTGGGGTTCCCTACAACTGGGGGGCAGATTACCCATGTTAATTCTAAGACAAACAAAGAGAATGTGTCGGACCCAGATGTCTTGTGCTCAGTGGGGGACTTCCGTGGTTCATTAGGCCATGGCCATACACCCACATGGTGTCTCCGGATGAGGAGTGGCGGTTGGGGCCACTCCTGGGTTCCGCCTCCTAGGGGGTCAGCCTTTATGTGGAGGTGCTGGGCGAACTGAAAGCAAAATGTGTACCTCCCTAATGGACAGACAGGATGAGGGAAAGGGGAAGATGGGGGTTCTCACGCTCACCCTCAGGAGAACGGAGGGCACATGTAACAATGTAGGGGCTGACTTACCGAAACTTCAGGCAGGGGGCATCTTGCAACACTGAAGAAAGTGGGGGAGAGGTGCCCAGGTGGTCGTGGGTGGAGAAAGTGAAACTAAGGCCGATCCCCTGAGCGGTAGATGCACAGCTGGCAGAAAAGTGCAAAGAACACGGTCCGGAAGAGAAAAGCAGCTACCACAACGATGGCCAGAACCTGAGAAGGTCAATGCCCATGCCAGCATGGGGAACCCACGTTGGTAGCCAGATGTTGTGGGTATCCTGGGGCCCTCTGGGCAGGGGTAGAGTCAGTGCAGAGTCACAACACAGACTCTGGGAGTCAGGTGAGAAGCAGGCAGTGCGAGCAGCTGCAGACTCGTTTATTGTGGATATGGTGCTCCCTTATATTCCCCCTTCCGGTGTCCCATTGGTCCATTGATAGATCGTGTCTGTTCCTCATTGGCTCTCTGTATCAGGCCATTTTCGCATCAGCCAACTCTATGTCTTTTGGCAGAGCACAGGTTTGACTCAGCCAGATGTTTTTGGTGCATTCATAGCGTGCATCTGCAGGTTGTTCAGGCCGCACTTCCTCCTACACTTCAGCAAAAGATAATTTTACTAGCAAGTGCTATGGACAGAGGCATATGGGATTTCCCTAAAAAAATGAGCTATAAATGGCAGCATTTTGAGGTCTCTGTCACTAAAAAATACAGTATAATACATACCTTTTTATTGGGGACTTAGCATGAAATTCACACATGTCTCTTTCTGCTTAGTTACTACAAAATGGAGAAACTGTTTCTTCATGTGGGGATGAGAATAAGAGGAGGCACATAATTTCACTAATCTACTTTTGCTTGAATAGCTATCAAAGTCTGGGTGAAGAGTACTGTGGTTTGAATGTGAAATATTCCTACTAAGCTCATGTTTAAATACTTGTTCACCAGCTAGAGATGATGTCTAAATGGCTGTGAAAACTTTGCAAAATTGAGCTTCATTGGAGGAAGAGAGTCACTGGGGGTGGTCCTTGGGATTTTATACCCTAGTTCCCTGTTCCTGTCTCTTGTGGGTGTACTGGGACTAGGCACCTTCCTCTGTCTGCAAGCATGCCTTCTTTACTGCTACCATGCCTCCCACAGCATGATGTATTGTATTCCTCTGAAGCCGTAAACCAAAATAAACCCTTTTCCCCTCGACTTGATTTTGTCAAATATGTTATCACTGCAACAGAAAAGAAATTTAAGAGCGAAACTCATACTGAGACATGATGCCATTTTTGAAATAAATGTGTGGTTTTAGGCTGTGGATGAAATAAACAGCTCTTACCTTAAAGAATAAGACAGTTTATTCTGGAACCAAATATGCATGACCATGGCCCGGGAACACAGATTTAGGTTTCCCCAAATAGCATGTTCTAGCATGGTAACAGTTGTCTTACATTTTATAGTAACAGAACAAATAAAAGTCATAAATCAAGACATTTTTCAAATACATTGGAGGATACATTCAGTAGGTGGGTCATAGCAAAGTGAGGGGTTTTTTACTATATGGGTCTGCTAGGATAATACATTCTAAAAGGTTTTTTATCTGTTAGTCACAGGATGTTCAATCAGAAAGAGAGGTGGGCAAGGAGTGGCTGTTTAGGGGGCTTATGATGGCCTGAGATAAATGGTAATTAGACTCTGAACCTGCAACATTCCAAACTCTCCAATTCATTGAAGTTCTAATCAGTTGATAAGTCTTGCAGGAGAAAGTCCAGTTTGAAGATGGAAAGCTTTTTTTCCTGGGAACTTTTATTCACAGTTCCCCCTGTTGGCCAAGCATCTCATTTTGTGCATGCTTGAGCCACATGTTATTCATTCCCATGTTTCTAGGAAGGCTCATTCCTAGAGTCTAATGTAGGCAAGACTCAGTTGTAGGTGAAAAAGCAGTCTGTAGGAGAGAGGAAATGGCTGGTAATGCCATTAAGGAAGAAACTCCTGGATTATATCAAACTATTAGCCATCATGATCCGGATCTGACGTCTTTGTTTCATCCTCTGTATCAGACATAAAATTTGCATGTGGACTCCTATCCTCAGGCCTCTTGGGGTAAGTCCATAGCGCAGCCCTCCGTGCCTTGACTCACCCAGCCACATTCACCCTTCCATCTCCCCCGCTGTTCTCGACTCCTAGTTTGGGTCCTGCGCCATTCTTAGTCTTGGGTCCCCAGACACATGGGGAACCAATACTGCTTCCTTATCCTTTTCACCCAGACCAACTTAGTGCCTTTCTTGGGCCCCAGGAGCACCGCTTCGGGACCTGACCCCACCCTCACCTCTCTCTGCTCCCCTGGACCTGCACCACCGGCTAACTCTCCTAGCCTGCACTCCTATCCTCAGGCCTCTTGGCGTAAGTCCATAGCGCAGCCCTCCGTGCCTTGACTCACCCAGCCACATTCACCCTTCCATCTCCCC
>NW_008331140.1:7143901-7144265 GCF_000622305.1 Nannospalax galili
GTGTCCCTCAATTGATGAGTGGATAATGAAAATGTTTTTCATATACACGATGGAGTTTTACTCAGCAGTAAAGAAAGATGAAATCATGAAATTTGCAGGTAAATGGATGGAACTAGAAACTGTTATACTAAGTGAAGTAACACAATCTCAGAAAAAAAAATCGACATACATTCTCCCTCATATGTGGATACTAGGATCAGACTCTGATAAATAAGTATGCAAACAGACATAACTGCAGGAACCAGGACAAGGGTAAGGAAACAGTGAGGTAAATGAAAAGAAATAACTTGAAGAAGAAGAATAGTAGGTAACAGTCCTTAATAATGGAGATATGGATAAAAATTGGGTTAGTTTAAGGGAGGGG
>NW_008331140.1:7144529-7145353 GCF_000622305.1 Nannospalax galili
ACAAATAAACCCTTTCCTCCCCAAGTTGGTACTGGTCAGAGTGTTTTGTCACAGCAATGAAGAACAAACTAAGACAGTAATTGGTACCAGAGTGTGGGGATTTGCTGTGACAGACCTGACCTTGGTGTTTTTGGGAGGACTCTGGAAGTGTTTGGAACTTTGGGCTGGAAAAGACATTGTGTGCTCAGAGTTTGTTGCTGTGGAGCTTGAAGCAGTTATGCCGAAAGAGTTGTATATGATGGAGGCCTGGCTTGTGAAGCTTCAAAGGGAAGTGGAGACCATCAGGGCTGTTTGCATGAGATTTTAGATTGAGAATCTGTTTGTTCTGGTTGGCTGGAGCTGAAGAATCAGCTGTGATTAAGAAGAGACCAGAAGGAGCTTGAAGCAGTTATGCCGAAAGAGTTGTATATGATGGAGGCCTGGCTCGTGAAGCTTCAAAGGGAAGTGGAGACCATCAGGGCTGTTTGCATGAGATTTTAGATTGAGAATCTGTTTGTTCTGGTTGGCTGGAGCTGAAGAATCAGCTGTGATTAAGAAGAGACCAGAACCTGAAGCAAAACTTTTGCTTTACTGGGACAATTGATGCTGGTTAGCTGGGGCTGAAGAATCAGCTGTAAGTAACAAGACACCAGCATCACTGCGGTGAAGTCTTCTGGGAGGTGTTTCCTCAGGGTCAGCACACAGAGGGGACCTGCACCTCTATTTCAAGCTGGAAGCAGGACTTGGCAATGTGTAAGAGTCTCCTGCATGGTTCTGGTGTTGAAAGCATGAAGGGGTCATAGAGAGCAGCTGAGGCTTGGCACTCTGAGAGGCCAGGAAAGGCC
>NW_008331140.1:7147736-7159990 GCF_000622305.1 Nannospalax galili
TTTTAATAAACTGAGACGTAGAGCTTAGAGTAATGGCTCAGCAGTTAAGAGCAGTGGCTGCTCTTGCAGAGAACTGGCCTTTGGTTCTCAGCACCCAAAAAAAAAATTTGCATGTGATATATAATAGGATTAATATGCTTAAAATGAAAATAATTAAGAACATAGTCTCACCTAATAAAGGGAAAGTAGCACATGAGGAAAGTAAGCATCCTAACCAATGAAAAAAATCGTCTGCGTGTGTCTTCATATTTCCTAACTAGACTGATTTTGTGATTTCCCCCTGTGTCTACAGTCATTTGTACCTCATGGAAGATTTTATTTGATGGTTGTAGCTCTTGAAATAGTCCATTATCCTCTAATTCTAATCTTTCTTCTGGCTAGTTTGATTCCATAGCTATAACTTCATGTGGGTTGGCTAGCTCTAATTCTAGAAAAGATTGATCTTCAATATCTAATTTATTATAACTCTTATTCGTGTGTAATAACTAGATCTGTCCTATTATTTTGGTATTACACAAGATTCCAGTTTGGGGCAGTCAATATACAGTTACATTACAGAAGAAGTTAGATAATAGTACAGTACAGTATCATTTTGAATTCCTTCCCAACAAAATTGACCTTTTCCCATGTACCGGATATTGTTTATGACAGGGATAGAAACAAGAGGCCAGACCTGTGAGAATTCAGGATTCCATATATTCTGTGGGAACAGCCAAATCTTGTTTCTTATTTCACAGTGGGAGAGAGAAATGTGATTCCAATAGGAGTCATTTTATAATACTGCCCATCTACTTCCCATAGGCAGGATACAAGTGTTATTTAGTATTTTCCTAATCCCAGCTAACTGTACTATAGAATAGTTTAAGGATTCATTTAATCAGGGAACATGGGCTCTCAAAATGCAGTGTCTTAAGTCACAAGCTCATGCTATTATTTTCCATAAGTGAGATTTTCCATAACTTTTCTATAGATCATTAGCTCTAGCCTCTGCACTAATAAGCATTGGCCATTGCCCCATGGCTGCCTCAGGTTCCATCTGTATTAGCATTGTCAACAAACCTTTTTGAGTCAAAATACAGGCTCTTTCCCATCTCTGAGTTTGAGAGTCATACTGGATAGTCTTCCTCATGTTTTTGGCCCATTCATGTAATACACCATTTTCCTTTAGCAGAGTTTCCAAACCTCTTCTCTCTTCTGGGAATAACATTCCCTCTATATGTCCTATTTTTGAAAATGAGTCCTTCTCTAAGGAATATATTTCTTCATTTTCAGTGAATTCAGCTTGTCCTAGAATTCCTAGACCAGCACCTATGTTCCCAGTAAGGTCTCTTTTGGATCTGGCATTTGGCCAATTTTGATTAATCCACCATAAATGCTGTTGCCATTGGAGACTGATAGCTTTTGTACAGTTTGGATAAAAAGAATGAACCCAAATTTTGAGTATTCCATGCAAGAGTCAATAAAGTAGAAGTTACTCCAAGGTAGGCAGAAGTCTGAGTATGCCATAAAGCCTCCCAAAGCCTTCCAGGGCTAATAGTAGTATTTACATTATCTGGAATTTGGGTCCATCAAGTTACTCCTATGAATTGGAGTTCTTGTGATTGGTGAGTTTCATCTAGCCTTTCTGAAATCCATGTGGATGTTTCCTCAGGAGGAGTCAATGCACATTTGAGATGGGAAGTATGGATCCAAGAGTTGACCCCCTGAAGTTTTGCAGCACAAGAAGTAGTTAAAAGTACCAGGTAAGGTCCTTTCCAATGATAATGAAGGGAGTCCTTGATGTGGTGTCTTTTCCAATAGACAAAATCACCTGGTTTTAGTTTCTTCAGTTCTTTGTCACCTGGGAGCTTGCTGTGGAAAGATTGTACAAACCAATTTTGAATTTTTAGTTAGCATTTCTATAAGTCCTTTACAATAGTGCACAATATCTCCCTTAACAGGGATGGTTCATATATTCCTTCATCCATTCTCACAGGGCGTCCAATGACTATTTCAAAAGGAGATAACTGATGTTTTCCAAAGGTGGTAGATCTAAGATTTAGGAGAACTAAAGGAAGGGTTTTTGTCCAAGGAAGGCAAAAAGCTTCAGTTAACTTTGCCTTTGGTCTTTATAATGCCATTTGTTCGCTCAACCAATCCAGAAGATTGAAGATGGTAAGCACAGTGAAAATGTTATGTAATAGGCCAAATTTTGCAGATAGATTTAAACATTTGCCCAGTGAAATGAGTTCTGCAGTTACTATGTAATTCAGATGGGATGCACCAAGTAGGAATAATTCTAAAAGTTTTTCCTACTGCTAAGGAAGTGGCTTTCTGGCAAGGGAAAATTTCAACCCAATGGGAAAACATGCAGATTAATACCAAAACATATCTATATCCTTGTTCTGGAGGCATTTCTATAGTCTAACTACCAGGTTGGTCCATTTGGTAGGGGAAAATGTCCTTGTGTCTCATGAAGTGGCTTACCGGGGTCTAACTACCAGGTTGGTCCATTTGGTAGGGGAAAATGTCCTTGTGTCTCATGAAATTTCTTACCGGGATTGTGTTTGGGAGAGATCTTGAGTATATTTGTGAGCTACTGTTGGAGAGGGCTTCCAAAAATATTGCTTGCCCCAAGAGATCATTTTTTCAGGTACCCAATGAGTTAAAATATGTACATATTCCAGAAGAGACAATTGTGCACTTAAGGGTATTATGAGCTTCTCATTCGGACCCAACCAAAGATTGCTTTGGGAGTTGAAACTGCAACCCCTTTGTTGCCAGTTGTCCTTTTCTTGCTGTGGCACTATCTGTTGAGCATGAAGGAGGAGGTCAGAGATAGAATGGGCATAGTGAACAGGACAAATTCCCTCTAGACATGCAGTTTCATATAGTCCAGCCCTCTTTGCTGCTTTATCAGCCAAATCATTACCCTTTGCTTCCTCTGTGTTTGTATTAGAATGTCCTGGGATTTTAATGATGGTTAACTGCTTGGGCAAATGGATAGCATCAAATAATTCTGAGATTTGTTGACTATTTCAAGTAGACTGGCCAGAGGGAGTGAGAAATCCTCTCTGTCTCCACAGCATGCCATAGTCATGCACTACTCCAAATGCATAGCAACTGTCTGTATAGGTGTTAGCTGTTTTATTTTTTGCTAAATGACATGCTCTAGTTAGAGCTATGAGTTCAGTTATTTGGGCAGATTTAATTCCAGGTAAATGAGCACTTTCAATTATATCAAGAGCAGAGGTAACTGCATAGCCTGCCTGAAAATGTCGTTGTTCATCTCTCAAATAAGAACCATCACTAAATAAGATCAACTGCATTTTCGATAGGTGTTTCCAATAAGTCTTTCCTAGGAGAAAGATGTATGTCAGTTATTTGAATGCTGTCATGCTTATCATCTTCCAATTCGCCTGGTAAAAGGAGTAAGGTATCAGAATTTAGAGAGTTGCAGTGCATCAGGGAAACATTTGGATATGAAAGCAGAAATATCTCATAAAAGTTAGTCAACTCACAGAATAATGCTGGGTGTGATGGGAATTTAGCAAGAGTTCTACAGACTCAGGAAAATAAATGGTGAGAGAAGAGCCTAAAGTGACTTCTTCAGCTGACTTTAGTAGAGGTGTAGTGACTGAGATGGCTCTCATACAGGGAGGATGCCCTCTGGCTACTGGGTCTAATTGCTGACTGAAGAGAGACCCAGCATGCCTAGTGCATTCCCTTCTTTTTCATGCACAAAAATGAAGAAGGGAAGTTTGTTGTTGGTGTCCCCTAGGGCAGGGGCTTGGTTTTAAGCTGATTTTTAAGGGTCTTAATTGCTGTTTCTTCTTCCTGGTCTCCAGCTCCTCCTCCAGCCACCTCTGCTACCATGCCTCCCTGCCAAGATGGACTGTAATTTCCCTGGAACTGTAAGCTCAAACAAATTCTTCCTTCTATAAATTACTTTGGTCAGTGTTTCTATCACAGCAACATAAAAGTGACTAATATAGGACCTTCTTCAATAGTTGCTGTAATAGGAAGATGGTGTCTTTAAGACAGGCATCATATGAGGGAGAGCTTAAGAGCAGGTCATCCACATATTGAATTAGAGTAGATTCATACAAGAATTGTATGTCTTGGAAATCAAATTTAAGAATTTGAGAAAAATATGTGAGACTTTCAGTGTATCCCTGAGGCATCACAGTCCACGTATATTGTCTTTCCTCCCATGTAAAAGCAAACAAAACTTGGCTATCTGCTGGAACAGGGATTCTGAAAAAGGCACTACAAAGATCTATTACTGAAAAGCAGGCTGTATTTAGAGGAATGTTAGATAAGAAAGTATGAGGATTAGACACAAAGTATGAGGATTAGACACTATTGGATGTTGAGGGATGACTATCTTATTTATGGCCTGGAGGTCTTGCACAAATCTCCATCCTTTCCTATTTGGTATTTTAATAGGTAATATTGGAATATTACAAGGGCTGGTACAAGGGATTATGAGCCCTTTTTCTCAATATTCTTCTATGATGGGCTTGGTTCCCAGTAGGGCTTCCTGTCTCAAGTGGTATTACTTTATATTTGGCAAAAGTTTGCTTTTATCTATTATTATTTCAATCAGGGCAGCAGATCTTATTTGTCCTATGTCTGTTGAGGATTTTCTCCACAATTCCTCTGGTACTTGAGAAAGGAAGTTATCATTTAACTCCTGTGGTGTCTTTTCTGACTCCTTCATAAGTAGCATGGAGAAAATAGGCGACTGGAAATTTTCACTATCCCTTAAGTTTAGGATCATTTTTCCCTTTTGGGAGAAGAAGATATCAGCATTTTATGTCTCTAAAAAGTCACGTCCTAACAAATGGATAGGGGTGCAATTTACCAGTAGAAAAGTGTGATACCACATAGTTTCTCCTAATTGGAATTTTATAGGATTTGTCTTAAAGGCAGTTATGGGTAGGTTAGAAACTCCTGCCATTTGAATTCTAACTTTACCCTGAAGGAGAGGGCTTTTAAATGTAGTGGGATTTAAACAGATAGAGTAGCCCCAGTATCTACCATGGCCTTTTTTTCTTCTCTGTTAATATTTATCTTTATTTCTCCTAAGGTATTAGTAAAGAGTAAAGGAAAAAGTCTCTGTATTCCCTCAGAGAAGCCCTATTCTTGCTTAGTTTTTCTTTCAAGGTCTCTCATAGAGGCCTGCTGCTCTTTCTGAGAGAGCACCCATTTCAGTTTCTTGCAATCTTTTTTAAAATGGCCAGGCCTTTTGCAATAGTTGCAAATTACCTTTTCCTTTTCAAGATGAAAGGAATTTATAGGTCTCCCTGCCTGGGAGCTTAACTGTTTTCATTGTAAGTTCATAACTTCAGTAATTATGTCCTTTTCCTTTTTAATAATAGTTCTGGAAAGTTGGTCTGCTAAGGTAACAAGGGCATCTGTGGGAAGCAAGGTGCAGGTTGTATCATTTTGTTTGAATAAAGTGGCCATCTCTTCTTGTGGCCTTTCCATGAATGCAAATTCAGTAAGGCATCACTCTTATTAATAGGTAAATTGAGTGAATTGAGAGTAAGCACTAGGAAACAGACAAGAACTCCAGTGGGAGAGTGTTTATTAGCAGAGAAAAATGCATGAGACAGTTCCCCTTTTGGGATAGAGGAGCTGTCGGTTTATAGGCTGTTGGCTGGGGGTTTTATGGGGGGATTGGGGGATGCAGAAAGCAGGAAAATATTTTTTTAAAAAGTGAGGCAGGAGAGAGTCCAGGGCTTATCAGGAGAGAATAGCCTGTGTCAAACTGGCCCCTTCCATCCCCTTCTGTCAACCAGGATCTGGGTCATGGTATAAGGGGTCTATATATTGTGAACTTATCAGGGGGGAAATAGCTTGTATTGAGACCATTCCTACATTAGTGGGTCTGGAGTTCAGGAGCTTGTTTGCCTTCTAAGATCATGAAAGGAGGAAGTAGGCTGTGCTGACATGACTCTTTGCAGTAATTGGGTCTCTGGTCAAAAGGTGTAGAAAGTCTTTTTATCTTGTATGCAGATGGTCAAGGTGCTCATTTACTCAGTTCTTGCATTCTCAGGGGGCCTGAAAAACCATGAGGCCCTGCTGCATTGGGAAGGGGTTTGCTGTAGATCTGAACCCTAATGCTTATTACCCTCAAAGTTCTCAGGTGGAATTCCTGAGTGCTGTTTAAAAGTTTTTGCAAATCTGACAAAGAAGTCAGGTATTGTTTCTCCTGGCCTTATCTTACATTGCTGTATTTGGGCCCAGTCAATAATCTGTCGGAATAATTTTGGTATCACAGCACAGGGGCAGTTTCCTAACTCACAGTAGGAATTTTTAGCATCAGCATCTATTTTATTAAAGCCCTCAAGGGGGTGCATCCCTTCTGCCAAGCAAAACCATTCCTCTGCTTTCCCTCCTGAAGCCAGTGATTGAATTAATTTGTATAAACCAGAGAACCCAGGTTCATATCTTAACAGAGTGATCTGAAATTCTTTAGCAAATTCTACAGGGTCCTGATATGAGTCAGGGAAACCCATAATCAAAGATTTTAGATCACTTTTTGTCCAGGGAGTATAACTAATACCTGGGCCCCTCTTCCTCTGGGTTTTATCTTAGAAGGTGCCATAGTAATTCTTTCCTTTGGTATAGAATCGTGTTTCTTTAGAGAGTTTCTAAAGTCCCTTAGAGAATTGTTATTACTGACCCCTTGAGAAATGCTATGTAATATCTTTCCATCACCAGGAAGAAGAGTAGGAGGGGAGGGTGATAAGTGAGGAGGAAGTTGAAGATCTTCTGATAGAGGAGGCAAAGGTAGAGAAGGATAGACAGGAGCAGAGGGTTGAGAAGAGTTAAGTTCTTCAGCATTTATCTTTAGTTTTGACACAATTTCTAAGATTTTCTTATTAATTTCCTGTCCTTCAATCTTTCCTTAATTCTGATAGTTTCTAAAAGTCTCTTATTCATTTCTTGTAAGTTATCAATTTTATCATTTCTTCTCTTAGATGCTTATAAATTTCAATTAAAGTAGGCTGCCAATTCATTATCTTTTGTTCTATTGCCTAGGACTTCTAGTTTTGCATGCAAATATACCAATTTTGGAACATCAAATGTTCCCCACTGAGGGAACTGTGAAGCTAAGTTAGCATTGTTTAGATCTCCCCACTTTCCCAAATACTTGCAAGTCAAAAGTCCATAGTTATCATGCATAAAGCCAGCTGGAGTGTCAGATGGCAGTTTATCTTCAAACACTTCCCCCTTTTTGGAAAACTTGTTTTCCTATTTTATTTATTAATTTATTGATTTTTTTTTTCCTGAAAAATTGCAAGTCTTTCTATGCTAGCTGGGGAGAATATGTTTTGGATGTGGTGTATGTGCTGCTTCTGGGATGGACTTTCTCAGCTTTCACGTGGAGACTGTCTTCTCCCACTGGGTCTCGGGCTTATCCTGCATGCTGTTGGGAACGTGAGGGTGCTCAAAATACTGGATGATCAACCCTTATGTGTGTTTTCACAGGTGCGCTAATAAAGTTCCTTCTGACCCAGGAATGGGGTATGTTTATGGGTTCCCTTATGAGGCCATTACTCATCCTGGGGAGTCCCCCCCCGACACATCCACTCTTTAAGAGTGGAGGGAAAAGTGCCTTTTGTCTTTGGCACCTTTATCATCAGGCACTCATTGATATCCCTAAGCTAAAGGCATCATGGTTGCAAAAAGCCAGGTAAAATCACAGGAAAAATGCAAATTTATGTGTTGGAGGAGTGTCTGGAGACAAAGGCCAACTAAATCACAACAAGTAAAACCACAACAGACCACAAACAAAAACCAAAATGCCTTCAAAGTTCTAGAAGTCAAACAATACTAAAAACAAACCAAAGTACCCAGAAACAAACTGCTTCTGAAGCAATAGAATTGGCAAACACTCTGAAAGCAAGAAGCTAAACAAGCAAATATCTAAACAAGTAGGATCCTGAAAACCTTGGCTCAGAATAAACCAATGGACCATCAACCAATCCAGGGAGATCCAGACCCCCAGAAAAAACTCACCAATTTCCACTTAAGGAGAAAATGACAGATGGCTCATACCTGGTGCCAATCCCATTGATTCCTTCAGTGAAAAAGTAGATCGATTTTTTTCCAGGCCCCACATTGGGCGCCAAGAATTGTAGATGAAATAAACAGCTCCCATCTTAAGGAATAAACAGATGGTTTATTCTGGAGCCTAATATGAGTGACCATGGCCAGGGAACACAGACTTAGGTTCCCCAAATGCCATGTTCCAGCATGGTAACAATTGTTTTATAGTTTTATAGTAACAGAATAAAGACAAGTCATAAATGAAGACACTTTTCAAGTATATTAGAGGATACATCAAGGAGGAGGGTCATAGCAAAGCAAGGTTTTTTTTTACTATAGGCCTCAGATGCTATCTGATGACATTCTTAGCCTTTTGATTGGGGAGACCAGGTGATCTGCTAGGATAATACATTCTAAAAGGTTTTTTATCTGTTAGTCACAGGATGTTTGATCAGAAAGAGAGGTGAGCAAGGAGTGGCTGTTTAGGGGGCTAAAGATGGCCTGGGATAAATGGTAATTAGACTCTGAACCTGCAACATTCCAAAATCTCCCATTCATTCAAGTTCTAATCAGTTGATCAGGCTTGCAGGAGAAAGTCTAGTTTGAAGATGGAAGGTTTTTTTTTTTTTCCCCTGGGGACTTTTATTCACAAGGCATTTGGAACAGGTTTATTGGACAAATGTGGAACTGAGGTTCTCTTTGTGTGTTAATCTCAATAATACAAGAATTTAGAAATAGGATTTCAAGGAATCTTGCACACAATTTTATAAGGGTTTATGAGAAACACAACAAGGAAAGCAATCTGTAAATACTGATGGGTGACCGGAGAAGGAAGATAGAGGATAGAAAGAGAGAAAGCCACATAGATTTTAATGGAGGAAAGTAAGCAGCCATATGGTAAAAGGGGGAAGGAATTGGCAAAGCTGCAGAAAAACAGTGAGAATTCCTAGAGTGTCTGGGAATTCATTTTCAGACTTTCAGTCAATATCTGAAAATGAGGTAAGAAGAAGAAAAAGAAAATGTTACAGCTTTCTGAGTTATGATTCAGAAAAGTAAGCAGACTACCTGACAGATGCAGGGCATCTGTGCAGACTGATGAAAGGAAAATTACATTATCTCATTCAGGGGATAATTGTTCCTCCCATCTCTTTAACACAGCATCTGTTGATTCAGATTTCCTGGTGGTGGGGTAGGGTATATGAACAGGAGACTCTTGGCTAAAGGATCAAAAGACCTGGTAAGGTTAACCTTTAAAAGGAAGAGAAATAGTATGGAAGGAATTAAGGCTCCACCAAAGGTCAGAGGTAGAATGGCCTTCAGCAAAATCTTGGTGCCACAACCTTTTAAAATGGTAAATTGGGTAATTTAAATTTTAAAGAGTGGTTAAGCTGATGTTTTTAGTGTTACCAGGAAAATGGGACCCTACACCAGGAGGGAGATACATCTATCTCAGAACACATGGCCTCTAGCCTAGACATCTGGTTCCTTATCAATCCCCTAACAGAAGACATCTGGTTCCTTATCAGCCTCCTTGCAGATCTGGTTCCTTTCCAACCACCTTGCTTCTGGAAGATACCTGGTTCCCCTATCAGAACTACCTATCTCTCCTTTCCAGATTCTGGGAAGGAACATGAAACCACCCAAGAAGACATGACCCACTTCCTGGGCCAACCTATAAATCCCAGACTTTCCCCAATCCCAGTGCACAACCTCCATTCCTATGGGAAGGTTGCTTTCCCATTGTAGCTAGTAAATCTGTCTGCATATGTTGAGGTCAGATTTGGTTCCCAATTCCTTATTCTCACATTGCCTTCTCATCCCAAATTCTAATATTCATAAATATTTTTATCTGTTAGTTACAGAATTGTTAATTCAGAAACCAGGGTAGGGTAAAGAGTGGTTATTTAAGATGCTAAAGATGGCCCAAGAGAAATGGTAATTAGATTCTTGGCCTGCAGCATTCCAAACTCTCCACAGTCACTGAAGTTCTAATCAGTTGATCAGCCTTTGTAGAGAGTTCATTTTTCAGATGTTGTTTCTCTGGTGACTTTCATTCACAGATCCCTCTGTCAGTTAAGCGTCATATTTTGTGCATGTGTGGGCCACATATTTATTTCCATTTTGCTAGGAAACACTTCTAGAATATGATGTAGATGAGACTGAGTGGCATTCAGGAAAGACAGTCTTCAGGAGAGAGGAAGAGCTGATAAAGCTAACAAAGAATGATCTTCTGGATCATATCAAAAATATTAGCCATCATGATTTGGGTGTGATATTTTCTTTTGTTCCATGTATCTGGTGTAACACTAGCATGTAATATATAATAAGATTGATAAACTTAAATCGATATACTTTAAATTAAGCCAATTAAAATTAGGGTTTCAAACAGTAGCATCTCCCCCCCCTCACCGCTCCCCAACAGGGACCTATGGACTTTGGATTTTTGAAGCCTGAAAAAGGGAACTGAGCTGATAAGCACCTTGGTCTTTGAAGTCAAGGGAAGCAGATTCTTCTAAGATGCAGCCTGCCTTTCCTCTGATATCCAAAGACAAGGTAAGCAGATTCTGCCTGTTAACCAGAGATTTTAGGAGCTGTTTAGCACAGCAGCTTTTCCCTTATCTTAAGAGGACAAAAAAGTAAACATTTCCTGACCCAGATCCTGGCTGGCAAATGGAACAGAGCCAGGTTTACAAGCCCTGCTTTTCCTGCTTCCCCCTGCTTGATTTTTTCCCAAAAAACTACCCCCCCTTCTGCACCCCGAAGCCCCAGCTCACAACCCGTGGCCTGACATTTTCCCTTCCCTGAGGGGAACATGTCCCATGCAAAATAAAACTCTATCCCGCTGAGAGTTTTATCTGTGCCTTCTCCTCCATTCTATCATTCTCCACCAAATTTTTACCTATCATTAAGAATATTACTTGGCCTAACAGTAAATATAACAGATTTGGGAAGCACACATTTACAAAACAAGATTAACTATATTTCTCCTCGTATTTAAAGCTTTGCACACTATGAACTATCTTATTTATATTTGGAATACATTTCAATATTTATATTTGGTTTTCTTTTGACCAGTTAGACCTTACAGCTATTACCACATGTGAAGGGTTAGTTCTATCTGTGAATAATGACTTGATCTGTTTTACTATATTGGTATAATAGCAGATTTAGTTTGGAAAGGTGATTGAAAAACATATAGAAGAAATTACATAACAATATAGTATTTTTAAATGTTCTTTTAACAAGAATGTCATTTACATACCAAATATTAGTAACACTGTTAGAAACAAGAGATCAAACCCATTAGAAATCAGAATTTTATGGTCCTTGTAGGCATAGCAAAATATTTCTTTTTATTTTAATGACTAGAAATGGAAATGGGACTCTAGAAGGGAGCATTATAGCATTTCCCATTTCCTTTTATTAGTAAAATATAAATACTGCTTAAATTATCCTTTTTTTAATTCCACCTAATTATACTACATAGGATACCTTAGATATTCATTTAATTAAGGAGCATCAATACTTAAAGACTAATATAACATAAATATTGTTGGTATTAGAGAATGATACCTTTATATAATTTGGATAGGAAGAGTTAACCCAATTCTTTGCATATCTCTACCTAGAGAAAATAGGGCTACAGTTACTGTGAAATATTAGAGCATTTAATAGGGCCTTTTTGTCTAATTGGTGGGATTCAGTTTATTAATAGGAAAATTTTAAAACTGAACATTTTTATCCAATTTATATTAAATAATTAGAAAAACACATATACAGTTACAAAGAGAGAAAATACTTGAAACTTTTTTTGTAAATTTATCTATTTATTTATTTATTTTTGTTGTTAATTATTTATTTAATAACCACATACTTAGAAGAAGCATTTCATTACAACAGCATTGACATATTCAATAACAATTTTCTAAGCTAAGCTGCAGCTTTCTCAGAATTGGCTGTAAAGTTTTAGGTTTTCAGTTGAATTATTACAGTTATACACTATTGTACTCAGTATAAATCCTATAAGACATAAACTTAAATGAGGTTTTAACCTTTAAAAAAGATTCCATTTCATTATTAAAATACACAGTTGCATACAGAAACATCATTTTTAATGCAATTGACACTAAGATGTTTACACATGCATTTCTAATCTCTATATATCTGATTATTACTAGTCACAGTCAGTTACTTTCTGAGCTCCTTGGCAT
>NW_008331140.1:7160010-7161540 GCF_000622305.1 Nannospalax galili
ATATAAAGTCATCAGGTAGATTTCAATGGTAATGTTTTTCACATCTACTAATTACTATTATTTTTTAATCATTTTTTATTTTTTAATAAATACATGATTAGAAGAAGCATTTCAGTAGAGATTCAACATATTCAGTAACACACTCCAGACCAAGAGTTCATCTCTTTCACAAGTGGGTGCAAGTTTCTAGGTTCACAGTTGAGTTAATACAGTTATACTATATTGAACTCAGTATAAGCCCTGTAAGACATAAAATTGAAGGAGTTTTATAACCTTTAAAAAGATCTCCATTTCATTTCAGAGTATATTGTTCCTTGCAGAAAGACTCATTGTTTTTGCTACTAACACTGAGATCCTGGCACATGCATCTGTTTACTAGTCATAATCGGTTGCACTTGGATCCTTGGTGCCTGTGTATGTCTATGAAGTCATCGGGTAGACTTCAGTGGTAATGTTTATCACCTCTACTAATTAGCATGACATAAATTTCCATGCTTCTTCCTCAAATATAATACATTTTTAACATTTGTTGATTTTTTTTAATGTATGTGTATATCACACGGAATATCCCAAACCATCTTATTTGACTATACACCCACTTCCCAGATGGCACCCTCCCAAAGCCTCCATCCCCCCACTAGAGCTGTTATACTCTGATATCCCTGCTACTGTATGTTGCATTGTTGGCACCCCAGCCAATCCCCACTACTTGCCTTTCTGGTGAATCTAGTCAGCCTATCTAGAGGTTTTTGTTTTATACAGGTCAGCTGTTCCTCTTCTAGCAGCAATCAGTTGTCAATACTCCTTTAGATAAGATTAGGGTCTGCTGTTCATTTTCCCAGTTCAGTGCTGGGTTACTATCTGGGAGTCCCTTTGGTCACCCTGGCCAACAACTCAGAAGAAGGTATTTCCTATCTGGCCTTGTTGCTTGTTATGTAGCCTTTAGCTATACATATGGACTCTCATGAAATTATATTATTATATTGACCCATTTAATCTTTGGTTATACTTTCCTTTTGGATGTTTAAGGCCATACAGTTGACCCAGATAAACCAATTTGTTTTTACTGTTAAGGTCGTTTGAAGATCTGTTCCTCAGGGGTCACATGGGATTGGGAGGAACCGCTGGCTCCTTTCTTTTACCAGTTCCACCTTTGTGAAGTTGTCAAAGGTCCTGCTCGACCATGGTTGGTTTCGCTTGGAAGGAGGGAGGAAGTGATTCCTCTGTGTTGACTCTCCTCTTGTAGAATGGACACTGGTTCAAGTCCATTTGGTGGGGTCTCCTCAGCCTCCTTGATCAAAAGGACAGATGACCCACCACAATTACAGGACATTTTGAGAAATGATCCCCTGGAACTAGTCGACCTAGGAGGGCAAGGAGCAAAAGCTGTCCTTTATGTCCCTCTGAAAAAATTAGTATAGGCCTCAAAGTATGTCTGTTAATCATCCAAGAAGGTTACTTACACCAGTCTGCTGTGTGTCATGTAGATAAATCTTGGGCAAAGATCAATTGTTCTCAGATAAATCTTAC
>NW_008331140.1:7161593-7163023 GCF_000622305.1 Nannospalax galili
CCAGTAAGTTGTAGAGTAACATGGTTCCCTCTGGTTTTCAAAACTAGCTAGGCATTCTTTATCTCTCACATTGTCTCACCCCTCCAACATAGTTTTCCCACTTAAGGTTCCCCCATTTCCCCCCTTCTTCCTTAATAATACCCTTCCCCTACAGTCCTACCTCTCTTAAGCTCCTTCTTTCCGCTTATCCCCTAGGTTCCTTGTATATCCTTCATTCACCCCTCCCTTAAACTAACCCCATTTTATCCATATCTCCCTTATGAAGGCCTGTTTCCTATTGTACTTCTCTTTCAGGTTCTTTTCTTTTCCTTTACATCCCTGTTTCCTTTCCATTATCCTGGTCCCTGTAGTTATGTCTGGATACATACTCAGTTATCAGGGATTGGTTCTAGGATCCCCATATGAGGGAGAACATATGTTGATTTTTTTTCTGAGTCTGTATTACTTCACTTAGTATAGCACTTTCTAGTTACATCCATTTACCTGCAAATTTCATGGTTTCATCTTTCTTTACTGCTGAGTAAAACTCCATCATATAAATGAACCACGTTTTCATTATCCACTAGTCAACTGAGGGACACTTAGGTTGCTTCCATCTCTTAGCTATTGTGAAAAGAGCAGCAACAAACATGGATGTACAAGTGTCTCTGCAACAGGACAAGTTCTTTGGGTATATGCCAAGGAGTGGTATAACTGGGTCAAATGGTAGGTTCATTTGTAGTTTTTTAAGAGTTCTCCACACTGCTTTCCATAGGGGTTGAACAAGTTTGCAGCCCCAGCAGAAGTGGATGAGTGTTCCTCTTTCCCCACATCCTCTCCAACATTTGGTATCATTTGTTATCCTGATCTTAGCCAGTCTGACTCGGGTAAGATGAAGCTTAAAGTGGTTTTAATTTGCATTTCCCTAATTATTAGTGATGTTGAACATCTTTTAAGATGTTTCATAGCCATCTTCACTTCTTCTTTTGAGAACTCTCTGTTGGCTTCTTAGCCCATCTTTTAATTGGGTTGCTTCTTGTCTTGGATCTCTGTTTTTTTAGTTCGTTATATATTCTGGTGGATTTTAAACCTCTGTCGTATGCGTCACTGGTAAAGATTTTCTCCCATTCTGTGGGTTTTCCGATCACTTCTCTGGTTGCCTACTTTGATGTACAGAAGCTTTTTAGTTTAATGAGGTCCCATTTGTTAATCCTTGCCCTTGTTTCCTGAGCAATTGATGTCCAGTTAAGAAAATCCTTTCCTACACCTATATCTTGTATGTTTTTCCCAATGTTTTCTTCTAATAGTTTCAGAGTTTCAGGCTTTACATTGAGGTCTTTGAGCCATTTGGAATTTACTTTTGTGCAGGGTGAAGATAGGGGTTTAGTTTCATTCTTCTACAAGTGGAGATCCAGTTTTGCAAGCACCATTTGCTGAACATGCTGTTTTTC
>NW_008331140.1:7164046-7166088 GCF_000622305.1 Nannospalax galili
TATCATGATGGATTATCTTTTTGATGTGTGTCTGTATGTGGTTTGCAAGTATCTTGTTGAGAATTTTTGCATCTAAGTTCATTAAGGATATGGGTCTCTAGTTTTCTTTTTTGGTTGTATCTTTACCTGGCATTCGTATTAGAGTGATGCTGGCTTCATAGAAGGAATTTGGAAGTTCTCCCTCCATTTCTTTTTTTGGATAAATTAAGTGCTATTGGATGTAGAAATGTCTGATAGAATTCCGCTGTAAATCCATCTGGTCCTGGGCCTTTTTAAGTCAGGAGGTTTTGTATTACTGTTTCAATTTATTTTTGTGTTATAGGTCTGTTTAAGCTGTGAATCTGTTCTTGGTTTAGTTTTGGTGGTTCCCATGCCTTTAGATATGCATCCATTTCTTTTAGGTTTTCAAATTTAGTAGCATATAGGTTTTTAAAGCATTCCCTTATAATGTTCTGTATCTTTCTGGTGTCTGTTTTGACATTTCCCCTTTCATCTCTGATTTTGTTGATTTGTAGGTGCTTTTTCTTTCTTTTTGTTAACTGGGCTAGCGGCCTGTCAATCTTGTTTATCTTTTCAAAGAACCAGCTCTTGGAACTGCTGATTCTTTGTATTGTTTTCTTTGTTTCAATTAATTTCTGCCTTGATTTTTGTTATTTCTTCTTGTCTGCTGGATTTGGGCTTCATTTGCTGTTGCTTTTGGAGTGTCTTGAGTTGCAATGTTAAGTCATTTATTTGTGTTCTTTCCGATATTTTGATATAGGCACTTAGAACTATAAACTTTCCTTGATGTTTTGTTGTGTTGTATTGTCCTTTGCATTTAGTTCCGGGAATACATTTATTTCTTTCTTAATTTCTCTCTTGACCCATTCATCATTCAGGAGTGTGTTGTTTAATCTCCATTTGTTAATGTGGTGATTAGGGCTTCTTCGGGTGTTGATTGTTAGTTTTGTTGCATTGTGGTCTGATAGAACACATGGAATTATTTCAATCTTTTAGTATTTGTTGAGCTTTGTTTAGTGCCCAAGTGTATGGTCGATTTTGGAGAAATTTCCATGGGGTTGTGAGCAGAAAGTATGTCCTTTGGTGTTTTGGTGGAATACTCGGTAGATATTTGTTAAGTCCATTTGATATATTGTTTTGTTTCATTCAGATGTCTCTCTGTTAAGTCTCTGGCCTGTTTTCCTATCTAATGGAGATATTGGCGTATTGAAGTCCCCTACTATTAACAATGAGTTGGGATTAATCTGGGTCTTAAAGTTCTGTAGTATTTTTTTTATGAAGTTGGGTGCACCAGAGTTTGGTGAATATATGTTCATGATTGTAATATCTTCTTGATTTATTGTTCTTTTGATCAGAATGAAGTGGCCCTCTTTATCTCTTCTAATTTATTTTAGTTTAAAGTCTATTTTTTCAGATATTGGAATTGCTACACCTGCTGTTTTCTTAGTACCATTTTCTTGGTATATTTTTTCCATCCTTTCACTTTAAGATAGTGTCTGTCCTTGAAAGTGAGATGGGTTTCTTGCAGACAACAAAAAGATAGGTTTTGTTTCTTAGCCCATTCACCTAGTTTGTGTCTTTTGACTGGGTGTTCAGTCCATTAATATTTAAAGTTATTAATGAAAGGTGAGTATTGAATCCTGTGATTTTTATTTCTATTTACATTTGTGATGTAGCTGTACTTTTCCACAGTTATACCTTCATTGAATTTCTTTCTGCAACCCCTTGGGTATAGTCATTCCTTTCTTCAGACCTTTGTATTGCTTCCAGAACTCTCTGAAGGGCTAGTTTTGTGGTCATGAATTCTTTCAGTCTATTTATGTCATGGAAGATTTTTCTTTCCCCTTTGACTATAATAGATGTTTTGGCTGGGTATAGTAGTCTTGGTTGGCATCTGTGGTTATTTAAAACTGGGAATACTTTGGCCCAGGCTCTTCTGGCTTTCATAGTTTGCACTGAAAAGTCAGCTGTAATCCTAATGGGTTTTCCTTTATATGTGACTTGTTGTTTCTCTTTTGCAGCTTTCAGTATTGTCTCTTTGT
>NW_008331140.1:7166629-7240342 GCF_000622305.1 Nannospalax galili
CATGTCCTGCATTATCTCTAGGGGGTTCTCATTGTATACCTCTAGAGGACTATTGTTATTTGGTGGGGATATGTTATTTTGGTTTTTCATGTTATTATTTTTTCTCTGTGATTTTGACATGTGAATTTCTTTTGTAGTTTCTGATTCTTGTGTGAGACTCAGGCCTTTAAGTTTAGGTGTGCTTCTTTTTGTGATCTTTTTATGTCTTTGTAGTTTATTTTTTGGGCATGAAAGGCAGGTTCCTCTAAGAGTCCAGTTCTCTCTTTTGATTTTGTATTGAAGTGGCCAGATTGCTTTTGTCTTCAGGAGTTCCCACAGAGGCCCATGTCAGATGAGGATCAGATGCTCTCAGGCTTTTTCCTAAGGTCTGTATCCCTCCAGGATAGATTTTGGCCTCAGGAATTTGAGGGTTGGACTGGCCTGGGAGCCAGGCCCAGGATAGATGCTGGTCCAGGGCAGCTGTTTTCCGTGCCACCCAGATATGCAAAGGAAGATGGTGACAGAAGGTGGCCCCAGGGCCCCAGAGGACTGCACTGAGGAACTGGGTTGGTCTGGGACAGAGAGGCCTGTGGATCGGAGAGCGACACTTGAATCTTTTAAACATGAAAACTAGTTTTTAGTAAGGTAGTGGGATTTGCATAAGCAAATATCCATAACAATCCCTCCATGATTAATGACAAAAATAACATTATTATTTAGATCTTCAAGCTTAAATTAGCATCATTTCATCATATAGGAATGTACCAAGTGAAATATTAAATATCAGAAACCATTAAAAGGATCCAAGTTATAAAAATTTTCAAGAAATGAAAAATGAGAGAAATGTTCATTTACTTGAGGTACTCATTTGCCAATGTAGTTGAACATGAGTACCATCCAGCATTTCTGAAGTCCATATGGATGAGTTCTTAGCTGAAGTGGGCACATGTTAATCTACAGTTGCTATATAAGACAAGGATCAAAGATATAACATATTGACCAGAACTGTATAATTAAGTATATCTTGTCTTTTAAAAATTTTTCTTTAAATATTTAAATACTTAAACTTGAAGTCTCATGATAATTCTCTCAAAAATATCTAGGACTATTAGTTACTTCTACTTGTTTCTCCAAAGTGGTAATATTAATTTAATATCCTCAATTGTCATACTGGACTTGTACGCAAGCTAACTTAGTCTGGGAGTTGGGAACTTTTCCCTTAAAATTTTAGTTTTAGTATGAGCCAAGAGGAAGCTGGGCTAATTTAACAACTCCAGTTTATATGAGAACTTACTTATAAGTGAGTTTAATGCCAAGTAAATTATTTTTTAAAAACCACAAGCACATGTAGACAGTGCATACTCACATAGTCACACATAAGATAGATATTAGCAAAACATATCTTCTAATTATTCTATGTTAAGAATGTGTCTCCTATTATCCTCATTGTGAATAGGAACCTTAACACAAATATCTTTAGGAAACATATATATTCATTGTTTTATATGTTTTACATGTAGCTTTAATAAAAACCTGGCATTTACCAGTTTCATATTAAGATTATTTTGAAAAATAAATGATTTTTTTTAACCTCTGACTTTACTTAATTGAAGTTGATTTAGAAGGAAATCCTAATGAAAATTTATGTATATGATGTTAAATTTTATAGACTAATGAAGTATTTATCTTATGATTATTATGAATACTGTTTTGTATAAATGATGAGCATTTCAAGGTTTTGTGAATCACTTAATAGACCCAAATAGACCCAGGTATTGTTTAATAGGTTTTAAGATGTTAAGAGTTTTAGATTTAAGAGAGCAGAAGAAGGAAGGGGCTTAAAGTTAAGAAATAAGAACCAGAGCCAGACCTACAACTGGCAAGGAATATGTCCTCTTTAATTCAGGAAAACATAGCAGAGGGCCAGTGTCTTGCCTGTGCATACAGACATCAGCAAACATAAGCAGAGTAACCTAGCTTTAATAAAATCTTTCATTTAGTAGTTTCATATTAAGGAATGTTTTTGAAAGAGAAATGTTTGCTACCTCTGACTATTACATAATTGAAATTATCTATATCTATATATTTTGAACCTGTTGGGAAAGGAAATCCTAATCAAAATGTATGTATATATCTTTAGATTTTATAGCTTACTGAAATATTTATCTTATTTTAATGAATGCAATTTACTATAAACAATTAATATTTAAAGGTTTTGTGGAACACTTAATAGACCCAAAGATATTAATAGGTGTTTTTGTAGATGTTTAGAGTACTCAATTTTATAATATAGTATATATTTATCAGGCCTTTTAATACATTAGCAAACTACATTTAGAAACCTGCACATGTGCATTTTATTCTTGCACACCAAAAAATAATAATAAAAATAATAATTCTTGTGCACAATAAAAATAATGAGAAAGAAAAAAAAATGAAGTGGCCAGTAATAACATTGTCTTGACACAAACAACACATGAAAACAATTACCATACACATAACACAATTACGTAAAATCTAGGTGCACTCTCTAGTGAGAGAAGGCAGAAAGCTTATATCTCTAGTTCTTTAATATGTAAAAATAAATGGCTTAGTGGCCTAAAAGAAAGGGTGAAGTTTTCAATGTACTCTTAAGGTAATATCTCTTTCTCTTTTTAAGAGCTAAATAACTGAAGGATGTTATAAATAAAACTCATTATCTAAGAACCCTATCAATACCTCACAAAGAACAGGCAGAGAAAGCAACAGTAACTTGGCAAGGCAGATTTCACTTTTGCATAAGGGTACATTGCACGGTCAGTAAGGTCCAGTTTAAAAGACTCTGCCCAAATAGGAACTCTAAAGAACTCAGCTGCCCCAGGCCATCAGACTCAGGAATGCATCAGGGGTGGTGCAAGGTGTGGAGGGATCTAAAGATTAGAATTTCTTGTCATACCTTTTGCAGGATTTGAAAGAGAAGAGTAATATTTAATGTCTCTTACTTACAGGGAATGGCGGGAGTGTGTTGCCTTTATATGTAAAACCAGTACAGTTCCCTTTGCCTAAACTATTAGCATAACATGAATCAGAGGCTATAGCACTGTCATTAAAGGAAATGTTAAGACATTAGGTTAAGAGTAACATGTTCTAGTTATCTCAGGCTGTTCTCTTAGAGGCAAGAGACTTGCTTCAGCCTTCTTGGGCATCAGCTGTGGTATCTGGCTCAGGTATCAGACTATGAATCAGTCTACGAGATTTTTAGGTTTTTTTTTTTTCAGAGAAATAGAAGCAAAGGAACCCGAAGTACTTAGCAGGGTAGATTATACAGGTGACAGAATAGAAACTCATCAACAATGTTTCGAGATGGATCTCACCATGAGTGCCCAGAGACTTCAGGACTGACTGAGAAATAGCTGTCATAAGGACATCATTAGGAACCTGAGGAGTTCTAAGCCATAGAGAACTCTACTTAAGCCAAACAAGCATTCCTGGCTTTAATTGTTGAAGGGAATTTTAAGAATAGCTGGAAATGCTATGGAAAAATCAGAGACCAATAGCCAAAGTCAGGTGAGGAGTGGAAGTTTTAATTAGATGCTAGTGGAACTGACCCACAAATCAAGAAAGTCTGATCCATTTTTCAACTTTTGGAGGGTTTTTATACTAATGTGTGGGGAAATGCTAACAAAAGGCAAAACAGCACATAGATGACAATTAAGTAAAAAGATCCATGTGACAATTATGCAAGGTAACATTTGGCTGCAAAGGTTACAGGAATGTGGAAAACAAAGACTTCCATCCTGGGCAACCACAGGGCGCAGGGTGGTATGACTCCTGCTTACCTCCCCTGTGCATGTCTCTTGTCTCTTACAGAGATTCCCTGTTGCAAAGTTCTTAATTACCATCATATTGTAAAGGCTTTCCATTTCCATAATTGCATATATCCTTAGTTCTGATACAATTTCTAAAAATTTTAAATTCATTTTAATATTTTCCTTCATTCATGTTATTTTTTTAGAGTGCTTATTTTGTAAATTGTCAATTTTATAATTTATTTAGGTAATCTCACATTTTAATTACAGCAGACTGCCCAAGTGATGGTTTCAAATTTTATTGCCTAAGACTTTTACTTAAACACACACACAAAAAAAATCCAGTTTTGGAGCATTAAATAGTGTCCACTGATGGACCAAGTTACCTTTGGTTAGATCTCCCCATTTTTCCAAATACTTGCAAGTTGAAAGCTCATAATTATTGTTAGGGTTCCAAATAGCAACAGTTTCCCCCCTCCCCAACAGGGACCTCACCTTGACCTTTGGAGTCAAGGGAAACAAACTCTTCTGAGAAGCAGCCTGCCTTTCCTCTGATCTCCAAAGATAAGATAAGCAGAGTTCCTCTTACCTTAAGAGGAAAAAGAAAACACTTCCACACCCTAATCCTACCTGCTTCCCCCTCCCTGATTTCTCCCCCAAACATTCCCCCTTCCACACCCTAAAGCCCCCATATATAAAGTCCCAGCTCACAACACGTGGGTGGACATCTTTCCCTGACATCTTTCCCTTCCCTTCCCTGCTTTCCCTTCCCTTCCCTTCCCTTCCCGACATCTTTCCCTGCCCTTCCCTGACATTCTTCCCTTCCCTGACATCTTTCCCTTCCCCGAGGGAAAGGTGCCCCGTGTGAAATAAATCTGTATCCCTCTGAGAATTCCATTTGTGCCTTGGTGCCTCATCCATCCGCCTCATCCATCCGCTTGTGCTCTCCATCCACGCCGCTCGCTCTCTCCAACATTCCTATCTATCAATTATCATACATAAAGCCAGCTATAGTATCATGTGGCAGTTTATCTTCAAACAGTGCTTCCTTTTTGGAAAACTTGTTTTCCATTTTATTAACTAATTTATTTCTTTTCTCCTGAAAAAAAACTGCAGACTTTCTACATATGAAGGTTGTAAAAGCCAAGAGAACTCACAGGTTAAAAAGAACAAAACTGCAAATTTAGGTATGGGAGGAGTGTCTGGAGACAAAGGCTGACTAAATCACAACATATCAAATACAAAGGCACCACTGACAACCAATAAAAAGTTGGATTTTTACATTTCTTACATTTGTAAGTTACAGGAACATACTAATCAAACCTAAAACCAGCTGGAATGCAAAATATCTGTTTTTCTCAAAATATTTCTCCATTCCTTGAATTAGATATCGGAGTAGTGTTCAGAGGAAAAAAGAAAAAGAAAAACAATTACTGCTGCCAGGCATGGTGGCACACGCCTTTAATCCCAGCACTTGGGAGGCAGAGCCAGGCGGATCTCTGTCAAGGCCAGCCTGGTCTACATAGTGAGTTCCAGGACAGCTGGGGCTATAGGGAGACCTTGTCTCAAAAAGACCAACAATAAAAATTACTGGTAGCAAATTTTAACAAATGGTCAGAATCAAACATGCTTTAAGAAGTTTGTCTAAAAGCAACAACAACAACAACAACAAAACTAAACTGAATGACCAAACTAAAATACTTTCAAAGCAAACAAAATAGATACCTAAAACAAACACTTCAAAAACAAATCAAAAAACAATAAAGGTATCTAATAAATAAGATCCTTAAACAACCAGCTCAGAATAAACAAATGGACCTGCAACCAAACCAAGGGAAATCCAAGAGCCCCAGAAAGATCTTACCACGATCCATCCTAGGAGACCCCATCAGATGGCTGTACTCAATGGATCCATGGTGGTACCTGGTCCATCCAGATGATTCCTCTGATGAAAAGCGGATAATTCTTGTGGCTCAATGTTGGGTGCCATTAACTATCAATGCAAAAGCATAACTCTCACTTCAAAGGGGATAAGTGATAATTTATTCTGGAGCCAAATATGAGTGACCATGGCCTGGGAACACAGATTTAGGTTACCCCAAATTCTATGGGGTGTACCTGGCATGGCAACAGGTATATTATCTTTTTATAGTAACAGAACAAAGAAAAGTCATAAATCAAGACACTTTTCAAATACATTGTGGATACATTCAGTAGGCGGGTAATAGCAAAGGGGGGAGATTTCTACTATAGGTGTCAGATGCTCTCTGATGACAGTCTTAGCTTTTTGATTGCTGAGACCTAATGGTCTGCTAAGTTAATACATTCTAAAAGGTTTTTATCTGTTTGTCACAAGATGTTGGATCAGAAACAGAGGTGGGAAAGGAGTGGCTATTTAGGAGGTTAAAGATGGCCCAAGACAAATGGTACTTATGCTCTGGAGCTGCAACATACCAAACTCTCAACATTCATTGAAATTTTAATCAGTTGATGAGCCTTTCAGGAGAAAGTCCAGTTTGAAGACTGAAGTTTTTTTTCTGGGGAATTTTATTCACAGGTGTCAAGCATCAGTGTCCTTGGGGGTACTTGAGGGTCTCCTTCCTGAAGCTATTTTCTCAGGATAACACAGCAGGAGTTAGGTTGACTTTATGGTCTGTGTAGTGATCAGCTGATAATGCCAGGGCACCAGATCAAGCTACGACACAGCAGGAGTTAAGTGCCCCTGTTCCCAGTCTCTGTCAGCCAGGGAAGTGACCAGTTGATAAGGCCTGATCAAAGGCCCAGTTGCCAATTTGGGCCATTTGGTTACCTTGAAGAATTTATGTAAGGAATCTTATGACTCTCCTGCAATTTACACGTTCCGTCATTCCAGACCCTGGGGGTATATAGAAAAAGAGGGTAAGGGATAAGGTGGGAACAGAGATGTTGGATTTCTATTTTTGAGATTTGGAGAGGCTGGTACTCCTTAATCAGGAGTAACTGGGCTAGAGTGGAGGAAGTGAGGACCTGTATTCTTTGCTGTAACACAGTGGAAAAAATTTAATTTGGGGCCCCAAAATAATGGAGAGGATGACCATAAAAAGGGACACTTTAGTCCCCAAAACTGGTAAATATCAGACCTATTAGGAGAAAAAGGGTAACAAAGTAATTGAGAGATAAGAGCTAAGAATTACAGAGCTATGCTAGGGGGAAGTATGGGTGTGCAGGGATCTCGGGGCACCAGCTGCTGGGTGTGGTGCCGGTCTCCCACACGTCGCTGGAGTGTGGGGGTCCCGTGAGCCGTGTCTGCTGGGGTGCGTTCGTGTCCCGCACCGCGTTGCTGTGGGTCTCCGCGTCTACTGGGTGCTGGCGACTCTACTGATCACTGTGCTCCCAGGCGGGCCCCTGCTTCTCCGCGTTGTTGAGGCTCTCTGCTACCGGGGCTGGCCCGGTCGGGTTCCGTCCCAATCCACCCTGCACTTCCTCAAGATACGAGATCCATCAGCTGCCGGATCGCGTGGGAAGGTGCGGAGATGGCGAAAGCTGGATTTCCGTGAGTTGCGGTTTACGAAGAGACAGCTCTCTCCGGAGAGGCAGGATCACACACAGAACTCAGCTCAGTCAGTGGTACAGCCCCTTTATTCAGTGACTTAGCTCGGCTCCAAGTCTTAGTGATCCAGCTCTGATTATTGAGGGAAAACCAGGATACTTTATACTGTGGGGGTAGTGGTAAAAGCCTTAGCTGATAGGTACTTTGTGGGATGCACTATGGAAGTGGGCTCCTGCCAGGCTGTCAGACTGCCTGAAAATCACACAGGAAAAGCTGGCAGTTCCAGAGCCGGAGGCCATGGCTACTTCAAAAGATGAGTCAGGAAGATGCCGGGAAGGCACCCTGCTGATAAAAGGAGTTTCTGCATATGAAGCTGAGCCCATAGGCTATCCGGACATGGAGAGACTGCTACTTTACACAACAGGGGTCCCCAACAGGGAAAGAAGAAAATACAGGTGTAGTGAGAAACACTGGATTAAGTTTAGGGTATAGGACATAAGGTTCCTTGGAGCCATAGTTTTTTAATTGTGTCAGTAAGGGAATCCCAATACATGACTGGTCTAGGCATCAATTTAGAGGTTACTTTGAGGATTTCTTAAAGGATTAGGTCAGTGAAGGTAACATAGCTTCTCTGTGAGGGACCAGCAAGAGCTATGAAGTCTGGGCAGACCTGTCCTTGGAATTCCCCCTCCCCCCACCCCAACCTCCTGGAGTTGAATCAGGGTGCAAGAACAGTAGCAAGACATCCTGGAAAGGGGAGTGGGTAGTTTAGTGTAAGTCAGTTTCACTGCTGGGAGGTGCACATGGCATCCAATCTCCTCCTCCCATGGTCCTTGCAACAGACTGAGGAAAAAATTCTCCAAACCCCAGTTTGAAGAATCTTAACGAGCTTATTGGACTTGCTAACTGAGCTTAGGGTATGGGTTTACAGCTGTGTTTGAAAGTCCACACCCAGACATACATCCTGTGGTTCCGGACAGCATTAGAAAATGGTGAGAGACCTGCCTTGTGGTTTTCTCAGCTTTTATACCCTTAGCCCCTCCCCTGCAAGCAGCTATTGTCAACTGATTGGCTGGAAGAGGGAAGGGAAGTGGCTTCTTTGCAGAGCATGAGAAGGAGGTGGGTCCATGGCTTGTCATCACAGGGTCAGAGGAACATCTGTGTCACATTTAGCTTTACTGTAGTTGTGACATTTTACCCATCCCCCAAAAGGATGTGACTATTAACAGTAGAGCTGGGGCAAGATATTTGTCTCTGGTAACTTTTAACTTTGAAGGAGGTTTCATGTAGCATAGAGCAGGGACATAATCTAATTTATTCTCAGGTAGTTGCTTGGGGAGTCATATAGGCTACTCAGTCTGGAGATTCTGTAAGAATTTTTGGAGACAACAGTTAATTAAGCATAGTTCAAGGAGGAGATAGGAAGATGTTCTGGTCAGCCCAGCCCTCATTGCAGGTATCTAGGTCCATCGAGGTTCTGGTCACGTTCTCAGTGTGTCTTTCAGGAACTGGACATTAGAGAAAAAAAGAGCTAGGTATTGGAAAAACGTAGAAGCACTTATTGGCCTCCTGAGATTTTAGCTGTAGTGGAACTAGGGATATTTTTGTATTAGATAGTTTTGATATTTTTAGCCTAAGGTAGGGACAAGTTTACTCTGAGATCCAGGGAATTTCCAGCACTTAGTTGGAAAGAAACTGGTCATTATTCTTTTGCAGTCTTTACCCTAAACCACCTAATTAATTTTTATCTCCTATTTTATTACTCCTCCATCTGAAGAGGTAACCCTAGTTGCCAATAGGGAATTTGGATGTTGAGTTGATCTGGCTTCTTCCATGCTGAATAATGGCAAAGGGTGTGGGAACTGGGGTACCCCCTCAGTGGATTTATCTAAAAGACCCCAAATGTGTTAGCTATAGAGTGAAAAGAGCCCTCGACAGGTGTCTGGGAGGTGATGTGAAAGAGAAAGCAAGAGTAGCTAGGCACACATTTTAGGCTGGGAACCAGGAGAAATAAATGTCTAAATTAAAATTCATTAGAGTTTTTGATGGAGGCTTCCAAGAGCATCCATCCACTGGGCCATTTTCTCTTTCTGGGTGTCACAGATGAATTCATGACTTGTTTTTCAGGCACTTTCATAGTTGCTGGAGTGGCTAGAATCACAGTGAGTTTCCTTCCAAATGGCTTCTAGACAGGGAGGGAGAAGAAATTTAGTCATCATTTAATTTTGATAAGAACAATAGTGGACTTGTCCTTCATGGCTACAGCTACAAAGTCTTAGTGAAAAATTTTAAACAATATTTTATACAAACTCTCAAGTCTAAAGTCTGGGAAGCATGATTTCTCAGGCTTTAAAGAAATACACTGATTATTTTAATTTTTGGTTATACTTTCCTTTTGGGTGTTTAAGAGTATAAATTTGGCCCAAATTAATCAAGTTTTTGTTTTATTGTGAAGGTCATTTTAGGTTTTGGTCCTCAGCAGTCACTTGCACTTTGTGGGGAGCCGCTGCTTCCTTTAACTTTCCTTTAACCAGTTTCATCTATGTGAGGATAAGTCAGAAGCCTTGCTGGGTCCTGGAATTGCTTGAAAGGTTTAAGTAAATGTTTCCTCTGTGTTGACCCTCCTCTTTGTAGACTGGACCCTGGTTCAAGTCCATCTGGTTGGATCTCCGTGGCCTCCCTGAACAAGAGGACAGGTGACTCACTATGGTTACAGAACATTTTGAGAGAAGCCTCATAGTCCCCTAGGACTTAGTTGACCTTGGATGGCAAGGAACAAAAGTTGTCCCTTTAAATCCCTTTGACCATATTAGTATAGGCCTCTATATATGGGCTTTAAACATTGAAGAAGGATATTTGCACCAATGTGGCATTTTCAATTACTGTGTAATATGTAGACAAAGCTTGAACAAAATCTTAAACATTTTAAAATAAACATTGAGTGGAAAAGATTTAACATCATAGATAAAGTACCATAGCCCAGGAAAGGGATTTAAAATGATTCCATCAGGTCTGTATCCAGACCCTGAAGACATAAAAGAACAAAATGAATGTGGGTGTAGGCCCCATTTGGCTATTTTTGTTGATTATGGGCAAAGTGTGTGTGTGTGTGTGTGTGTGTGTGTGTGTGTGTGTGTGTGTATGTGTTGGGGGGGTCACATCACATAACTATAGGCAGGAAATAAACTGATCCAGATTCAAACCAAGCTCAACATATGATACTATTTTCTTTCTGTCTGGTTCTTGGAGGTAAAACCTAGTATTAAAAATTTATTGAGAATTTCATACAGGCATATAAGCATATAAGGTGTTTGGAGCAAATCCATGCCCACTCCCTCCCCTCCAACTCCTCTGATATCTCCCCATCACCACTTTCTGATAACTTCATGTAGTCTTTCTTCTTTTTTATGGGGCTTTTTGCTACTCTAACAATCCCTCCTCTGAAAAAGTAACCCTAAAATCTTTTAAGGATTAAATAAGAGCTCACAAATACTTTTGACATTTTTGGCCTTTGGTTGACTATGTTGCTAAGAGGCCAAAGAACATTTTGACTTTTAGCCAAGAAACTGGCTACTTTTCTTAGGGGTCTTCTCTTTACACTAACTACCTAGTCAATTCCTACCTCCTGTTCTTATCACCTCATCCTCTGAAGAGGTTACCCAACTTGCAGATAGAGAATCAGATGCAGACTGCTCTGGCTTCTTCCATGCTGAACAGGGATTCAGGGTCAGACAACTGGGGTACCCCTTCAGTGGGTCTATTTTAAAGACACCCAAATTGCATAACTATTATATGTAGGGGGAAAAGGAAGTCCTTGACAGGTGATTAGGAGATGTGAAGGAGAAGTAAAGGCAAGAGTAATTAGCATTACCAGTTCTAGACAAGGAACTAGAAAAAAGTTAGAACAAGGCAAATTTCAAATGTTCATTTAAGAGTCCACTGGAATTTCTTGATGAGAGCTTCCAAAAGCATCCCTCTATTGGGGTTCCTCCTCATTTTTCTTTTGTCTGCCAAGGCTGGACTCGAGAGTGATGGGTTCAGGATTTGCTTTCAGACGTTTTGACAGATGTTGGAGTGGTTAGAATCAGTATCAGTTCTCTCTCAAAGGCTTCACCATATGGAGGCTGGATCCAGGTGCTCTCAGGCAACCCCCTAGTTCTCAGCCCCTATGCCAGAGGGAGGTGGGTCATCTTTTTTTTACTTACAGGTAACTCTAATACTTGTCTGTATCCATTTAATTTAAGACTGTGACTATGTGTGTAGTAGAAGTCAGAGATGTGGACTAAAAAATTTTTTTGGCTGTAATAGTAATTATTATAATAACAACCCTGTATTTCTGTAAACCTACTCAGACCTTTAACAAACTTGCTAAATGTTCTTATTATTCCTTCTATTCTGGAAATATCTAGCCACCTTAATCTTACTAACTTTGACTTTTGAACCCTTTATCTTTCCACTGATATCCTGAGACACAACATTTATAAACAAATCAATTATGTGTTGTGAGAATCCACCAAGTAACCAATATTTAGATTTTATACATACAAATAGATGAATAACTATCTTAAACATAGCCGTACAATTTAAGTTTGGTAAAGGTATGGACCTTTATGTACCTGATTGTTGGCTATAAAGAGACAATAGTGGTAAACTGTTTAACGTATTTTCTTGAGTAGAAGTATTAGTACTTAAAATTAGCATATTTTTAAGTAATAATAACCATAATATAGAACAAGAATTAAGGATTAAAGTGAAAATATTTTCACATGGAAAAAATTTATGTTAATTTAACAGTTTTAATTTGTATGAAGCCTTACTTATAAGTTAATTTCATACCAAGTAAATAATTTTTAAGGAATATAAGTTTATGTAGACAGTATACAAATAAAATGGGTGCCCCAAAACAATTCGAGAGCAAACCAGAGCCAAATGTTCATACAGAACATCACCCCAAATCTTATTTATCTATATACCCACATCCCAAATGGCACCCTCCAAAAGCTCCCCCACTGCAGCCCATATACTCTGTCATATCTGTTACTGTCCACTCTGTTGTCAGCACCTCCAGCCATCCCCTAGTGCTTATCCATCTGCTGAGGCAGTCACTCTATCTAGAGTTCCTTCTTTGATGAAGATCAGCTCTTCCTCATCTAGCAGCAATCAGTTGCCAGTATTCCTTTAGCTAAGATTGGGGTCTGCTGTTCATTTTCCCAGTTCTATGCTGGGTTACTGTCTGGGAGTCTCTTGGGATACCCTGGTCAACAACTCAAAGGAAGGTATCTCCTGTCTGGCATTGTTTCTTGTTGTGTAGCCTTAAGATTAAACGGATCAATGTAATTCCTTAAGAGTCCATGTGTGTAGCTAAAGGCTACATAAAAAGAGGTAGACAATGTTTGCACCTATAAAGCCATCACTCTTCCTGGAGCTGGGGAGGAGAAATCTCCAGACTGACCACAGATTTGACAAAAGAGTCACAGTGGGAGAGAGATAAGCAAAGCCTTTGATTTTGGCCAAATTTACTTTTGGGTTTCTGAGAGAGTGCTGAAGACTCAGATGGGCACTGTGCATGGAGTGGTGGGGGGATGGGGAGTCAACAGAGGTTGGGAGGGTAGAGAGGTCTCAGGAGACTCAGACTTGGCAGTCACTCATCAGGGGAGGAGATGAAGGTGTGCGTAGTTGGAGGTAGCAGTATCTGAGCCTTGGGAGGATGGAGGCATGGGGGAACTGAAGAAGGGGAGGGAGGGAGAAGAGGGAGACTATTTTGTACCATTTTCCATTTTTGTTTTATGTAATTTTTAATAAATCTGTTAAAGAAGGGCGTGGTGGTGCACACCTTTAATCCCAGCACTTGGGAGGCAGAGGCAGGTGGATCTTTGTGAGTTCAAGGCTAGCCTGGTCTACATAGTGAGTTCCAGGACAGCTGGGGATACAAGGAGACCCTGTCTCAAAAAGACAAAAAAGATCTGTTAAAGCATTATGATTAAGGGTGACAAATTTGGGCCAGTGGTGTCCAATGGCCCAGGGTATAATGATGCCAGATTTGAACCAAAAACAAGTTTGACTGATTTGAGTCCTTATTGGAGTCCCTTTAAGTTTGGAGAAAAGTTAGAGGCATTTCTTTTGGAATAATATGGAGCCTATGGTGGGCAGGTTTCTGGGACCTTATTGGGTGGCCTAGCGGTTCAGGCACCAAAGCCTCATGGGTACCTCTGTGGATCCAATTAATTTGGGTTTGGGGAGACAAGGTAAGAGTGGAGTGGAAGTTAGTTCCAGCCCTCCAAGACATCCCTTGAAGTTCAAACCAACTATGGTGAACCTGGGTTTAGGAGGGGGCATCCCCTGTCCTCATAAACATCAGTATGTCAAGAGACTGCAGAGCCCTATGTGGAGCCCTTCACACCTCCAAATTTATTGGCAGCAGAGTCCTGTGGGAGGCTCCTGGAGTCTCCAGACTCATAATGACAGAGTTTACTTGTGGTCACCACAGGCTCTCCTCCGCCTATGGTTGCTCTCCTGCTCTCTCAGTTCCTCTGATCAGTCATCTGGTCCAGACCCCAGGGCTGGTGAGGAGTCTGCACCAGCGTCTCCACATTCAGATGCAGGAGACCAGTTTCAGTGACACAGATCTGCTTTATTGCAAGAGAGTATGGGCTTATATAGGGGTAATAGTCCAATCATAGCACAGCATATGGGATCCCTTATTAGCATGGCAGACTAGTATCCTATCACAGTCTAGCGGGGCAGATGCCCTATTAGCATAATTTTTGGTTTCTCTAAGTTTCGGATTTCTGGAAACCATGTGACTTACATAGTTTTCTCTCTGATAAGAAGCAGAAAGCACTGCATTCCAGCATGATAGGTATGTAAGGCAAAAGGCAAAATCAGTCACAAGATTTTCCACAACATCTCCCCCTATTTTTTTATTTTTAAGAGTGAGGCACAGTACAGAATATATAGCATATTGATATCAGTCCAGGGACTGTATGTGGCGGATTTTTCTGTTGTGCATCAGGCAAGTAGAATGGCTTGGGAAGCAAGGGATTGATCCCTTATTGTGGGCCCCATCCTTCAAGGTGGCGAGTTCTCTCAAGGGCACGTGGGGCCAACTACATGCCAACCAGTGGGAGTCGAGGTTCTTTGCCTCGGCATTGTTGTCCCTACCTCAAGGATCACCCAGCATTATGGACTGTGCCTGTCTTAGGTTGTCCCATCTTTTGGGATTTTACCTGTCATTGACTACCAGCCCTCGAAGGGTGAGTCCCCTGGTATGGTCCGGCAGAGGGAGAGGCAGTGTATCAAGCTTTGTCCCATGCAAAGGCCTCTTAAGGGGCTAAGAATTCAATAAAAGCTGATGGTGCGGGGTCGTCCCATCTGGGGTAATGATGGGGATTAGGGAGTGGCAAGTTCTACGCATCGGTCTCACAGTCTGCCAACAGGAGTATATACCGCAAAGTGTTTCCTGTGGCTCCGGCAGTCAGGCCGTTGTCTCAGGTCCATTGCATGGTTGTTCTGTAAGACTTTACAGCTATGCTTAAGCGTATTTTTCATATCTCTATTATTATAGGTTGGTAAGGGCAAGGAACAGTGGGTCCTTGTTTGCAGAGACGTGCCTGACAAGATCTGGAGGCGGAGCAACAGCTAACTGAACCAGAGAAATACAAGATTTAACAAAATTATCAAGACCCTTAACAATGCAGGGTCCAAAAATCAGGAGTTAGCAGTAATGATGGCACACATAATAAGGAACACAGACAAAGGTTTTCCTCTGGATTGAAGACTTAGCATAGCTAATGTCTCTGTTTGCGGAGAGAGATGTTCGAGGTCTCCCCAGGTTGGTGGCTTTTGTGGTCTATGACATTGGGTTGGTCTCTTGGTGGTTGAGAGGTGCGCTGCTTCCTCCAGGGTCAGGTCTGCCATCTCCGGGGCCGGTGGTTGTGGAGGGAGTTTTTCTGTCACAGGCAATTCTGATGTTTTGGGCTGGGATCCAAATGGGGGCTGGACATTATCTGGAAAGACACAAGCGTAGCCTTGCCCCTGTGTTAATAATAGGTGTGGACCTTTCCATTCACTTGTGAGAGGGTCCTTCCATCTCACCATGGGGGCAGAAGTGGGCTGAGTGAACGCCCCTCTATGCTTTATTGCTGGTGGGAGGCCACTGGAATCAAATTTTAGAAAATTTAATACAAATAGAGCTTGTTGTATAACAAAATTGGGGTCCTTATAGTGGGGGCCTTTATCATTGTCTTCCCCTATTTTCTGTATTTGTTTAATGAGTGTTTGGTGAGAATGTTCAACAATCCCTTGACCCTGAGGATTGTAAGGGATACTAGTTATATGCCCAATATTCCAGTCAGAGCAAAAATGGCTGAAGGTAGCAGAAACATAACAAGGACCATTATCTGTTTTTATTTGCCAAGGAAATCCCATAAGGACCATGGCATATTTGACAGTCCTTATGTGGCATGAGAGGCTGTCTCACCAGAACAGGCTAATGCAAAATGGACACTGGAGTAGGTATCAATAATATGATGGATATACTTGAGTTTGCCAAAGGAAGGAAATTGAGTGACATCCATTTGCCATATCTTATTGGGACCAAGGCCTCTAGGGAGAGTTCTGGCAGGTTGTAATGCTCCCAGAGGTAGAAGAGGGGCACAAGAGGAGCAGGCACAGACCAAATGCTTGCAGCTCTGAATTGGTAGAGTGGGTAGAAGCCTATGTATAGCTTGGGGAGAAAGATGAAAATGGGCGTGTAAGTCTCTAGCTTGTTGAATTATGGTGGAGTCAGTGGCAGCACTGCCCTCTGCCAGAAGCCCCAGGAGATTGGTATGAGAGTGCAAATGTTGACTATACCAAGGGGCAGAGCGCTGTTCAAGTAATAGTTGTAATGAGGAGAGCAACAAATCAAGGGGACTCTGGTGGGGCCAGAAAGCTGCAAAGGCCAGATGTTGTAGATTCTGAACTACATAAGCACTGTCAGAAAAAATATTACAGGGAGTTGTAGGGAGATTCTGAAAGACCCGTAACATGGCTGATAGCTCTCTGAGCTGTACAGATCCCTGGAAAGGGAAAACTTTATGTGAGGTGAGTTGTCCTTCCTGGTAAATTACATAACCAAATTTGCATTTATTAGAATCAGTAAAGATAAAGGTAGCCTCAGGAAGAGGGTTATGCTTTTGGAATGCCTGGGGAAATAGTGACAAGGGAAGCTGTCTTATTCCTTGAAGGAGTTTATGTTTAGGATAATGATTGTCATATTTCCCCTGATAGACTAGTAGGAGAGTTTGGAATCCAGGGTTGTCAAGGAACAATGATTGGAGCATGTGAAGTGGAAGGGGAAGAACCAACGATTTGTGTTTGCGGCCATACAGAAGGCGGGAGGTGTGGACAAGTTTAAGGGCTAGCATATCCCACACCTCAATAGCCGGGGTGACCTTGTGAAGTTGACTCCATGAAGAGTGGACACCCATATTAGAGCCCTGGGCCTGCCAGAGCGCTCCCAAAGGGTTGTTTTTAGTAGGAATAACTAGTGCTTGGATAGGCAAATTTGGCTGTATCCTATTTACAAATGCTTGGTACAGGTGAGAATTGATCATTGTGACAACACGTTGTGCCTCTGGAGAGGCTCTTCCATGGACATGGGTAAGAAGCACCATATCCAATTGATGTTGCCACAGAGGGTCTGTGCCTCTGAAAGTGTAATCTCATCTGGTAAGAACAGGAGCTATGGGCTGGATGTCATCTTGAATAGAGTGACCCAAAAAGGTATAAGGGGCATGCAACTGTATTTTATCTGCTGCAATAATAAGACCTAATGCTTGGAGGTTTGTTTTGAGTTTTTGAAAAGCTCTTTGTAAGATCTTAGGATCCTTATGGGCGATAAGAATGTCATCCATATAATGTAAAATATAAACTTCAGTCAGCAAAGGTCTACAGGCATGGGCCACATAATATTGGCAGATAGTATTTTCACATCCTGAGGCAAAACCTTCCATTGATAGCATTGAACTGGAAGGTTATTGTTAGTGGCAGGTATAGAGAAGGCAAAATAGGGCTTATCATCATCATGAAGAGGAATAGAGAAGAAACAGTCATTAATATCTATTATAATAATTGTGCATTCTTTGGGAATAGCAGTAGGGTGAGGCACTTCTGGTTGAAGGGTCCCTAAAGGCTTCATATGCTCATTAAGAGCCCTTAAATCATGTAAAAGTCTCCATTTTCCTGATTTCTTTTTTATTCCAAAAATGGCAGAATTATGAGGACTAAGGGAGGGCTCGATATGACCCAAGGATAATCGTTCCTGGACCAAAGAGATCAAGTGAGTTAATTTATGTAAAGGAAGATGCCAGTGCTCCACCCATATGTGAGCTTTATTGTCCCACGTTATTTTGATGGTCGTGGCTTGGGCAGCAGAGCAGTGGCCATTAGAATTGAGGGTGAGGGTGGGGGGCATTACCTAACCACTGGTCTACAATGCGATTGTCATAAAAGGCTTTGTCATCTGTAGTTAAAACAGCTTCCATGTCACGGAGGATATCTCTCCCCCACAAATTATGGGGAAGCCCCACGGCTAAGAGCGGTATAACAACTCCTGTGTTGCCACTCAGATCAGTCCAGATTACTGGATGTTGGACGTGTTGGGTGTTCTGTAAACCCCCAAGTTCTTGTATAGGGGGTCCAGGTTTGCAGTGCCAATGAGACAATGTTTCCTCTTGTCTGATTACAGTAATATCAGCCCCTGTATCAAATAGGCATTTAAACTTATTGCCATCTAGGGAAAGTTGCATCCTAGGCTTATGCAAATCAATAGGTATCATCCACTGGATGTGGGGGGTGTATTCCCTTACTTCCTTTCTTTGGGGCAGGGCTGAGAGGTGCCCTGTTGCCCATTTAAAGGCACCTTTTGTATAGGTTTACCATCTGCATCCACTTTAGACCTGCATTCTCTTGCCCAATGAAAGCCTTTGCGGCATCTCAGGCATTTTGAAGGGGGGGCCTGGCTCCTTTTGGCATCTTTCATAATCTTATTAGGACAGGTACGTGACTAATGGCCCAGTCCCCTGCAAGCCCAACATTTGCCTTTGTCCATCTCAGCCTGTGGCTGATGAGCAGCCAGTGCCTCAGAAAGTGCTGCGGCATGGGCCTGAGTGGTCCTCACATCTCGGCAGGCCAGAATCCATTCAGAGACATCCTTGTGTCTAATGGGTCCTATGGCAAGGCCACACTCTATAGAGCAGCCTTCATATACAAGACCCTTGAGCAAGGCATCAGCAGCTCCCTCATGACTGATCTTTCTATTTATACTTTGTTGGCATCTCTCAATAAAATCAGAGAAAGACTTGCCTGGTTTTTGTATCAATTTGGTTAATTTGGTATCACCGCGAGTCAGAATACTTTGCAAAGCACAAAGTGCACAAAGAAGTACTTGTTCAAAGTAGCAGGGAGGACCCTGTGACTGAGCTTGGGGTGGGTCTCAAAATTGCTGTGTCCCACTACAGCATCAATTCCAATGTTTTGGATGTGGGCATTTCTATTGCATTCTGCCTGTTGTTCACATTCATCTTGGTAAGCAGCTTTCCATAAAAGGAAATCACCTCCCTGTAAGCAGGCATGGGCCATATTCTGCCAATCATAGGGGATATTGGCCGAATGACTGATTGTATCTAATAACTGACCAAACTAGGGGGAGTGAATGCCATCCTCAACTGCTGCCTTATGCACCTTCCTTAAGGTATCATGAGAATATGGATTCCAGACATTGGGGTTCTGTTGTCCTTGATTGACAGTAACTGGGAAAAAATGTGAAAAATCTCCCATTGTATCATAGAAGAGGGGCCTAGGCAGGAGGGGCTTCCAGACCTCCTCTGGGATGGAGGGATAGATGGACTGGGGGGGAACTTCCTCAAAGCAAGTATAAGATGGCAGAGGGTAACCACCGCCCCATAATAGTGGAGCAGAGGCGGTCTTAACTTCCTCTTTTTCATCAAGGGAGCTCTCAAACCCCAAGTCCTCATTTTTGTATCATCATCAGCAGTCATTGTTTCATCAGAACAAGAATCTGTTAGTTTTGTTTTAACTGGAAATGCCTGGGACAGGCTGTCCCCAGCATCCTGTTGTTGTATTTGCTCATCTATCTCCTTTAATAGGAAATTGTCCTGTTCAGGGGCTTTGGGGGGAATCCCCCAAAGGGAGGCCAGAATGGCTGTCACAATGGGGTAGAACAGCCCGGACTTTGGGCATCCTTCCCTGACTTCTCTACGCTGGGCCAAGAATAAAATGCAAGCCCATTGTTTGGGATCCCAGCAACAAGAATCTGTAAACCAGGGGGCAAGAGCTAATACTTCATCTAAAACCTTAGTTACATCCTTTTCTGCTACCCTAACATGCCTACTCCTGAGTAGAGGAACCAGTGCAGCAGCACAGGGGCTGGCAGCAGCTGGATGAATATTCCCCATACTGGAGGTCACTCACCCTGCAAGATGTACCCAAAGGGACTCAGGAACCATTCAAGGAGATGATCGGCGAAGACAGGAGGGCACGCCCAACCGAAGATTGTGAGCCAGAAGAAAAACCAGAACAAAACAAAAGCGGCGAACAACCATGGGAAGAGTACCGAAAAAGGGGGCATCAGGAGCCCAGGGTGTTACAGCTCAAAGTGTTACAGTTCTGTGGGGAGGGGCTCCCAGCCCCACATTTGGGTGCCAGCTATGGTCGCCAGCTGTGGCTGCTCTCCTCCGCCTATGGTCGCTCTCCTGCTCTCTCAGTTCCTCTGGTCAGTCATCCAGTCTGGACCCCAGGGCTTGTGAGGAGTCTGTGCCAGCATCGCAGCATTTAGATGCAGGAGACCAGGTTCAGTAACACAGATCTGCTTTATTGCAGGAAAGTACGGGCTTATATAGGGGTAATAGTCCAATCATAACACAGCATATGGGATCCCTTATTAGCATGGCAGACTAGTATACTATTACAATCTAGCGGGCCAGATGCCCTATTAGCATGATAAGTTTCAGTTTCTGTAAGTTTTGGATTCCTGGAAACCATGTGACTTACATAGTTTTCTCTCTGATAAGAAATAGGAAGCACTGCATTCCAGCATGATAGGTACGTAACGCAAAAGGCAAAATCAGTCACAAGATTTTCCACAACATTTATTGGGAGGCTTTTCCAGGCCCCTGAGCTTATGAGTCTTAAGATGGTGGAGGTGAAGGAGGCCCTTGGGACTCCTCAGAACTCCAAGTTAAAGGTTATTCCTACCCTTGCCTAGCAGTCCTACCTGCATTTACACAGAACACCAATATGACCTCAAGACAAGAGGCCTTCTCCCTCTAAGTAGCCTAAGATCCCTAGGACTTTAGGGGTCCCTGTCTCAACAGGGGGACATTAGGCCAATTAGTTGGCTGAGCAAGATCTCTGTTCCAAACTGGCTGGGTCTGAAGATTGGGAGTGGACACTAGAAAAAAATAAAGTAATTGAGTGCATAGGACTGGTACATCTACCCATCAGGTGGGCTCAGGCAAACTCAACTAGAGTGCTGGACACTCAATGGTCACTAAGGATAGAGTCATGCAGAGGTGTTTGGTGAGGGTCTGGAGAGGGCCCGGGGCCTCTAGGCTGAGACTCTGGAACCCTCCCCACATGGGCCACCAAATGTTAGATTTAGGAGAGCAGAAAAAGGAATGAGCTTAAAGTTCAGAAATAAGAACCAGAGCCAGACCTGAGAACATAGCAACGGTGCAGTATCTTGTCTGTGTATACAGACATAAGAAAACATAATCAGAGCAAACTTGTTTTTATATAGGGACTCTGCTGAATGCAGCTGTAGGAATTTGCTTGGTGTCAGGTGTCAGGCATCAGTGTCCTTGGGGTACTTGAGGGTCCCCTTCCTGAAGCTATTTTCTCAGGATGACACAGCAGGAGTTAGGTTGACTCTGCAGTCTGGGTAGTGATCAGTTGATAAGACCAGGCCACCAGAGCAGGCTATGGCACAGCAGGAGTTAAGTGCCCCTGTACCTAGTCTCTGTCAGCCAGGGAAGTGACCAGTTGATAAGGCCTGATCAAAGGCCAAGCTACCAATTTAGGCCATTTGGCTACCTTGATATAAGGAAGCTTATGACTCTCCTGCAATTTACACATTTTATCATAGAGAACCCAAATTTATAAGGCACAATGTATTTATCAGGCCTTTTAATACGTCACCGAAACAATCACATTTATGAACCTGCACATGAGCATTTTAACTGGGCATGCCAAAAATAAAAATAATAACGATAATTTTAATGTACAATAAAAAATGAAAAGAACCTGGTGACTATTGTTTGTTAAACAGATTGACACAAGCAACACTTGAACACAGTTATAGACACACATAACACAATTTCAGGAAATCTAGGTGTACCTACAGTGAGGGAAGGTAGAAAATTTATGTCTTTGTATTTTCTTAAGATGTGAAAAAGTCTCATTCACTTAAAAAAGGGTGATGTGTGCCATGGAGACTTAAGGTAATACTTCTTTCTCTTTTCAAGAGCTAAATAACTGAGGTGGAGAAGACTGCATTTGAAATCAGCAAAATTCCCTTTGTCTAGGCTATTGCCATTATGCAAATCAAAAGCTACAGGAAGGACAGTAAAGGAAATATTTTACGACTTCAGGTTAAGAATCATGTATAAAAGCAGTTATTCTGAACATGCTGCTTTGGATACAAACTTTGTTATTTGGGGAAGCAGTTATTTCATTTTGTCTTAGGCAGCTCTCTTGGAGGCAAATGAAAGTCTTAGTCTATCTTGGGGATCAGCACTTATTGTAAGTGCACCCCATAAAAAGCATGTACTGTTACATCTGAACTAGGTACCAGAGTATGAATGAGTCTAGGGGATTTTTAAGTGGATCTCTGGCTAGGAAAACAGAAGCAAAGGAACCTGAAGTAACATTCATGCCATCCTTAGCAGGGTAGATCATACAATTAACAGAGAAACTCTCCAACTTCAAGATGGATTTCAGAAAGAGCATCCAGAAAATTCAGCAGTGACTGAGATATAGGTGCCACATGTTCATCCTTAGGAGCTTGAGAAGTTCTCCTAAGTTTTAGGGACCTCCGTTCAAGGCAAACCCGGATTCATGGCATCAGTTGCTGAAAGGAATTTTAGTGTCAGCTAGTATGATAAAAACATTTTGTTGTAGCTTATGCATGAGAATTAAAAGCAAAAGTGTTGTTCAATGGGAAAAAAGTGAGATATAATGAAGTTTGAGTATAAATTCCGAAAAGAAAGTGGCCTTTACAAAATGGGAATTTTTAATATAATATAGAATCTCTCATTTTCTAAAAATAGGCCATAGGCTATTTGCATATAAAACTTTGCTCTGTTATGAGATAAAGAATGAAAGAAAATATCAAAGGAAGAGATCAGAGTAGGACTAGACTCAGAGTTATCTGAGGTTATGATATAACCTCTAAAAATATTTTGTTTTTAGCTGGGCATGGTGGTGCAGGCCTTTAATCCCAGCACTCTGGAGGCAGAGGTAGGCAGATCTCTGTGAGTTCATGGCCAGCCTGGTCTACATAGTGAGTTCCAGGACAGCTGGGGCTACAGGGAGACCCTGTCTCAAAAAAGACCAAAAAATTATTTTTTAAATTTTTTTCACTAAACAAAAATTTTTTTTTTGCCAAGCACAGACATACTGTATTCATTCATTTTCTGTCCTTAGTGATCAGAGAACTTGAAATTACCGTTGTTATGCATAAATACTTCTAAAGTTCTGTAAACTCTTATAATGCCCTATTTGACCTGAAAACACACATAAAGATGAAGACCCAGACAAGGCAGCCCTGTGCCTGCTTCCACTTGCTTGGGGATACAATTTCTTAGCAAGCTTGTATGCATCTTTCCTTTCTCCATCACACATTCTCATTCTCTCGTGTCTTATTCTTCACTCCTTCACCTACTCCAAAAAGAACAGTTAAACAACTTTATTGAGGCATATACATATATATATAGTGTATAATTCAGCTATTAAAATTATACAGTTCCATGACTTTTAGTGACCTTATGCAGTTGCACAACCATCATAATCCAAGTTTAGAATACTTCCATAACTCAAAAAGTTCTGTTTTTACTCTATAGTCAATTCTAGTTTTTATGTTCTGCCCAAGGTTCCACTTATAGGGCTTTCTCCAGTTTTGTTGTTATAGAAAGTTCAGGTAAATGAAATCAAATAGTACAGATTTCAAGGGATCACACTTCCCAGACATTAGACTTAAGGCCATATAAAATGTTATTTAGGCAATTATTTCTCAGATGGTTTTGTTTCTAATAAGAAAGTGCTGCTCAGATGTAAGACTTCAAATCTTGGTCTGCAATACCGTAGAGCCCACCTGTAGCTAAGGAAGACAACCCACTACTGTTTGAAAATGATGGCTAAATTTGTTTTCTCCCGCTATCTAGAAGCCTTTGACAGGGAACCAACACTGATTCTAGCCACTCCAACAGCTATCAAAGTGCCTGAAAACAAACCCTGAGTTCATCACTCTTGAGTCCAGCCTTGGCAGATTAAAGAAAAATGAGGATGGACCCAATAGAGGGATGCATTTGGAAGCTCTTATCAAGAAATTCCAATGGAGGACAAGTAGTGGGGAATTATGGCAAGTAGTGGGGAAAGGCCAGGGGTGCCGACAACACAGCAGACAGTAGCAGGGATATCAGAATATAAGGGCTCTAGTGGGGGGAGGGAGGCTATGGGAGGGTGCCATCTGGGAAGTGCATGTATAGTTGAATAAGATGGTTTGGGATGTTCTGTGTGATATACACACACACAAAAATAAACAATTTTTTAAAAATGTATTATATTTGAGGAGGAAGCATGGATATTTACATTATGCTAATTAGTAGAGGTGATAAACATTACCACTGAAATATACCTGATGACTTCATAGACATACACAGGCGCCAAGGATCCAAGTGCAACCAATTATGACTAGTAATAATCAGATACATACAGATTAGAGATGCAAGCACCAACATCTCAGTGTTAGTAGCAAAAACAATGAGTCTGCAAGGAACAATATATTCTAAAATGAAATGGAGATCTTTTTTAAAGGTTAAAAACTCATCCAATTTTATGTCTTAGAGGGCTTATACTGAGTTCAATATTGTATAACTGTATTAATTCAACTGTGAACCTAGAAACTTGTACCCACTTGTGAAAGAGATGGACTCTTGTTCTGGAGGGTGGTACTGAATATATTAAAGCTGTAGTGAAATGCTTCTTCTAATCATGTAGTTATTAAATTTAAAAAAAAAATTTAAAAAGTAAAATAAACTTAAAAGAGTTCCGAAGGTCCAACTCAGATTATCAGGCTTTTCTGGTCCCACAGAACCACCTTGGCAGTCCGTTATTTTCTTTTTTAACAGTGTATTTTAAAATGAAATGGAGATTGGAGATTTTTTTAAAGGTTAAACCCTCATTCAATTTGATGTCTTATAGGGTTTATACTGAGTACAATATTGTGTAACTAATAATTCAACTGTAAACCTAAAACTTTATAGCCAATTTTGAAAGAGATGCATCTTAGCTCAGGAAATTGTATTGAATATTTCTATGCTGTTGTAATGAAATGCTTCTTCTAAGTATGTGGTTATTAAATAAATAATTTAAGAAAAGAAATTCCAATGGACTCTGATATGAACATTTGAAATTTGCTCTCTTCTGACTTTTTCTATGGTTCCCTATCTAGAACTTGTAGTGCTAACGACTTTTGCCTTTACTTCTCCTTCACATCTCCTAGGCACCAGTCAAAGATTTTATTTTCTCCCTACAGTTAAGAGTTATGCAATTTGGGAATCTTTTTGATAGACCCACTGAAGGGGAACCTCAATTGCCTCACCCTGTGTCCCTGTTCAGCATGGAAGAAGACAGAGTGATCCGCGTTCTGATTCCTTATCTGTAATTTGGGTAACCTCTTCAGAGGATGGTGTGATATGAATAGGAGGTAGGAATTGACTAGGCAGTGAGGGTAAAAAGCCCCCAAAGAAAAGTAGCCAGTTTCTTGGCTAAGAGTCAAAATGTCCTTAAGCCTCTTAGCAACATAGTCTGTTCCAAAGACCAAAAATGTCAAAAGCATTTGGGAGCTCTTATCTGATCCCTAAAAGATTTTAGGGTTACATCTTCAGAGTGGGGGGGAATGTTAGAGTAAAAAAAAATCCCATAAGTTTAACTGGTCAAGACTATAAAAGCCCTAGTCTATCTGTTGGAGGGCCCACCTTTCCAATCTCACTGGTCAATCACCTGGTGATAGAACCAACCCTAGGAAGGTAGGTTCACCTTAAGTTATGTTAAATAGATGTGTGCAATACCTGGTGCTTTAATGAGGTAGTGAATTTTTCCTGCCTAGAATTTTTCTGCCTTGTAATGCAGAACTCTGCAGAACTTTTGACCAGCCACAGTCATGTAGGTCCCTGTAAGTTTATCTGCTTTCTGCTGTTTGGGTCTATTCTTCAGTGATTTTCCATTTTTAAGTTGAATTAACATGCTAATAAAACCTAAAACCAGCTGAAGTGCAAAATATCTGTTTGGCTTTCTTGAAACATTTCCCCATTCCTTAGATTAGACATGGGAGTTGTGTCCAGAGGAAAAAGCAAAAGAAAAGACTGCAAGCAAGTTTAACAAACAAATCTACAGGCTCATCCATTCCTTCAGAGATCTGAAGGCAATCAAAAATTAAACTGAATATTTAAACAAAAATGCTTTCAAAGCAAACAAAAAAATAGATACTTTAAAACAAATGCTTTCAAAGCAAAACAAAACCAAAATGATATCTACCACATAGGATCCTGAAACAACCAGTTTAGAATAAACAAATGGGCCTTCAACCAAACCAAGGGAGGTCTAAAACAATCCCCAGAAAGTATTTACCACAATTACACCAGATGGTTTGGTTCAATGGATTCATGCCAGTACCTGCTCCCATCCAAGTGACTCCTCTGATGAAAAATGGATAATTTTTGAGGTTCCACATTGTGATGCCATAATTGTTGACCCAAAAGCACAACTCTCAAAGGGAATAAGAGTTAGTTTATTCTGGAGCCAAATATGACTGACTGTGGCCTAGGAAGAAAGATTCAGGTTACCCCAAATTCCATCATGGAAGTAGTTTCATGAAGTTTTTACAGTAGCAGAATGAAAAAAAAAACTCATAAATCAAAACACTACAGTGGAAACATTAAGTAGCTGAATAAAGCAAAAGAGAAATGTCAGCTGTAGGCCTCAGATGCTATCTGATAGCATTCAGCCTTTTGTTTGGTGGCAGCTGGTCTTGTGCTAAGCTAATACATTCATAAAGGTTTGAATCCGTTAGTCACAGTATGTTAAATCAGAAAAAAACATGAGAAAGGAGTGGCTATTTAGGAGGCTAAAGATAGCCCCAAATAAGTGGTAATTAGGCCGTGGACCTGCAAAATTCCAAACTCTCCACTATCACTGAAGTTCTAATCAGTTGATCAGCCTTTGCAGAGGGTTAAAATTTAAGATGCAGTTTTGGGGGGAACATTTTTTTCACTGGAGTGTTGATAATAATCACTTCTGGGAGGTGCACAAGGCTTCCGGCCCCCTCCTCCCACCATCCTTATGACAAACCAAGGTATAATTCTCCAAACTACAATTTGCAGAGCAAAAGAATTTATTGGGCTTGCATATAGATCAATGGGTGAGGGGGCTACTTACAAAAGTGTGGACACACATGGGCTTCCTTCTACGTTGTGGCCGGTACCCTGGGACCTCCTCACATTTGCCCAAGATGGAGAAGGTCATTTCCCCTTTCTTCCCCTGTCCCTATCCCTAGTCTCTCCCAATGCACCACTCAGGTCAGCTGGTTGGATAGAAGTCATGACTGACTCTCTCTGCCCCTCCTCTCCTACAGAGTGCCTGTAGTCAAATTTGCTTGTTTCAAAGCAAGCAGGTGAAACTAAGCTTGAGAAGGAGGCATCTGTCCACAGCTTGCTAGTCTATCTTTCCAGGTGGAGGACAAGTCCGTACAACAAGGAGTAAATCTATAAACAGTCCTACTTAGTTGTAAGCATGAGAATTGCAACAATGATGGAATTGAAAAGATCCCAACAGTGTAGTTCGTGCTGGTTATGTTATAGTAGAAACAGAAAAAAACCCTTAAGAGAAAACTGGTCAAGAGAATAAGTACCTCTTGTCCAGATGAAGCCTTACCTTTCCAGTCTTTCCAGGTCAATTACCAGTCAGGACCACCCCTAAGAAGGAAAATTCACCTTAAGCCATGCTTAAGTGATAGATGGACTACCTAGTGCATTAATGAGATGAGCTTTTCTTGCCCAGAATCCTCATCCCCTAGTGCAGTGCTTGCAGTGGACTGTGTCACACACAAGTAGCTCTCTTTAAGTCTGTCTGCTTTTCTGACTTCTTCAGAAAATTTTAACCTCTCCTTTGCTTCTTTGCATCTCTTTTATAATAATGCTTTCCCTAATGCTTTGAGCTGCACCAATATTTGGGATTTCTTTGCTTTTCCTATAAAGTTCACTTCCCCTCCTTCCCATGTGGCTGCAAGTATGCATTATGTCTGACCTCCATGCTAGCTCTAAACAAGCATGGCTTTATGGCTTTTTATTCATCTCACCTCCATTTTCCTCAAAGCAGCTTCTGAGATTTGTGGCTTGCCTGCTCTGAGAATTTTTCCTTAAATTCTAAATAAATTTTCCTAAAGCTTCCATTTGAATTAATTCTTAAATTATTTTTATGAATGAGACTAAAATCCCTAAAAGAGTATCCTTTTTCCACTGTATCATCTTGGTGAACATTAAGGGACACCCAAAATTTGAGTAGCTTATTTATTTAGTGGCTCTGCATGGGGATTTACCCAAGTGAAGTGTCTTGGAAGTAAAGCAGGTAAAACTCTTCTATCTTGCATTAACTGGCTTCAAATGGGGACTACTTTGAGTTTTGACAGTGTTTTGCATGACATATTTACCTGTTTTTTAAAAGGGACTATTTAGGGTTTTGAAATTATTTTATGTGTGATACATTTACCAATTTCCAAAGGTTTCTATTTAAAATTTTTATATTGTTTTGAACAATACATTTGATGGTTTCTAAACAGGGCTTGGAGTTTTTCTAGCCATGTGCCTTCAACACTAAGCAGCTACCAAGAGACCTGACACTTTGTGAGGGCTAGTCTTATGAAACTCATGTGAATTTGCAGTACCACAGGGCCAAACATTACAAAAGACAAGCTAGCACTTGTGGGCATCTACAACAGCTGGAAAAAAAAGTGGACAGCCTCCTTTGGTGGGAGGATAAACTGGGGAGTCTGTTGAATGTTTATTCATATATTTTCTGCACTGTGAATGCTCACATCATGTAGAGTCTTCAGCAACATAGCCTTACCAACCTTTCTAGTGTACAACCAACATTAGTGGCAATAGCCTTGGTCAATTTGAGGACCTCTAGGATCTCTCTGACCAAAAGCTCATAGAGGGGCAACCCACCCCTGGCACTGTAGTTTTTCTTAACAGTTGTACAGTTTTGGGAGCCTTTGTTTTTATTTTACCCAACCATAATACTCTCAAGAATCTTACAGCTATGATGGCCTTTGTTTCTTCAGGAGTATTTTGTATCTTTCAAATGGGTTTCACATCTGTAAAACACTCAAAGGTTAACATCATGTATTAAATCAATCATAGACAAGGTCTAACATAGGGTGGAAAGGTTTTATCCATTTGTATTAATTGCTTTCTCCATAGACCACTGTTAGGTAACATAGCAAGGGTAAGAGTCATTAATTTGGTTAGTTCTTTACTATCTTTAGTTATTCCTCTGGAGTCACTCTGTGTTCTGGGGATTTTACATGGAGTCTCTTTTTATCTTCTTATCTTTGATACATTTACAGGTGCTGGCTCAAGTTGCCTGACCCTGTACCAGGCTAAAGTGGCAGCAAGTCTTTCTTGTCCCTGCTGCATCTGTTGGTTCCCCGAGTCAGGCAGGCCCTGGGTCTGCCTCCTGGTTGTAGTCATATCTGCTGCCTCTCCATTGACCATACCTGGCTGCTGGGGGAGGCCCTGGTGGGAAAAACTGCCTCCACCCCTAGCATAGCCTTTCTCAGGAGATAAATGCACCTTATTTAAGCTGTGGAGATCTTTAACCACCCCTGGAAGAGTTTTCATCCTTTGAATTATAAACCATTCTTCCAGTTTTAAAGCCTTCACAGAAACTCCTTAGTACCAAATTTGGTTTTCTATCAATTTTTTCTTTGGAAATTTGGGCTCGACATAAATCTTGCCACATTTGTCTTTGAGTAACCCAAATGGAACATTTCTTCTGTCTGGTCTTTTCTATATCTCTCATAGGTTGCTCTGTTATTCTACAGACACATTTTACATGCTGGTTTGGGTCACTTAGATCTGCTAAAGTCTCTCACTTTACAAAGATCATGTCCCATTAAAGGACTCAGCAAAACCATTAAAGCTCTATACCATTCTTGAGGTCCCAGTTGAATTGTTTCCTTTATATCTCTGGTAAACACAGCCCTATCTGGCCCAGAGAACTGGGCATTATATATTGCTTTTCTTTTTCTTTTTTATTTTCTCATTGTGAAGATTTTTAGCTTTTTTTTTCTTTTCTTTACTTATTTTTAATGTTGAGGGGTAATATTGCTATTCTTATACCTAGTTCTCTCAGTAATGCCTATCCCTCTTTTATAGTCCTCCAGCCCCTGATAATCATAGGAGTCTCCATTGGTGATGACCATGTATCTTTAATGCCTTGCACAAGTCATTCCATTAGGGACCACTCCCTCCTGTGTTGGCCTAGGTTAAACAGCCTATGTCTCAAGGATGGATGGATGTTCATATAACTCAGTTGTGATGCTTCTAAAGACTTAAACTGACGTTATTTGCTCCCATGTCCCATACCCTCACAAGCTATGTTGTGAGGGGCTCTTTGATTGCTTGTTTGAAAGTCTTTCCTAGTTTCAATGGCTCCAGCATGGAGTATTTTCTCCTAGCTATAGTACTTTTAACTCTTTTTCCTTTTTGTGTCAAAAGTTGTTGAATCTGAGGTACAACTTTTGCTACTATTATTTTTAGGTTGTTTCTTTTCTCATTACTATCTGTCTTTTTCCTTGTGTCCTTTGACTCCTGGTGCCCTAACCTTATGCAAGTTAAAATCTCCTGTTCTCTCTCTCTCTCTCTCTCTCTCTCTCTCTCTTTCTCTAGCTCTGAGGCTGAGACTGAACCAGTTAAGAGCTCCTTAGCCTTTTCAGCCTAGACTGGGTCTGCCTTTTATTATGCAAAGTAGCCACACCCCCTGTCTGGGTTCCCTGCCTGCTTCCAAGGCTTGTAAGATTTTTTTCTAGGCTCTCTATAAACTTTAAACGATCTTAACATACAAGCAACTGAGTTATTTTACCACATTTACAGGATGGCTGTGGCCCAGGGATTTTCCCCTTTGAGTCCGTCCATGTCTGCATGGTCTGCATCATTCTAGTTACATAGTCTATGATCCATTGGTTAACCCATGTGACCATTGCTAACCCCCTTGCTTTTCCTGAACTTCTGTAGTTTGCCATTTCCAGGGTCATCCTGTTGGACTGTGCCAATTGATTCACTAATTTTTTCCCTTTGAGCTGAGAAATCCATCCTCACTCAGGATCTTCTGGTCCTGATGTGGATTGACAAACCAACATAAGACATTCTATTTGGATTTTGTATAGTTTATATGACATTTGGGAGGAGGTGACTTACGAAAACACAGAGTCTTATAGGCTTTTCCTTTTCCATATTTGAAATGCACGCACCCTCTGCCTCCTGCCAGCAGTCTTCCTCACTTACCTTTCTCCAGTGCTCAATATGGACGAGGCTCCACCCCTTTTTCCCAGTATCACCCACACTTGCCCTGGATCAACTCCAGCTTTTTGGAGGAACATCCAGGTTACAACCCTCCTTCTCATGGTTGTTCATGAGAAAGGGATAAAAGCATATCCAGAGGAAGTTATGGAGTGAGAGAAAAGAAGGTTTGGAAGACTTTCCAAAATATCTTTTTGTCTTATAGATGAATAACCATTTTTTCATCTCACACCTGTCTAAAAAGGTTTTCCAGGATATATCATTACCCATTGATATCTCCTCAATCCACAGACCTTAAGAAAGAAATACTGATGTTTCTCTGAACTCAAGCCTTGCCTGGATATAAACTGGATTATAAAAAGTGACTTCTAATGAGAAATATCAACCAGAAAATTTTATTTTCCTACAACTAGTTCTCTATAGGAGAGAGGGTACTTATTATTTTTTAAGGTTGTTTGCCTACACTTACAGGTGCAAGCTAACTAACTGGGAGTATATGCTTTCAGTCATCTGTTCACCTCAAGTTCAGCTAAGGAGGATTTCAGATTTGACACTGATAAAGAGAGACACTTCTATCAGCTTGATCCTGCTTGATCATGGGTACTCACTGCCTTGTACCCATGGCCTTATAAAATTTGGAAATATCAGGTGTTCTCTTAAAATCAAATATTCTGTCTCTTGTCAATCTCCATTCACAACACAAGACTGAACAAATGAGAAAACTCACCTGGACAAATGTATATAGGCTATAAGAATTACAGGTGTTTTCAGGCCAATCAATAATAACTGAAATCTTTGATAATGCTCTTGTCCAATGTAAACCACTGAGTTAAGTTTTACAGAGAAAAATATGCCCTTTATTTTTTATTTTTTTTCTGGAGACCATGGTTTATTTTTGGTAATTGCTGAACATGAACATAGTTATTCCCACAGAACAGTCTATGGCACTGAGGCCTCAGAAACAGATGATGATGGGAGAGAAAGAATGTTAACAGTCTTTAGCTCTGTGTGTGATTCAACAGTTTTGGATCCTAACCGTTCTTGGGTTTGGGGTTTGATTGTGATGAGCCCGTTGCCTCATGTCCCTCCAACATAGGGAAATGGAAGAGTGAAGCACTCCTCCACACACATGGCTGTCTCCTTTGTCCAGGGAGTTTTCCCTCTCTAATAAACGGTTTAAAATAAGGTGCATAATCCTGGCTGAAGCTGGGTGTGGCACCCCGTACTTGTCACCTCAGCACTCAGGAGGCTGAGGCAGGATGGCCTCAATTCTGAGGCCAGCCTGGGCTTCATTAACCAGATCCTGTCTCAAAGGAATAAAAAATTCAAAAGTCCCACTCCATGTGTTCTAAGAGTGAACAGACATTATTCAAACACCTTTTGGGCCTCAGTTTCTGCTTCTACAAAATTAAGTCATGTCAGAAGCTGTGTTTTGGCTAGGCCACTTCATGGTGTAGAGCAACTGATACCCTCTAAACAGGTACCCAGCAGAAGCAGGTGAAGGAGCCAGAGCTGAAAAGGGCTATAGGACCCACAGGCACCTAGAATAGGCCAAGGTTAACTGAACCACTAGGTCCTATAAGTCTGTTTTGTTTTGTTCATTTTTGAGACAGGGTCTCATGTAGCCCAGGGTGCCTCAAATTCACTATGTAGCCATGGATGACTCTTAAACTCTTGATCCTCCTGTCTTGGTCTCCAGAGCACCAGGATAACAGATTTGCACCACTTCAGTCAGTTTATGTGGTTCTGGGGATAGAACCTGGGGCTTTGTGCATGCCAGACAAGCATTCCATCAACTGAACTCCAAATAAGAATCTTGTTTTTGCTTTGTGATCTGAAAATCTGGTCACAAAATGCCTTTTATGTACACTTTATATTAATAATTTTTTAAATGTATAATTTATATTAAGAAATTTTCATGCGCTCTTTGAGCTTACTGACAAGCTGACTCTGGCAGAACTAATGAAAATGTATAGTGAATACAAAGATTTATTTAACTAGTTAATGAAACTGAAAGGATTAAATAAATAAATAAATAACTGTTTATAGTTCATGATGAAGCTAGAGAGGACCCTCTGCCTAATAAGAATCCTTAGTAATTCCAGTCTCACAGTTTTCCTTAGTTGATTTCTGTTGGATAGCGTACACATCAATTTGATAATGTTTTCCTATGTATCTGCTATTTCTCTCTATCTGCTACTTAACACTATTTCAAAGCCTAAAGCACAGTTTTGGCAGACCATTCTCTGAACTATATAAAGCAAAAACGATTGCTGACTGTCTTATGTTTTCCCTAAGGTTTACATGGGAACTTATAAAGCCTCAATGTGTACACAGGTAATAATATATTGTTACAACAGCTTATGTGTGTAGTTTGGATTTAACTTTCTTTTATTTTTTATTTATTTTCATTTTATGTGTATGAGTGCTATTCCTGCATGTATGTAAGTGCACCCATGTCCTGAAGTGCCTATGGAGGACAGAAGAGGGTGTTTGATCCCCTGGAACTGGAATTATGGACAATTGTTAGCTACCATGTGGGTGCTAGGATTCAAATCCTAGCAAGAACAGCCAGTACTCTGAATTGTTGAGCCACCTCTCCAGTCCATCAACTTTTTTAAAAAATATAATGTTGCTGCACTATTTTCCGAGCCAGTTACTATCTTCATGGGTTCAGCTGTGCCTACTTGGCAAAAGAACATCACAATTGGGCTTGTTGACTATTGAGGTTATTTCATAAAAAGAGGGATAATCAGAGTCATTGGACCCCCCACCTATGTATCCAGCCATTCTTCCTAGCCAATTTAATGCAATTATGCCCTAATCACACATGACCTACTGGTCTTGAGGAGGAACCAGAATATATAGCCTGGGGAAGGCTAAGAAGAGGGTGCTCGAGTCATGCGGCTATGGGGAGTTCATCATCCGTTCTAGGTGAAGACTTTTCAATGCAGCTTCTCTCTGGTCACTCACACAGCTGTCAATAACCCCTCCACCCATGCTCTGTAAATAAGCTCAATAAAGTCATTGGTTCCCCAGGGAGAACTTTAGTGTAATTAATCATTGGTTTCTCACTTGAACATTAGGAAGGGGTAAACACTGCTTAGTATTCTCAGGAATATAGTTCTCACAACAAACAGTGAATTTATTTGTTATTTTTATTGTGCCTCATGGTATTAAAAATGAAAACCAGTAAATCAAAGGAGATGTTAGAAGAATATGGAAATGGAGATAATTTTGTAAAGAAGGATTTGTGCATGAAGATTAAGATGACTGCATGATTCCAGAATGGAAAAGAAAATGAGAAAGTTTATACATGTTATGAAGGTCTGAGTAGTGTTCTTAAGGTGTTTGAATGATGATACTTAGAGATGATATATAGATAATCTTAAAGTTTGTAAGATCAAAGGTCAGCCAAACCTCTATTTGAATTAATGGAGCTATTTATCTATGCTGTTTAACAATTATAAGGACTGGTTTAAAAAAATCAGTGTCTGCATATTACACACCAAATGAGTGTACCAGACTGGTTTAACTAATCTTCTTGTGTGTTTAATAACTCTACTTGGAGGCTTATATTAATGTAGTCAGAGGTATTAAAAGGGGCAATATTTGACATTTGCCTTTCAAGATCAACTACATCCCAGGAAACTATGTGATGTCTTTCAAAATGTTCTGCAAGTTTGGTGAGTCACCTGTCCTCTTGTTGAGGGAGGCCATGGAGATCTCACCAAATGGAATCCAATGAATTTCCAGTCTACAAGTAGAGGGACAACCCAGAGGAAAACTTTGTTCAGTGCTGTTAAGTGAAGCCATAGTTACACAAACACTTTATCTTATCTGCACATAGAAGCCCAATTGACCCCAATCCCAAGTGACCCCTGAAAACCAGATCCTCTACTGACCTTGACAATTGAAAAGGAAATTGATTAATTTAGGTCAACTGCATGCTATTAAATACCCCAAAGGAAATTATAACCAAAAATTTCAGTGATTTTTATGTTCCTTTAAGAGTTCAAGGGATTGTGCTTCCAAGACATTAGGTTTAAATCCATATGTGATATTATTTAGACAATCAGTTCTCACTAATCACTTTCTTCTTTATAAGAAAAATATGGTCCAGATATAAGACTTCAGACTGCAGCCCAAATCAACACAATAGTGCCTTCCTGTAGCCAAGGGAGACAAGCCCACTATAGTTTTAATCTAAAAAGTAAATGAAAGCTTCATTTCTTCTCTTTCTTCCTATAGAAGCCCTTTGGGAAGGAACTATGATTCTAGCCACTCCAACGTCTATCAAAATGCCTGAAAGCAGAGCCTGTATTCATTACTTTCAAGTCCAGTCTTGAAGATTAAAAGAAGAACAAGAAGGATCTCAATATATGGATGTTCTTGAGAGCCCTCATCAAAAGACTGCAGAGTGCATGTCCCTGTATAGTATTCTTATATTAAAACTCTTCCACCCAGGGCTCAGGGACCAGTGTAGAATAGGGGGCAGAAAGATTGTAAAAGACAGGAATGGTGGATGACCACAAAGAAATAGTTTTCCAGACTACTGAGAGCTCACTCATATAAATTTGCATTAAAGGTGACAGCATGCACAAGACACATGCAAACTCAGTCAGACAAAATCCAATACAAAACAGGAGAAATGGGCGGGGGGGGGGTCCCAAACTTAGCCAAGGAACTACTCCAACTGATTCATGCTGGATGAGGGAGTCTTGACCTTCTTTAACGCAGGGTCATGGGACAGGTTGACCACTGAGTGGATGAACTCGCATCAGCAGACACTTGGGAACACAAACTTGACTCCATAGGCTTTAACATATATGATAGAATTCATGAAATTTAGTGAGGGGGGAGCTCTGGGTGGTGCAGACAGGGGAGGGGGTCTAGATATGATTAATGTATGTTGTGTGAAAGTCACAACAATTTGATGAAGAACGTTTTTTAAAATCAAAAACAAAATTTTAAATTTCTTCCTTGGGAATTACACACACACACACGATATACTTTATCATATTCATACACAGTCTGCTTCCAACTCTACCATAGCTCCCATCTCCTTCCAAACTTCATGTTCTCTCTTTTCAATCTACTAAGTTAGTGTTTGTAATATGTACACGGATGAGTGTAGGGTTGTCCACTGGAGCATGGGCAACTGACGAGGGGACACATCCCTGAAGAAAACTGACTTTTCTTCCCCCAGCAGTCAACAACTACCAATAGCTCCTCTGCTAACTGAAGGGCTTGGTGATCCCTTCCCCCATCCATGCTTGAATTTTTACTGGCTTGATTTTATCCAGTTCTTGTGTAGGCAACCATAGCTACAATGAATTTGTTTTCTTTCCTATTTATTTTTAAAAATATATTTTATTCACAATTTTTATTTTTCTTGTGTAGGAGTGTATTGTCTACATGTGTATAAGTACACCTGAGTTGTGCAGTGCCCATGGAAGTCAGAAGAGGGCATTGGATTCTCCTGAAACTGGAGTTACAGACAGTTGGAAGCCACCATGTGGGTGCTGGGAATTGAACCTGGGTCCTCTAAAAGAACAGCCAGTACTCTAACCACTTAGCCACCTCTCCAGCCTCCGAATTTGTATTTTTATATTAGACATTCTGACTGAGGTAAAATAGAATATCAAAGAAATTATAATGTGCATTTCCAAATGGTTAAAGATATTGAACAACTTTTAAAATATTTATTGACCATTTGGGTTTCTTACTTTGACAACTTCCAATTTTATTAGACCAGTTTTTAATTTTTTAATTTTTATTTTATGTAGTTGAGTGTATTGCCTGAATGTATGTAGTTCACCTGTGTCATGCAACGCCTGTGAAGGTCAGAAGAGGAGGATGTTGGATACCCTAGAACTGGGTTACAACAGTTGTTAGCCGCCATGTTGGTGCTGGGAACCTCACGTGGGTCCTCTGCAAGAGCAGTCAGTGCTCTTAACCACTGACCCATCACCCCAGTCCATTAAATCATTTATTGATTGGAAGATTTGGGGATTTTTTAAGTGCTTATTTAAATTTTTTTGCTTTGTTTATCTTCATTTTCATGTGTATTTGTGTTTTGCTTGCATATATGTTAGTACACTCGTGTCATGCAATGCCCACAGAGGCCAGAACAGGGTGTCAGATGCCCTGGAACTGGAGTTACAGGTGGTTGTTAGCAAGCATATGGGTGTGGGGAAATAAACCTGGGTTCTCCAGAAGAGCAATCAGAATTCTTAATCTCTGAGCCATCTCTCCAACCCCAATTTTTATTCTTTATATATTAGGTATTAACACTGTGGTGGAAGCATAGCTGGGAAAGATCATCACCAATTCTACAGCCTTTCACTTCATTTTGATATTCTTTTCCCTTTTGTGCAAAACCTTTTTAATTTCATGTAATTACATATACCAATTTGGGGGGGTTATTTCCTATGTTATTGAAGTCTTTTTCAGAGATTTCTTGCCTTTCCATATATTTTGAGATGTTTCTCTACATTTTGATCTGCCAGTTTCAATATTTAAGATTTTATGTTAAAGTATTTGATTTATTTTTATTGGATTTTTGTACAGGGTGATAGATAACAGGTCTAATTTCATTCTTCTGCAGGTGGATATCCAGTTTTCCCAGTCCCATTTGGTGAAGAGACTAGGCTGTCTTTTTTCCAATGTATGTTTTTGACACCTTTGTCAGAAATTAAGTGGCTACAGCTGAAGTTGTATGGGTTTATTTATGGGTCCTGTATTGTCTTCAGTTGTTTTACCTGTCTATTTTTTTTTGTCAGTGCCATACTGTTTTTGTCAGTAGGGCTCTGTAGTAGTGTAATTTGAGTTCAGGTGTTGTCCCTTTGGCTAAGAATTGGTTTGGGTATTTATGGTCTTTTCCGTTTCCATGTGAATTTCAGTATTGTTTTTACTAGTTCTTTGATGAATGCAATTGAAGTTTTCGTTGGTTGGATTTATTTTTTCATGACAGAGTCTCACTGTATAGCACTGGCTGACCTGGAATTCACTATGCAGATCAGGCTTTGCCTGCCTCTATCTCTCCAGTGCATACACCGCCTATGCCCTTCTCAAAGGTATCGTGCAGGCTGGCCTCAAACTTGTGATCCTCCAGCTTCTGCTTCTTCAATGTATCTTATCAGATTGGGCCATCAAAGCTGGTGCAATTGGAATATTCATGGAGAGTCTAATGAATCTGTACAGTGCCTTTGGTAATCTATATTATGCAAATCCATGACATGAACTGTCTTTTAATTTTCTAGTGGTTTCTTCAATTTCTTTCTTCCCTATTTTAAAGTTTTCATTACAAACCCTTTCAATCTGTTGGTTAATTTTAAATACAGTTACTTTATTATAAAGCTACTCTGAATTATATATTTTTACTATTTTCCCCAGCATGTTTGTTTTTGGTGTATTATAAACAGTGATTTTGTGCCCTGCTACTTTGCTGTAATTATTTGTCAGGTCTAAGAGTCTTTTCAGTATGTGTTATTGCATCTGAAAATAAGAATAACTTGACTATTTTCTCTTTTTTCTCTTATTTCATTGGTTTAGTTAAGACACTTTGTCCTATATTAAGTATGGAGAGAATGTGAGTCTTTTTCTAATTATGGATTTTTGAACAAAGAAATCTAGATCATGCCTTTTTTCCAGTCCTTTAGTCTGCATCTTTTTGTTGACAAGATAAAGGTATTTGCATTTAAGGTTATTACCCAGAGGGGTCTGTTTGCTCCAAAATTTTTGTCCATTGTTAATCTGGTTGATAGCATTATCAGTAATGCTTTATTTCATTCCCTTATAATATGATGCTTGTTTTTTTTTTTTTTTTTGCTGAAAATGATGGATTCCTCCCTCGAACTCCTGTGTTCACCTATCATGAAATGTATCCATTCCTGTGTAAGAGTGTCTTTATTTTTCTGTGACTACTATTCCTTTAAGTATATTCTGTAATGTAGACTTGCTGTCATGAATTGCCTTAGTTTGTGCTTATCTTGAAAAGTTCATATTTATCCATCAATTTTAAGAAACATTTTACTGGATATAGCAATCTTGGTTTGTGATAAATGACTTTCAGAGTCTGAAATACATCATTCCATGGTTTCCTGACTTTTAGGGTTACTAATGAGAGATCTGGTTTTCTAATATTTCTGTCTTTTTTTGTGGGTGCTATTATACTCTTAACAGCTTTTTTTTCTTGTGTAGGGGAAGTTATGTCTCTTTCATTATCATATGAGATAACCATGATGCAACCATTTTATTATGCTTCAAAGATATTTGGTTTCTTTACTCAATTTTTGCCCATTTTCTACTTTATTGATATTTCGACCCTTTTTCCCTTTCACTTTTTACAAAAGAAGCATAAATGACTGCTTTTAAGATTTCTTTTTTAAAACTTTGTTTCTTTTTAAAATTTTTGTTTAAATATTTTATTTATTATTTTATTTTATGTGTATGAGTGTATTGCCTGCATGTGTGCGAGTGTACCCGTGTCATACAATGCTGCAGAGGTCAGAAGAGGACTTTGGATGCCATTGGAACTGGAGTTAAGGACGATTCATAGCCTTCATGTGTGTGTTGGGAATAGAACCTAGGTTCTCTGCAAGATCAGTCAATGTTCTTAACTGCTGAGCCATCTCTCCAGCCCCTTAAATTTTTTTAATTGATTTTTTTGTGTATTTCATATAGAACATCCCAAACAAAATTATTCATCTTTATACCAGCATCCAAAATGTCACCTTCCCATAGCCTCCCCTCCATCTCCACTAGAGCCCATATAATCTGTCATCCCTGTTACTGTCCACTGTGTTATCAGTGCCCCTGCCAATCCCCAGTGAAAGTCAATCTGCTGAGTCTAGTAAGCCTATCTAGAGTCCTTCGTTTTAGGAAGACCAGCTCTTCCTCATGTAACAGCAATCAGCTGCCAACATTCCTTTAGATAAGATTGGGGCCTGCTGTTCAATTTCCCAGTTCTATGCTGGGTAACTGTCTGGGAGTCTCTTGGGCCACCATGGCCAACAACTCAAAGGAAAGTATCTCCTGTCTGGCATTGTTTCTTGTTATGTAGCCTTTAGTTATTCACATGGACTCTTAAAGAAATATACTGATCACTTTAGTCTTTGGTTATACTTTCCTTTAGTGTGTTTAAGACCACAGAGTTGGCCCAAATAAGCCAATTTATTTTTACTCTTAAGGTTGTTTAAGGATCTGTTCTTCAGGGGTCATATGGGCTTGGAAGGAGCCCTGGGCTCCTTTCTTTTACCAATTCCATCCGTGTGAAGATAAGTCAAAGGTCCTGCTCTACTGTGGCTGGCTTCACTTGGAAGCATGGAGGAAATGGTTCCTCTGTGCTGACCCTCTTCTTGGTAGACATGGGACACTGGTGGAGTCTCTATGGCCTCCCTGAACAAGATGACAGGTGACTCACTGCGCTTACAGGACATTGTAAGAGATGCTTTATAGTCCCCCGAATCTATTCTTTCTTGAGAGATTTAAAATTTTCATTGTAGAGGTCTTTAATTTCTTTAGTCAGGTTTATTCCTTTATTTTATTTATTTATTTATTTATTTATTGAAGCTTTTGTTTGTTTTTTGTTGTCGTTTTGGTATTTTTGAGACAGGGTCTCCCTGTAGCCTTAGCTAACCTGGAACTCACTATGTTAGACCAGGCTGGCCTAAGAACTTACAGAGATCCACTTGCCCCTGCCTCCTGAGCCCTGGGATTAAAGGCATGTGCCACCATGCCTGGCTTTTGTGAAACGGAGTACTTCCATGTACTCTTTCGCTGATTGCTTGTTATTGGTATATTAAAAGGCTACAGTCTTTTGGAGGTTAATTTTGTAACCTGTGACTTTACTAAAAGTGTTAATCACTTCTAGTTTTCTGGTGGAATTTTCAGTGTCTCTTATATGTAACATATCTTCTGAAGAAAGGGATTATTTGGCCTCTTCTTTTCCAATTATTATTCCTTTAATTTCCTTCTCTAGTCTTATTACTCTTGTAAGAGTTTCAAGCACTGTGTTAAAAAGGAGTGGAGATAGTGGACAGCCTTGTCTGATTCCTGATTTCCATGGGAATGCTTCCAGTTTTTCTCTATTTAGAATGATGTTGGCTGTGGGTTTGCTGTATATGCCTTTAATTATGTTGAGGTATGTTCCTTCCAGCCCAATTCCCTTTAGAACTTTTATTGTTAATGCATGCTGAATTTTGTCAAAAGCCTTTTCTGCATCTATTTAGATAGTGATGTGGTTTTTGTCTTTGAGTCTATCTATATGACTGATGATGTTTATTGACTTGTGTATAATGAACCATCCCTGCATCTCTGGAATAAAGCCTACTTGATCATGGCAGATGATCTTTTTGATGTGTGTCTCTATGTGGTTTGCAAGTATTTTGTTGAGAATTTTTGCATCTATGTTCATTAAGGATATGGGTCTATAGATTTATTTTTTGGTTGTATCTTTCCCTGTTTTGATATTAGAGTGATTCTGGTTTCATAGAAGGAATTTGGAAGTCCTCCCTCCATTTCTATATTATTGAATAAATTAAGTAGTATTGGATGTAGATATTCTTTAAATGTCTGGTAGAATTCTGTTGTAAATCCATCTGGTCCTGGGATTTTTTTTGTCAGGATGTTTTGCATTGCCGTTTCAATTTCCTTAAGTGTTATGGGTTTGTTTAAGCTGTTGACCTCTTCTTGGTTTAATATTGGTGATTCCCATGCTCTTAGATACCCATGCATTTCTTTTCAGTTTTCAAACTTAGTAGTGTAAAAGTTTTTAAAGTATTCCCTTATAATGTTCTGGAACTTTTTGGTGTCTGTTGTGATATTTCCCCTTTCATCTCTGATTGTTTTTTTTTTGATTTGGAGGTGCTCTTTCCTTCTTTTGCTAAACTGGGCTAAGGGTCTGTCAATTTTGTTTATCTTTTCAACAAACCAGCTCTTGATTCATTTATTCTTTGTATTTTCTTTGTTTTTCAAGTTCTTTAATTTCTGCTCCAATTTTTGGGATTTCTTCTTGCCTGCTGGGTTTGGGTTTCATCTGTTGTTGCTTTTCAAGTGTCTTGAGTTGCAATGTTAACTCATTTTTGTTCTTTCTGATTTTTTAACATAGGCACTTAGAACTATATACTTTCCTCTAGGACTGCTTTCAATGTGTTCCAGAGGTTTTGATGTGCTGTATTGTCCGTTTCATTAATTCCAGGAATACTTTTATCTATTTCTTAATTTCTCCTTTGACCCATTCATCATTCACTAGTGTATTTTTTAATCTCCATGTGTTCATGTGGTTACTAGGGTTTCTTCTGGTGTTGGTTTTAAGCCTTATTGCATTGTGGTCTGATAGAATGCATGGAATTATTTCAATCTTTTTGCATTTGTTGAGGCTTGTTTTTGGCCCCAGTATGTGGTCAATTTTGGAGAAAGTTCCATGAGGCATTGAATACAAAGTATATTCTTTGATGCTTGGATACAATGTTTGGTAGATGTCTTTTAGGTCCATTTGATGTATGGTATTGTTTAATTCAGATGTCTCTCTGTTAATTCTCTGTCCTGTCCACCTATCTAATGGAGACAATGGGTATTGAAATCCCCTACTCTTTACAACTTGGGATTAATCTGGGTCATAAAGTCGTGTAGCACTGTTTTTATGAAGTTGAGTGCTCCAGAGTGTGGTGAATATATGTTCATGATTATAATATCTTCTTGGTCAGTTGTTCCTTTGATCAGAATTAAGTGGTCCTTTTTAATATCTACTGATTAGTTTTAGTTTGAAGTCCATTTTGTCAGATATTAGAACTGCAACTCCTGCATTTTTCTTAGTACCATTTGCTTGGAATACTTTTTCTCATCCTTTCATCTTAAGGTAGTGCCTGTCCTTGAAATTGAGACAGGTTTCTTGCAAAAAAATAGGTTTTTATCTCCATTCAACTAGTCCATTCAACTAGTCTGTGTCTTTTGACTGGGGAGTTCAGTCCATTGATATTTAAAGTTATTAATGAAAGTTGTGTATTGATTGCTGTTCTTAGGTAGCATTCTCGGTGTAACTGTGCATTTCCATGGTTATACCTTAATTAGTTTCTTTCTGTTATCCCTTGGGTATAGTCATTCCTTTCTTCAGCTCTTTGTATTGCTTCAAGAACTCTCTGAAGGGCTGGTTTTGTGGACATGAATTCTTTCAGCCTATTTATGTCATGGAAGATTCTTCTTCCCCCTTTGACTATAATAGACATTTTGGTTGGGTAAAGTAATCTGAGTTGGCATCTGTGGTCATTTGGAACTGGGAATACTTTGGTCCAGGCTCTTTTGGCTTTCATAGTTTGCATGGAAAAGTCAGCTGTAATTCTGATGGGTTTTCCTTTATATGTGACTTGTTTTTCTTTTGTAGCTTTCAGTACTCTCTCTTTGATCTGTAAGTTTAGTGTTTTTACTATGATGTGCCATGGAGAGTTTCTTTTCTGGTCCTGTCTATTTGATGTTCTATATGCTTCTTGTTGTATGGGCATGTCTTTCTTTAACTTTGGGAAATTTTCTTCTACAATCCTGTTGAAGATCTGGTCCATACCGCCATCCTGAGATTCTTCTCCTTCCTCCATGCCTATGATGCATAAGTTTGTTCTTTTTATGGTGTCACACAATTCTTGCATATTCTATTCTTGTATTTTCTTTAATTTTTCATAATCTTTCCTTGAGTGATCTAATTCATCCCCTTTATCTTCCAGTCTTGATACTCTGGCTTCCATTTCATTAATTCTATTGGTGAGGCTTTCTCCTGTTGTTTTTCATTGGCTTACTGAGTGTTTCACTTCCTTCTTCATTTCATCCTGAGTATTCTTCAATATTTCTAAGTCTTTTCTGAATTCATTCAGAATTTTATCCCTACCTTCCTTCAGTTTTTTGTTTGTGTGTTCTTTAAATTCACTGAATTCTTTTATCATGTTTATAATTGTTCTTTTGAATTCAATGTCCTGTGTTGTCTCCAGGGGGTTCTCACTGTACTCTTCTACAGGAGTGTTGGTACTTGGTGGGGATATATTATTTGGGTTTTTCATCTTATTTTTTCACTGTGACTTTGACATGTGGATTTCTTTTGTAGTTTCTGATTCTTTTGTGAGACTCAAGCCCTCCTTTGTTGAGTTTAGTACTGCTTCTTTTTATAAACTTTATGTGACTTTGTGGTTTACTTGTTGGCCATGAAAAGCTAGACTTCAGGTTCTCTCCTTTGATTTTATATTGGAGGGGCCAGATGGCTTTCATCCTGCTGTTCAGGGGTTCCCACGGAGTCCCAAGTCAGATGAGGATCAGATGCTATCAGGCTTTTTCCTAAGGTCTGGATCCCTCTAGTCTTAGGAGGATCACTAGGCTAGGTAGTGGCAGGATTCAGGACACTCAGCCAGTCAGGGAAGGAGGAAGGTCTCAGGAATCCAGGTTGAGGGTGGGACAGCCAGGAATGAACACTGTTCTCAGGTACACAAAGGCAAGGTAGGAGAAGGAACATGCTTTGAGGGCTCCAGGGAACTAGACTGAAGAATTGGGTTGGTCTGAGTGCAAAGGATCAGGAAACAGTGTGGATTCTGTGCCAAGAGGGTAGTCCAGAAGTCTGGGGTGCCAAAACAAGAAATGGGCCAGTGCCCATGCTAGAAGGAGAGATGGGATAGGAGAGCTGCGAAGGTGAATAAGGTTGTGGGAGTCAAGTGCACTGGGTGTGATCAAACTTATGCAGGGTAGATGCTGGCTTCAGGAAGTTGGTGGTTGTGATGGCCAGGGATGAAGTCTGGTCCAGGTATGCAAAGGCGAGGTGAGGGACTGAACAGGCCTTGAGGGCCCCAGGGGACTAGAGTGAGGAACTGGGTTAGTCTGGATGCAAAGGATCAGGAAGCAGTGGGGAGTCTGGGCCAAGAGGGTAGTCCAGAAGTCTAGGGTGCCAAGAGAAGTAATAGGCCAGTGTCCCTGCTAGGAGGGGAGACAGCATGGGGAATCTTGGAGGGTGAATGTCATTGTCGGAGTAAAGGAATCTTTTTAAAATTCTTAAATTGAATTTTTGTATATTTCATATATAAAATCATCTTTATACTTTCTTTCACCTTCCCCTTTGACACCCTCCCACAGAGCTACCCCCTCCCCACTGGAGTTCATACATTCTGTCATTCTATAAGACCTATTATGTAAAGTTAGTGTCCAGAGATGTACCTCAGTACAAGTTCATCCTCCGGGGTTTAATCAGCCTATCTAGAGTCTCTCCCTTCAAGAAGATCAGCTCTTCCCCACCCAGCAGTAATCAGCAGCCAATAATTATTTGAATAAGATTGGGGCTTGCTGTTCAATCCCACAGTTCTTTGTCTGCCTATGTTTGCATGGGTCTTGTGCATGGTGACACCATTGCTGTAGGTTTGTGTGAGAAGGGTCCCAGGTGCCTGTAGGAATATTAAAATGAAACTCACTTAGAATAAACATGTAGAAATGTCCCAAAACAGGATGTCACAACGTTTTCAGCAGCATAAGTAATTAGAAGAGAAAATATATCTGGAGGTCATTCTACCAACAATTCCTATCACAACATAGTTAGGAATTTTAACCAACTCATAAATCGTTATACATAGCATAGATGACATTTACTGAGATTTAGTTAAAGTGTAATTTTTTTCCTAAAAGTAATTTTCCCCATCTCAACACTCCCCTCTCTTGTTTCCTGGCATCTGCCATGCCTCAAACCTATACAGACACACATTACACTGAAGGACATCTTGGTTCAAATTCTTTACCAGATAAGACAACATATATGACAGAATGTATGAAATCCAGTGGGGGAGTATGGAGGTATATGAATGGTGGAGGGGATCTAAATTCTACTAAGATCTATTACATGAAATGCACAAAAAGTCAACAAAGTATCTTAAAAATAAAAAATAAACTTTTCAAAAATAAAAAAGAAGAACAATATATGAAAGAAAACATGAAGTGTTTGTCTTTCTGGGATTGAGTTAACTTGGTCAATATGAAAATATTGTGTTGCATCTATTTTCCTGAAAATGTCATGATTTCATTTTTCTTTATAACTAAATAAAATTTTATCATGCATATACACCATAGTTTTATTGTCCATTCATCTACACTACTTCTATTTCTTAGGTATTGTGAATAGAGAAGAAATCAACACATATGTGCAGGTACCTCTCACACAGTGTATAGACCTATATGCTTAGCTTAGGGGAATGGAAAATTTTCAATGACATGAAGAGACTGAAAGAATTCATGTCCACCAAACAAACCCTACAGAAAATACTCAAAGCAATACAAAGGACTGAAGATAGGAATGAGTATACTCAAGAGATTATGGAAAGAAAACAAAGGTATGAAAATGGAAACACAAAATATGACCACAAACAACAAGAATTTAAAATGATAGTATCCAGTACACATCTTTCAATAATAACATTAGATGAAAGTGACCTCAATTCCCCTGTCAAAAGAAAGAGTCTAGCAGAATGTGTCAAGGATCTCATGTCCCCTTCCAGGATAGATACTACCTTAGGGTGAACAACTGGAAAAAATATTCTGAGCAAATGGTTCTAAGAAGAAAGCAGATGTTGTAATTCTAATATCTGACAAAATAGGCTTCAAATTAAAACTACTTAGAGGAGATAAAGAGGGGCACTTCATTCTGAAGAACCAAAGGAACAATTTACCAAAGAAGACATTAGAATCATGAACATCGATGCACAAAACTCTGATAACACCAATTTTTAAAAAAACAGTACTCCAGGACTATAAAACACATATTAACCCCAACTCAGTAATAGTTGATGACATCAGTACCCCCTGTATCTTCAATAAACAGGTCAATTGGACAAAGAATAAACAGAGAGACGTTTGAATTAAATGACATCTTACATGAAATAGACCTAACAGAAATCTGTAGAATATTCCACCCAAGCAACAAAGAATATACTTTCTACTCAACAGCCCATGCAAGTTTTTATAAAATTGACCACATTCTGGGACAGAAAACAAATCTCAAGTAATACGAAAAAAGTGAAATAATTCCATGTATTCTGTCTGATTGCAGCGCAATAAAGCTTATAAGCAACAGTAAAAGCAGCTCTAGTAACCAAATGAATTCATTGAGATTAATGTGTTCTTGAATTATGTTTTACAAATATTTTGTTGAGAAATTTTACATCTATGTTCATCAAAGAAATTGACCTATAGTTTTTATTTTTGTTGTTTCTTTACCTGTGTTCACCCACTGTGGCTGCTCTCCTCTGGCTATGGCTGCTCTCCTGCTCTCTCAGTTCCTCCGATCAGTCGTCCTGTCCAGACCCCAGGGTTGGTGAGGAGTCTGCGCCAGTGTTGCTGCATTCAGGTGCAGGAGACCAGGTTCAGTGACACAGATCTGCTTTATTGACACCTTATTAGCATGATAAGTTTCAGGTTACTTAGGTTCCAGTTTCCTGTAGGGACCTGGATTTCTGGGAACCATGTGACCCAGGCTGTTGCAATATCTAAGTGTTGCAATTTGGAATCTCAAGGGTCGTGATTAGGGAGTGGCCAGCTCTAGGCATCAGTCTCATGATCTGCCAATGGGAGCAAATGTCACAAGGCATTCCTTGTGGCTCCAGCAGTCAGGCCGTTGCCTCAGGCCTGCTGTATGGCTGTCAATAAGACTTTCACCCTAGGCTCAAGCCTGTCTCCTACATTTACCTAGTTTTGTTATCAGAATGATACTGGCTTTTAAAAATGAATTTATTAGTATTCCTATTTTGTGGAACAAATTAAGAAAAATTTGTATGAGATCTTCATTGAAAGAGCAATAGGATTCAATGGTGAACCCTTCCAGTCCTGGGCTTTTCTTTGAGGGAAGACGTTTAATAACAGCTTCTATCTCTTTGCTTGTACTGAATTTCTTTATGTCATTTATAGCTTCTGGTTTTAATTTTGGTAGAGGCTATATACATTTAGAAATTCTTCTATTTCTTCTAGGTTTTCTAGATTTTTAGAGTATAAGTTTACAAAGTAACCCTTAATAATGTTCTGTATGTCTTTGGAGACTTATAATGACACCCTTTATACCTCTGATTTCATTCATTTGTGTCTTCTACCTCTCTTTGTCAGATTGTTTAAGAGTTTGTCAATTTTGGCAACTTCTTTAAAGAACCTACTCTTAGGCTGATTTTGTTTATTGTCTTTTTAATCTCAATTTCATCTCTAATATTTACTATCTCTTGCTGGAATTGGGATTGGCTACTTATTTGAGAGACTTTAGGTGCATCATTAGGTTATTTATTTGATATCTTTCAGATATTTTAAAATTAAATGCTTATTTTAAAATATTTTATTTTGAAAAATATTTTATTTAATATTTTTATTTTATGTGTATGAGTGTATAGCCTGCATATAAGTAAGTGCACCTGTGTCATGTAATGCTCATGGGGTAAGAAGAGGAGGGAGTTGGATCCCCTGGAACTAGGTAGTTGTTAGCTGCCATGTGGGTGCTGGGAATTGAACCTAGGTCCTACGCAAGAGCAGCCAGTGCTCCTAACTGCTGATATCTCTCCAACCCCTGCTTCTCATTATTTTTCTCTAGAAATTTTTAAGTTTCCTCTTTTATTTCGTGGATGACACATTGTTCATTGAAAAATATATTGTTTAGTCCTGAAGTATTTTTGTATTCTGTAATTTCTCTTGCTAATTTCTAATTTTATTCCATCGTGGTCTGATAGGACACAGTGACATATCTCAATTTTAGCTGTATTTGATGAGAGTTGCTGTGTCCTATTATATTATCAAGTTTGGAAAAAGTTCCATGTGCCATTGGAAAGAAAATATGTATCTCCTAACTGTTGGGTGGAGTAGTCTGTGTATATCTGTTATGTCAAGTTGATCCACAGAATATTTTAGCTCTTAGGGGGCTTTACTTGTATTAGTATGGAAGGTCTCTTTAAATATGAGAGTGAGGTACTGAAGTCATTCCTTATTGTGTCATAACTTATATGGCTTTTTATGATATTTATTATTTGTTTAGTTAAACTAGGGGCTCCCATATATGGTGCATAAATGTTTATATTGTTTTATCTTCTTGGTGAATTGCTCCCATTTTATCTCTTCTAATTAGTTTTGGTTGGAAGTTCACTTTGTCTGATATATGGATAACTATACCTGATTGTTTAAAGTTTTCATTTGCTTACTAGTTTGTTTTCCATCCTTTGATTTTGAGTTTTTTGATACCTTTGCTAAATTGGTGATTTTTCTGTAAGAATCATATAGTTGATTCTTGTTTTTTAATTCAGTCCACTAGTCTAAGTCTTCTTAGTGGTCAGTTGAGGCTATTTACATTTGATGCTATTATAGAAGGAATTTGCTGTTCCCTATAAATTTGTTTGGTAGTGTTCTGCTTTGTTGAATTATTAGTATGCTTTTCCTTCTCCTATATTAGTTTCCCAGGTTTTCTCAGTTTCTTTGTAGGATATGGTTGTTTCTTTCATGAGTCTAGTTTGTTTATCTTTCATTTTCATAAGAGTGTACACTTTACTGTATTAATGTGGAAGAGGCTGTCTTTCTTCTTCCCTATAAAGTATTCAATTAAGAATTTTCTGCAGTGCTGGCTTGTCATGAATTGCCTTAATTTTTGTTTATCCTGAAATACTCTTATTTCTCCATCAATTTTCAAATGAAACGTTTTATGATGAAGCATCCTTGGTTCACATGTATTTACTTCCAGAGCTTGAAACATTTTTTCCCATGTTCTTCTGTCTTTTATAGTTGCTGATGTAAATTGTGGGGGTAATTCTAATATTTCTACCATTATATGCAAATTTATATTTTTCTTATGCTGTTTTGAAGATTATTTCTTTATTTGTATTTTTGTCATTCTGACTATGATGTGCTGTGGAAGATTTTTCTCTGCTCATGTTTATTTGGATTTCTATATCCTTCTTGTGTTTGGATCTCTCTACTTTTTGTAAGTTTAGGAAGTTTTCTATTATATTTTTGTAGTCTGTGTACTCCATCTGATTTTATCTCTTCTTCTACACCATGAATTCTTAGATTTGGCCTCCTGAATATATCCCAGATTTTTGGAAATTTCATTCATACTCCTTAATTTTTTTCTTTATATGTCTGTTTGTATTATTGTCTTGACTTTGTCCTCAATCCTTGAAATATGTTCCTTTACATGGTCTTGTCTGTTAAAGTTTATTTATGTTGTGTTTTTATATTTGATTGACCATCTCCTTCATTTCAAGTATCTCTGGTTCTTTTTGAATTTTCCTATCTCCTTGCTAAACGTTTTTATCCATATGTTGGACTTTCTCCAACAATATCATGACTATTTCTTTCACTTTGGAGATTGTCTCATCAAAGTTGTGGCTAGTTCTGTAGTTAGAGAATCTCTTGTAGGAGAGTTGGCCAGTTGAGGGTGTGTCATAGGCAGTGGTTGTGTCATATTCTTTATATTTCCTTGCCACACGTTACTAATCTTTGGAGTGGGTTTGTTATTTGACTTCCTCTTATTCCAAGACTATTTTGATGCTTGACTTTCTGTGATTCTTCCTAACTGGATAGCTGCATGAACCTTAGCCACAGGTGAAACATGGTGCTTAAATGGAATGTAGAGGCGCTCCTTTTTTGACTATGTGCCAACAGGATCAAGGGTGGGGCCACACAACAAACACCAAGGCAATCAGCCAAGATAAGAAACCAGTCACTCACCAGACTCTGTGAACTTACTAGGGGCATGTCTATTAAAGTGTCTATACTATCTGTTGACTGTGATTAGTGCCACAGACCTGGAGCAATTTCTGGTATCAAAACAGTATAAGCTGGGGGTCCTAAAGTAACCATCAGAACCTCAGAAGTCAAAACTCCACACCCACACTGCCCCTGGAAACCACTGGAGCAAAACCCCAGGCCCTGAGGAGAACCTGGATAGGTTCTAGCCAAAGTCCAGGCCTTCCACTACCTTCTAATGCCACTATGGCTGGAGGACTTGTCCCACAACCCTCTTAAGTGCTGCTGGAACCAGTGGACTAGTCCTGAGGTGCTCACTGGTCCTGCTGGAATATAACTCCTGCTCCCACATTTACTCTGTGGTCTTTTATCAGTCATAGGCCTAGCCCCAGGGGGTCGCCGGGGTGTTTTGTTCTCTTAGCGTATATTCATATCTAGAGTATTAGTCATATCTTTTTTAGTTGTTTGAACATAGTTAAATTCATTCTTTTGAATTCTTTTGTGAATTTTGTTCCAGATCACTTTAATTAAGGGCCATTACCATGGGATTCATAATTTTTGGAGGAGACATGTTATCTTGATGTTTTTCTTGAGAATTTCATACATACATATTATATTTGAATTATTTCCAGTCCTCTCAGTTCCCCTGAACTTCTCCCATGCCTCCTTCCACTATCAATTTCTTGTCCTCTTCTTTGATTAATATATCAGATTAATGTATATAATCTGAGTTCTGGGAATGTATTCTCTGGGCTATTTTCACTAAGCCCATTTAGTCGTGATCATATGTACCTCAGGAGGATTTGTTCCAGTTTCATCCATTTACCTGTGAGTTACATAATTTTTTTTCTTAATACTTGAATATTCCATTGTGTAAACGAACCATACTTTCATGATAAATTCATCAATTGATGGACAATTGACAAATGAGACCTCAGTAATCTAAATACTTCTGTACAGCAATGGAAACCATAATTTGAGTGAAAACACAACAGAAAGAATGTGGAAAAATATCTTTACCAGCTATACCTGTGATAGGAAATATTTAAAATACACAAAATGCAAAAATTCAAACATGAGAAAAACCAACAACCCAATTAAAAATTGAGGCATGAAACTCAACAGGGATTTCTCAAAAGATGAATATATATGGATGGGAAATACTAGAAAAAATTTTCAACAATCTTAGCAATCAGGGAAATGCAAAAGAAAACTACTTTGAGATTTCATTTTATTGCACTCAGAATTGATAAGATCCTAAAAACAAAAAAAAATATTGGTGAGGATCTGAGGAAAGGCAATTACTGATTCACTGTTGGTAGGAATGTAAACTAGTGCAGTCCCTATGGAAATAAGTGTCCAGGTTTCTCAAAAACTAGAACTAGATCTACCACATGATCTAGAAACACTACTCTTGGGCATGTACCAAAGGGCTCTATATCATACTATAGAGATACCTATTCATCCATGTTTATTTTTGTTTTATTCATAGAAGCCAGGAAAAGGAAAATATCAAGTCAGTATCCCTAATGAATGTAGATGCAAAAATTCTCAACAAAGTACTCATGAACCACATACAGATACATGTCAACAAGATCATCCACTATAATCAAGTTGGCTTCATTGTGGAGGTGAAGGTGTGGTTCAATATACATAAGTCAATAAATGTAACAAATCCTATAACTGTATTTTTTCACTTAACAGTTCTTTGACTGAATGATCCAATCTTGCTGCCTTGCCTTCAAGACTGGGTATTCTGTCCTCTATGTGATTCATTCTATTGGTGAGTTCTTTCCCTGAGTTTTTTTCTCACTGATTGAGTTTCACATTTCAATTTTTATTTCAGTTTGTTTTTTTTTTATTTCTTTCAGCTATTTCTTTGTATTTTTACAGTCTTCATTCCAGAATTTATGCATGTCAACTTTGAACTCATCTAACATATTTATAAATGATATTTTAAAAGAATTATCCTGTGCCTCAAGTAAGTTTCTCTTCTCAGGGAACATTGCACTGGGTGTACTGAGTTCTGGAGATGCATTGTTTTGGTTATTCATATTGTTTATATTTTGTGATTGGACCTAGGCCTCTGGAATTATGTCATTGGTAGTGTTTTCTGCTATGCATATGTGGTCTCACTTTTGTTGAATCAGTGCTGTATGCTGACATGTCAGGATGTGAACCAGCTGGTTGGTGCTAAGTGTTTAATCTTGTGGTAATTCTGTGTTGATATGTAGATGGGGTGTCATATGTATTTCTTCTATAGCTGTGGATAGTTGAATTTCAGAGCCCAGGCACAAACCTTCTATGGAGTTAGTATATTCTCACTGCTAATCTTCAGATGTCTGTGGAAGGTTGACATATTTCTATATGTGGTCTTTTGGTGGCATTTGTTGTTTTCACAGTGGGAGTGAGCAGTGTTCCCTTGTCGCCAAGGGAGGATATCATACTGGCCTCAGTTGGAGGTGGGTGGGGTTGAGGCCAGGTTGGATGTCATAGACTGATTTGTAGATCTCAGAACTCCTCTTAGCTTCTGGACTGTGCGGTGGGTAATGTGCTTAGTGGTTTGTGTGTGTGTGTGTGAGAGAGATATGGGTATTTCTATTTGTCATGGGGAAGGGTTCTGGGAATGTTGAGGTTAATAGGGAGCTACTCACATGTTCTTGGCTATGTCATGGAGCTGGCCTCTGGGATTTGGGATGATGGAAGGTAGGTAGGGGAGCTTGTCTAGGTCTCATGGCCATGTGGAAGAACTGAGGAGTCCATCATGTGCAGTCTGCTGAGGGTAGGTGAATCCCAAAGGAAGGTGGTGGTCATGAAGAGGTGAGGATCAGTAATAGTCAGCAGTTTGGATTAGGAGTTGATAGCAGTAAGGCAGAAGCTTGGACCATTGGGTCAAGTAGGGCATCTGGAGGGAGCATCTGTGGTGCAACCAACTGGGTCAAGCAAATCCCAAAGGGAAGGAGTCAGGAAGGGGAGGAGGTCAGATGTCACTGGTGTCAGTAGCAGGAATAGCAGTGATAGCAAGAGAACGCAGTCATCTACCTAGATATTCAGGACACATGGGGCAGGCACCTGGATTGTCCCTGGTGCAGCCAACCGTGGCAAAGCAAATCTCAAAGGGATGGAGGGGTTCACTAGTAAGCAGAAGGAGTGGGAATAGGGATAATAGTGGGGGGTGATGCAGGGGGAGGGCGCTTACTTGGCTCTCTGTGTCTCATGAGGTAACTGATTTTTTTTTCTTTCAGGATTGTGAATGTGAGTGTTCCAAGAACTTATAGGAGTACATTAAATTGGGTGGGGGTTAGTGGCAGAGGTACACATTGTGGAGGGGATTTACATACCATCAAATTATACTGTTTGAAAATTGCAAAAATTCAATAAAAGGAGACTGGAGAGATGGCTCAGTGGTTAAGAGTGTTGGCTGTTCTTGCAGAAGACCAGGCTTTGAATCCTAGCAACAAAATGTCAGCAAATAATGTTTCATAACTCTAGTTCCAGGGGATCTGATACCTTCTTCTGTCCTCTGTGGGCACTGCACGACATGGGTGATGTTCTAGTTTGTACCATTGCTGTGACAAAACACTCTGACCAATACCAATTTGTGGAGGAAAGGGATTATTCGGCTTACATCCCTGTATTAGTCACCTTTCTGTTGCTGTGATAGAAACACTGACCCAAGCAATTTATAGAAGGAAGAGTTTATTTGGGCTTAGGGTTCCAGGGTTGGCAGGGAGGCATGGCGGCAGAGGTGGCTGGAAGAGGAGCAGAAGCTGAGCTCTCACATCATCACATATGCACAGGAAGCAAAAGAATAACTGGAAATCTGGCAAGGTTTAAGAACTCTAAGCTTATCCCTAGTGAGGTGCTTCCTCCAGGATAACCACACCTTCTAAAACCTCCCCAAACAGCACCATCATCTGGGGACAAAATGTCCAAATACTTGGAGCCTATGGAGGAACATTTTCACTCAAACCACCATAATCTTCTAGGTCAAAGTTTATCGCTGAGGGAGCCCAAGGTAGGAACTCGGGGCAGGAACCTGGAGGCAGGAGCTGAAGTACAGGCCATGGAAGATTGCTGCTTACTGGCTTGCTCTCCTGGCCCCTGCTCAACATGCTTTCTTATACAGTAGCCTGGACCCTCTCACATCACTCAGTAATCAAGAAGATGCCCCTACAGACATGGCCACAGGCCAGTTCAATGGAGGCAATTCACCAACTGAGGCTTCCTCTACCCAGGTGTGTCAAGTTGACAGCTAAAGCTATCCAACACAGTTGCACTTACATACACGCAAACATAACACTCATGTACATAAAACTAGAAAAAAATTGTAAAAGTTCTAAAAATTCAATAAAAAAGTTAGAATCCATTTTTACTTCCTTGGTACTTGTATATTTGGGATTAAAGAATTTGTTGATTTCTAAAATCACCCTTATTCTTTCAGTGTCAGTGATTACACTGTTCAATTTGAGCCAAGTTGCAGTGGAGTTGATTTGTCATTTCTCTCTGGTGGACTAAGCATTTAGCTCAGTATTTAGACTCTCAACCTACCTGCTCAGGGTACCAGGCTTTATCACCAGTGCTAAATTGTTAGTAGAATACTTTGTGGTAAAAAAATCACAACTGAAAAATAACACCACTATGAAAGTACAATAATAATTATACAACAGAGTCCTCTTCAACTCCAATAGTTTTATGAATTAAAAACTTGAATAATTCTGAACACACTAAAGTAGTTCGTTACTGAACATATGATTGGAAAAGTAATATGCACAGTAAGACTAGAGATTATTACTAATCTTATAGACAAAAACTAGAGAAGGGAAAAATAAATAGAAGGGATGGGGAACAATTAAATAAAAGAGAAGGAAGGTAAGACAGGTCTCGCTAAACATAAAAGAGAAAGTGATAAAGAGCTGTTATTAGTCAACCTAGAACAATCTCTCTCAAGAGGCTGAGGTAAGATGTCTTCCCAACTCCAGGTCAGACTTTGTTCTTTGAGAAAAACTGTTTAAAAAGAGTTGAATAGAAAAAGAATAAAAACAACATGGCAAAGCTGGCATGCTAAACTGACACTAGATATTAAGTAAGTATAAAAGGAGAGAGCTAGTGGCAGTGCAGTGTCTGAATGCAGTCTCCCATTGTGGTGCTGGGTCCCATCACACTTCTTGCAGATGACAGTCAATCCACTAGAGATTCTTTTGCAGGTCATGTGGCCGATGTTATTTCCACCTATTGGCACTCTTTCATTGCTCTGGCTTCAAATTCTCATAATGCCCTAGGGTGGTCCTTCCCAAGACTGGAGTACACATTCGGAACCTGTGTCTATGTTGCATTTCTGACTGTCTCTCAGACCAGATTTCTAACTCACTGATAGCTATATGGTCCACACGCAAAAGTTTCTTCCCCAGTGTATAAAATTATTCTGCCTGCTAAGCTTCAGAGTTGAGATCAATGTCACTTATTCTGGAACCTCAGTTCAGGGAAGGTTTTTTCCCATAGGTTTACCAAGTCCCACAGCCAACCTGGATCTCAGGCTGTGGCAGTAGCATGTATTTTTTTGGGAGCATGACCAAAATAAGTCCAAGGGAGGTTTCCCATGCATGCTACTGTGATTTTTGTTATATAGCCATCAGCTCCATACATGCACTCACATTTACATTATATGTGTATTTATCAGTATACTTTTCAAATATTACATTTCCCTTTGATTTTTCAGAACAATTAATCATTATTTATCTCTCCTCTCCATAATTTTATAGTCCTTCTTCCTCCCTCCTCAGTTAAAGTACCCCCACATCTCCTTTTCTTACCTCATCTTTCATTATTCCTGTTTCCTACTATCTCCTTTTTATGAGCTCCTTCTTTCCCTTTCCCCATGGTTACTTTCCATTTTCTTGGCTCCAGAGGAATATCAGGATATAGGCTTACATCTAAGGATTTGAAGGTAGGATCCACAAATGAGAACGTGCAGCAATTGTGCTGGAACTGGAACTGACCTAGAGACTTCCTCGCTGAACACCAGATTTCATAGTATGAGAAGATATTATGTAAGCTGACAAAGAAAAATCCAGTCAATGATCCCACATGGCTGTAAAGTCTATAAATTATTGATGACTGACCAAGAATCTATCTCTTTTGGTTCAATAGTGGCACTTTTATCTTGGGGATAATCAACAGCTTTCTAATCGGATTTAAGACTTACTCAGTGGGTGGGAAATCATGTGTGGAAGTGTAAACACAGCCAAGAACACATGGCTGGAGATGTCATAGACCATAGAGAAAAATCTTTTGTCACTTACCTAGACCAATGTAATTTCTTACTGTATTCTAAATAAGTATCCTTATATTTACAAACAAGTGTACCACTCATCACTTATCAAAGAAGCATCTTTGCGCAACAGATGGAGGCTATTTTAGAGTTCCACAGCTGGTCAAGTGCAGAGAATAAGTGACTGTGAGGTGTCCAGCCCTAAGTGAAACAGCAATAATGTAATCTGTATACTTAGGGCTCAGGAACATTGCAGAAAAGGGGAGAAATGAATGTAAGAGCCATAGGGACAAGACACCTACTGTTAGTTAATGTATTCTAGATATGATAGGGAAGCTGCACTAATGAAATCTCCACAGTGTGATAGTATAACAAGACCTGCATAGTGAAAAAACTAGTTGATATTCCAAGGTGGAAGAGGGGGAATGACAAAGGGTCACCCCTCAAGGTGAAGAGTTACAATCAATGGACGCTGAAAAAGGGAAAATAAATTTTCTCCAGGAACTAGAACCCTGAGAGATTATCTAATCCCAAATCAGCAACTCTAAACACACTAAACGCAGGTACACATGAGCACCACAAAATGGACTCAGTGTAATATATGCATATTATTATGTATATCATATATGTGTGTGTGTATACTTTAAATCTTTTATAATTTATTGGGTCTTGCATTGGGAATGTGAAGTGACATATGTCAGAATCCTTGATTTTGAAGTGTTACTGTTTCATGTAATTAAATTTGATAAGCTCATGATCACATGGAAGATAATACTCCTGATCAAGAAGAATCAAGTGAACAAAAGCATTTGTCTTTACTATTGCCTAACTTGTTCTCCCTCATTTTAGTTGGGAAGGTGAGATATTTCAAAGCTTAACCACATAGTTAGTTAGCATGTGTCTGAAAATGAAGGCAAACTACTGTATCCTTTCTTCTATAATGGTATTTCTCATTAGAGACCATTTTTGTTCCTCAGTTTAACTTCAAGCCAGGCTTGAATGCATAAAATCATCAGATGTTATTCTTTCTTTGAGACCTAGATCAAACAGATAAAAGATAGGGGTGTCTTATTACCTATACATCCAAATTTTCCTTGTTTTGCTTTTTAGAGTATCTTTATATTCCTCTCATCATGGATGACAATGAGGAAAGAGGCCTTATCAGAGTTAGCTGCTTCTCTCACTGGAAAGACATGAATTTTCCTGTGTCTTATCTTTTTGCCATAGTTACCATAAAGAAGGTAGAGCCTATTCAGTGTAGTTGTTCTTACTGGTGACTCTTTAATACAATATGAACTTAATCATATTTTAAATTTACCTTGATTTTACCTCTATTTCCTGGTTCATTTGATACTGTCTATGTAGGATTTAGCATTCCTAAAACTTCTGTTGTAAATATTGGTTGATGTAAATCAACCAACTTCTAATAATTATAAGTTGAAGATGTTCTTGACACCACTGTGGGCAAGTTGTTAAAATTCTATTAGTGCACAAGGTGAATCCTTTTTTTTAAAAAGGGCTATCAATCTGGCTATCTGCATTAGAAAAACCATATTATGATTTGCCATGTGCAATCTTTTTTTAAAGAGGAAAATGTTTATTTTATCTTTTTTAAAAATTTATTGAGAATTTCATACATGCATAGAAGGTGTTTTGATCAAATATATGAACACTCCCTCCCCTCCAACTCCTCCCATATGTCCCCATCACTTTTTTTCTGATAACTTCATGTACTCTTTCTTCTTCCTTTTTTTAAATGGGGCTTTTTCCTACTCTAACATTCCCCCCTCTGAAGAGGTAACCCTGTAATCTTGTAGGGATTAGATAAAAGCTCCCAGATACTTTTGACATTTTTGGCCTTTGGAATGGCATATGTTGCTAAGAGGCCCAAGGATGTGACTTTTAGCCATGAAACTGGCTACTTTTGGGGGGTCTTTTTACCCCAATTGCTTAGCCAATTCCTACATCCTAGTCTTATCACACCATCCTCTGAAGAGGTTATCCAACTTGCAGATATGGAATTGGGATGTAGACCACTCTGCTCTGACTTCTTCCATGCTGAACAGGGACTCAGGGTGAGACAAGTGGGGTACACCTTCAATGGGTCTACCTAAAAACTTCCAAATTGAATAACTCTTATCTGTAGGGGAAAAAGAAAGCCCTTGACTGGTGAATAGGAGATGTGAAGGAGGAGTAAAGGCAAGAGTAATTAAAATTTCAATGAGAAATCATTGTCTAAATAATTTTTATATGGACTTAAGCCTAATGTCTGGGAAGTGTAATCCCTTAAACTCTAAAAGAAATATACTGATAGCTGGGTATGGTGGAACATGCCTTTAATCCCAGTACTTGGGAGGCAGAGTCAGGTGGATCTCTGTGATTTTGAGGCAAGCCTGGTCTACATAGTGAGTTCCAGGCCAGCTGGGGCTACAGGGAGACCCTGTATTGAAAAGACAAAAAAAAAATAAAAAAGAAAAAAAGAAAGAAATACACTGATGACTTTACTCTTTGATTATACTTTACTTTTGGGTGTTAAAGACCCAAATAAATTAATTTATTTTTACACTCAAGGTCATTTGAGGATCTGTTCCTCAGTGGTCACATGGGCTTGAGAGGAGCCTCTGGCTCCTTTCTTTTACTAGTTCCATCTTTGTGAAGATAAGTCAAAGGTCTGCTCAACATGGCTGGCTTCACTTGGAAGCATGGAAGAGATGTTTACTCTAAGTTGACCCTCTTCTTTATAGACTGGATGCTGGTTCAAGTCCATCTGGTGGAGTCTCTGTGGCCTTCCTGAACAAGAGGACAGGTGACTCACCACAGTTACAGTACATTTTGAGAGATGTTCCATATTCCCCCGGAACTTAGTCGACCTTGGAGGGCAAGGGGCAAAAACTGTCCTTTAAGTCCCTCTGACCATATTAGTATAGGTCTCAAAGTACTGCTATTAAACATTGAATAAGGTTAGTTCCACAACTCTAGTACTTTTAATTACCATGTGCTATGAAGATAAAGATTCAGTAAAAAACCAAACTTTCTCAGATAAACCTTGATTAAATATATATTTTTGTTTTAAACTAGTTGACTAAACTATGACCTTAGAAAATTTAAGATAATGGGTATATTATTTTTGTGTCATCCTTCATATATCATAATCAACCTAACACAGACCCTCATCACTTGCTTAGGCTTTCTCATTTTTTATGTCTATTTTGGAAAATATCTCCATTATCATATCCTTTTAACATCTTTTACATTTTCACTTTCTTTTTTTTTATATTTATGAGCCATAATAGCATTAACAAATAAATTATCCATCTGTTGTGAGAAGTATTTTCCTGGGGATACTAAACAATGCTTATTCCCTTTTAAGTTTCTAGTGTCAAGCCAGTGTTTGATTAAAGTTTTACTGGGGAACCAAAGAATTTACTAAGCTTACTTACTGAAATAAATGAGGGGTTGCTGAGGTGTATGAATGACCTGGGGGTATGCACACTGAAACTTTACCCAGCATGGGTCAAGCCTTCTCTTCCTAGCCTTCTCTTCCTAGCCTTCCCCAGATTGTGTACTTTAGTCTTCCCCAAATCCAGGAGGCCATGTGTGATTAGGGCCAAATTACATAGGGTTGGCTGGGAAATGTGGCTGGATACTTCAGTGAGGGTCCAATGACCCTGCTTGCCCCTCCTTTAATGAAAGAGCACAACCATCAATAAGTCCAATTGTGTTGATGTTTAGCAAGAAGGCACAGCTGAAGTCATGATGATGGTAGTTATTTCATGTAGAAGATACTGCTGTACAGCATCATCTTATTAAAAGGACATGGAATTTAAAAAGGATTTGGCCATAGGATCCACAAATGAGGGAAAACATATGTCCTTTGTTTTTCTGATTTTGTGTAACTTCACTTAGCATAGCAGTTTCTAGATTCATCTACTTACCTGCAAATTTCATTATTTCATCTTTCTTTACTGCTAAATAGAACTCCATTGTGTATATTTTTGTTACCCACTAGTCAGTTGAGGGGCACGTAGGTTTCTTCCATCTCTTAGCTATTATGAAAAGAGCAGCAACAAACATGGTTGTACAAGTGTCTCTACAATAGGATGAGTCCTTTGGGTATATGTCAAGGAGTGGTATAACTGGGTTATATGGTAGGTCCATTTGTAGTTCTTTGAGAGTTCTCCATACTGTTTTCCACAGGGGTTGCATGAGTTTGCAATCCCACCAGCAGTAAATGAGTGTTCTCTTTCCTCCACATCCTCGCCAGCATTTGGTATCATTTGTTCTCTTGATCCTAGTCCATCTGATTGGAGTAAGGTGATATCTTAGGGTGGTTTTAATTTGCTTTTCCCTAATTACTAATGATGTTGAACACTTTTTGAGATGTATATTAGTCACTTTTCTGTTGCTGTGATAGAAACACTGACCAAAGCAATTTACAGAAGGAAGAGTTTATATGAGCCTACAGTTCCAGGGCCTCACCAAATTCCAGGTAGGGGGATGGGTATGGCACAATTAGGGGAAGCTCAACACCTGGCTTATCTCTAGGGGGTTTTCCTTGTAGAACTCTTCTACAGGATTGGTGTGGTTTGGTGTGGACATAGTGTTTTGGCTTTCCATTTTATTTCATTGTGATTTTGGCATGTGAATTTCTTTTGTTGTTTGCAATTCTGATATGAGAATTAAGTTGAAGTATGCTTCTGTTTGTATTATTGGTGTGCCTTGGTCCTTTCCTTATTGATTATGTAAAGCTGGTTGGTACAGGTTTCAGGTTCTCTCATGTTTTATTTTGGAGGGAACTGATGGCTTCAGATCAGCTCTTCAGGAGCACCCACAGAAGCCTGAGTCAGATTCCAGTCAGGTACTCTCAGGCTTCCTTCTAAGTTTTGGACCCCTATTAGCAGGAACTCAGATCAAGATTTGGGAAGTTCCCTAAGAGGCAGGTGATTTTGGGATTCTCAGTTGGTCCCCTGCATTCTCAGCCCTATGTCAAATGGAAGCCAGAACCAGCACTCTCTGCCAGTCTGCTGAGATCACAGCCACTACACCTACACCAATGAAGGTTGGAATCCTCCCTCTCAGGCTGTCTGCTAGGATCTCAGCATTAGTCTACCAAAGCCAGTTCTGCCCTGGGGCCTTGGGATGGGCTGCCCAAAATCCCAGTTAGGGGGATGACTAAGGTGAAATTAGGGGAAGCTCACCACCACGTGGAGGCAGGATCTGGGGCTCTCAGGCAGTCTCATGCATTCTGCACCCCTATGCACAAGGAGGCCAGAACCTGCACTCTCTGGAGGTCTGAGATCACAGCTGCTACACGGATGGACACCATGCATAATCTTGAATTAAGTACTCATAATTCAGAGAACTTGGTGCACAGAAAACAGTAACACCTAAAAGAACATGGAAAAAGATGATTATCAGAATCCTCACTCTCTCTACCTTACCTTTGTCATTTTAACTGGAAAATGAATTAAAGATCAGCATGATGAATAACATAGATACAAAACAGACAGTAAAAGAGTTTTGAGGAGGGAAAGGGTATTATATTTCATAGAAAGAAAGGCTTGGAAACACAGGTCAGAAAAAGTCAGCATTATCAATATCTTCAGGCCCCAATCCAGGTACATTACTTTTTGAAGATCTTTCCTTTCACTGCCTTTGCTCCAGGGAAAAGCACTCCATGGAAAGCAGGAGAACTAAGCAGAGGCAGTCCATGAGGTCCTATAAAAAGTTTCTTTGGAAGCACGCCTCTTTTCTCTTGATACAGCTGTCTCTCTACCTTTTTTTGGTTCCAATGAGTTAAATGCTTCAATTTAATTATTTCTAAACAGTAGGTGAATTTGTCTTCAGTTTTTTTCCTAAGATTGTATGAAGTGTCCCATTGTAGGCATACTAGGGAAAATGTTTCTGAATAATATTTAAAGGCTCAGAAACCTGTTTTGATGATGCTTTAGTTCCAATCACTTTAAGTAAATTCATTAAGTGCCATGCATTACACACCCGATTTAAGAGACAAAGATATTCCTATTGTGAAAGTGGAAAGGTGAAAATGAAAGTGAAGTTTTGAGCACAGTTCCTTGTAGTTGAGGTATGGTATAGAAGAAGATAAAATTAAAAAGCAAATAAGGATCACTAAAGTGCACTGGTGCAAACAACAAGAAAACCTTGTGCTTGCTGCTGTATCACTTACCCTCATATATGACTGAGAATGTTCCCAAATTCTCTTTTTCTTTAGGACTTTTCCAAGCATCTATCCATTAGGTAGTGTGCTGGCATCAGCTATGTATGACTGAGATGTTCCATATTTCCCTTTTTTTCTCAGGTCTTCTTAGGCCACTGATCTGTGAGTTTAGAGAGTCTCTTCTATACATAAGGCACCACCAATGTAGCATTTCTAAGCCACGTGACAGTTACACCTGAATAAAGAAACAGCCTGACCTTTAGCTAGGTAATCTGAGAATACTCAGCCCCAGAGCTGTTGGAACAAGGAAGATGTTCAAATAAGCAGTGGAGGAGCCCCTAGCCACCTTGTTTTTGAGGCTATGGAACATGGGGGCAAATTGAATTACTGTAAGTCCTGCAGAGGCAGAGAAGCTGGGCAATATAACCACTCATCCTTTCTTGAGACAAAGACTTCATAATCTAAGGCAGTATGAGGAAAATCAGTCCCTGATGGATTGTCTTATACAAGACATTAGGGACACATGGTTTTCCCCAGCTGGGATTCCCATGAATACCAGACTGGAAAACCACAGAAAGACAGGCACTACTGAGGGAACTGGGTATAAAGGAAACTGTGTTTGATACTCAGTTCACAGGCCCAGACAGAACTGTTTTTCTTGGAGACTTAAGAAAGTGATTCAGTATGGCCCACAAGACTGGTATGCAGCTTTGGTGGCAGTGCTAAACCCCATTGTCAGGTGTGACCTGTATGATGCAGAAGAGGCCTTGGCAGATTTAAATGATTTGGGCCAACACATAAACTGGGTTTATATGGTGTTAAAGTAGGTAGACACAAGGGAAAAGGGCAAGAACTCGGTAAAAAGGCTCCTCTATGTCTCCTGAGCACAGATGTGAATGGATCTGCACAGAGCAAGAGTTGCTAGGGAAAAAACTAACAGGCAGCCAAACTGTGTGCTGGTGAGCCTATGGAGAGGTTTAAGATGAGACCAGCAATTCACCACAGGAGTAAGAGCAACCAGAGACTAGTAGGCGTGGGTGACTCCAACTGCACCATCTGCTCCAGCGGAAAGCAATCTCTTGGGATGGAGACCCCAGCCACTCCCCTGAAGGGGTGCCCAAGGTTGCCCAGAGGCAAGGGCCATACTGGATGACCAAAGGCCCCATGTTGAATTGAGGATTTATCAGTCCGATACTAATATACGAAACACAATGGCCCTAGTGGATGCTGGAGCAGAGTATACATTGATTTATGGCAATTCCTTAAAACACCAGGGCCAACAGGTAGCAGTGGACAAGTATGGGGATAAAACCATGTGGGTAAAGCAGACAAGACCCACTCTGGGAGTGGGCAATTATCTCCTTCAGAAGTACAAGGTGTGCATCTCTCCCCTGCATGAGAGCATTCAAGGAGTGGATGCCCTAATGGGGCACACACTACATAATTCCGTTGGATCATTCTAGCTGAGGGTGTGAAGACTGAAAACAATTACTTAAGATTAAGCAAGATGGGAGCCAGTCAAATTGCCCACACCTTGAAGGGTGGTGAATATCAAACATTACTGGCTGCCTGGGAGTCAAGATGAAATTACAGAAACCATCCAGGAACTAGAAAGGGTAGAGATTATCTATCCTGCCCAGAGCCCTTTCAGTAGCCCCCTATGGCCTATCAGGAAGCCAGATTGCTCCTGGAGAATGACTGTAGAATACAGAGAGTTAAATAAGGTCTTGCCTCCGATCCATGCAATTATGTCCAACATTGCATTTCTACCTGAATAGCTGATGAAGGAAACAGGGTCCTTCCCTGCTGCGGTGAACTTTGTCAACACATTTTTTAGTATCCCCTTAGCTGCTGAATCCCAAACAGCTTCTAGAGTAGCTCTTTGGGGGCTTCTAGAGTTCTGGTGAATTTTTATACCTCACCTTGCTCAGGTCACCTATCCATTGTATAATTTAATAAAAAGAGTTGCTACATGGGATTGGGATGTGAAGGCCCAAGGTGCTTTCAAGCAAGCTGAGATAATGGTCAGAAAAGCTAAATAACTGTGTGCCCCAGTACCTCAGTTTCCCTTCCTCTTGAAAGTCACCAGGAGCCCTGAGGTCTATGGGTGTGGCTTATGGCAACAACAACCCAAGCAGATTGACCCAATTGGATTCTGGTCCCAGTCATGGAAAGGGACAGAACCCTATACACAGCTCTAGAACAGCAACTACTGGCTGTATACAAAGCATTGCAACAGGTGGAACCCATTATAGGTCCGACCCCCCCCCCTTTACTCTAGAAAGCTCATATACCATAAAAGGATTGGTTGAAGGGCCTGTTAGGGAAGACTCTGTCAGGAGTAGCACAAAACCAAATGCTGCAAAGTTGGTATGCGTATTTACAACAGTGAGGGGTGGTGTCAGCAAGCTCGATCACCAGTCCATGGCAGTATTAGGGCCAGCATCATTTCAAAGCACAGAACATCTCCCTCCACCTCCTATAGGTGACCCTCCAGCAAGACCCGACCAAGTGCGAGAAGGGGTTCCCCAAATTCTGGCTGATGCCTGGTATATTGATGGAACCAGGAGGGTTACAAGACAAAAAATGGGTAGCAGTGGAAATACAGATGAACACTGATAATATGTAGCTGAAAAGGGGAGAAGGAGAGAGCAACCAATGGGCCAAATTAAGCACTGTATGGATAGAAATAACACAGGAGCCTTGACCAGTAACCACCTGTACTGACAGTTGGGACATATCAAAGGCCTGAACTTATAGATTGCCCAGTGGGAGAAAGAAAACTGGCAGGTGACGAAATGGTCACCATGGGGACTACAGATGTGGAAGGAAACATATAGTAAGATGCAGCAGGAGCTAGTATCCCTAATTGTTTGCCATGTGGCAGCCCACTGCCTGGTTAGTCCCCCAGGAAATCAGGAAACTGATGCTCTTACCAAGGTAAAGGCTCTCTGCCTGCAGGTTCCCCTAGAAGCAGCTCATTGGATTCATATAAAGTCTGGCTACAGGGGAGCCAACACAGGATGGAAAATAGCCCAAACTTCTGGCATTCCAGTAAAATACTCTGACATTCAGTAGGCTTTCCAGGCCTGTGAGGCTTGTTTCTGGTTATGGCCCTGAAGGATGGATGCCGTATGGGACACATGCATAAGTTCACCTCTTCCATAAGGGACTATCAAGTAAATTGTATAAGGTCCCTGCTAGTCAGTGAAGGGTGCAAGTATGTTCTTACTTGTGTGGACACTGCTACAGCAGTTATTCAACAATTCTTTGCAAGTGAGTAATGGGTAAGGATACTGTTAAGGGACTTATTCAACTCAGTGTCTTGTATGGGTGACCACAGGGGACTGACAGTGACGGGGCACTCATTTCACAAGTACTACTGTACAAACCTGGGCTGAGAATAAACAGGTTCAATGGTATTCCTACTTTCCCTACAACCCTACAGGGGTAGGGTTAATTGGAAGAAAAAAAAAATGGGTTGCTGAAAGAACAGTTAAAAGCATTAAGTGCAGGAGGAGCACTATGGGGATGGAAGAAAGCCCCTCCAGAAGCCATACAGCTGTTAAATGAAAATCCCAGTACCAGAGGTGGGTTACTCCACTCTGAGATGTTGGCCAGAGAGGCCCTGGAGGGCCCCAAAATGATTAGGGCTATTCCCACTAATATTAGTTGCACACTGGAAGCAGGCAGTAAGACATCATATGATATGAGCATGGGAGGGGGAGAAATAAACCTGGGACTAAGTTGGAAACTCACTGCCATGGGATGGTTGGCCTTCATAGTGCCAGAAGGCACTATGCAGATGACTGGGGGATAATTGTCCCCTACAGTTCAGCTTAATGACAGACCCTGAGTGCTGTACTATCAATATGCCAAGCAAAATATTCCTGCTGATGCAATAGTGGTGTATCCAGTATATGTAAAAACAGCAACTTTCCAATTGGATTTAAGGCCCACTACTAGGGGAGGAACACACATCTGGTTTATACTAGGCCAACCCCTGTGGCAGGGGAAGTTATAGGCCGCAGTGGGGAAGCAACTGCAATTATTTTGTTAGATGGATATGATGCACCTGCTAAGGTACTATCCAAGCATTTGTGTTTACACGCATAAGTTAGGTTATTATAGCAGTCAATGTTTGTTTAGATGTTCCTGCTTCTTTCTATTTGTGATTTCATAGTAGGAGGAATTCCACTGAAATGGGCCAACAGTCCATTGAAAAGAGATGATGAAAAGGCTGAGAGTTCAGTGTCTTGCCACAATGGAAGAAAAATCATCCTACATCTGTCACTCCTCCAAAGCTCAGGGACTCTTGTGAAAGAGGAAGGAGGAAAGAACAGAAGAGCTGGAGGAAGGGGTTGAGTGTTACATAGAATTGTCCTCTGACTGGCAAGCTAGACTGGTAAGCTATAGATATGCCTCCTTCCCAAGTTTGATTGCACCTGCTTGCCTAGGATTATAAACTTGACTATTGATCTTCTATAAGAAAAGGAGAGGCAGGGAGAGTCAGTCACTCCTACAAACCAGTCAGTTAGCCTTAGCTATATGAGGGGCAGGGACTAATGCCATATAAGCAAAAAAAAAAATGCCATGAGGCTCAGTCTCATCATTTTGAGTGACTGCTGGGAGATCAAAGGATCTATACTTGGGTATGGACTTTCCAGTGTGGCCTTAAATGAGGGGAGGGCACCCATTCTTTTGTAAGCAACCTTAATAAACTCACTAGGATTTTCCAAATGGTGGTTTGGAGAATTCATACCTCGTTTTGTTGTAGGACCAAGGGAGGAGGGTCTGGACGTTTTTAGTGCCTCCAAGGAGGATTGTTAGCAACAACAGGGTTTGAAAGAAAAGAATAATATCTAATGTTTCTTACACAGGTCCTCTGTTGTTGTATTCCCTTTCAGTCTTTAAGCAGGCCTAATCTCTTCATAATGAATTCTGAACTGTTTTTTACCTGTTATGCTCTTTAATGTTTCCTACTTTACATCACTACTGAAGCTACAGACTTTTTTTACCATTGCCCACATCTTCTGATAGCTGTTTTCCAACCATTCCTAGTTCATCTTCCACACATTTTAAAAAAACAGTGCCTATGTGTTGTCCATTATCTTTGCTCATTCTAATTTTATTAATATGAATCTTTGCTCTCTTTATGTTGATTATATTGGCCAGAAATATTTCAATCTTTTTCATCTTTTCAAAAAAATAATTATTTCATTGATTGTAGGTGTTTTCCTTATAGTCTCCATTTCAACAATTTCTGCCCTGATCTTTGTCATTCTTTGTCATTACGACTCCTAGAATACTTAATACAAATTGAGATTTTTTTTTATTTATTGTAATTAAAAGAAGCATTTCATTACAACAGCATTAACCTATTCAATAACATTTTTCTGAGCTAGGGTACATCTCTTTCAAAATTGGCTGTACATTTCTAGGTTTACAGATGAATTATTACGCTTATATAATCTTTTACTCATTATAAACTCTATAAGACATAAAATTTAATGAGGTTCCAACGTTTAAAAAAGATCTCCACTGCATTGTCAAAACACACAGTTTCATACAGAAAAATTCATTTGATTTTTGTGTCTTTCGATAGAATGCAATAAGATGAACACAAAATACTATGATATTCTTACTGAAGATATATAATGAATCTAATTATAAGGAAACACCAAAAAATTCCAAATTAAAGATATTCTAAAATCCAACAAACACAAAAAATATGTTTTAATCCTTAAAAGAATCAATGTCTTGAAAGTCAAGGGAAAATAAATTTGAAGGAAACTGAGGAATCATGGTATCTAAATATAGCATATGATTCTGAGGTATAACTTTCTGGCTGAAAGGATATTATTGTGAAAGTATAATTTGAATAGGACCTATCCTGGAGTTTGGTGATTAATGTCCTTGTTTGCAGGAAATATATATTGAATATTTTTAGGTAGTGGTGCATCATATCAATAACTTTGTCTTAAATATGCCAGAAATAAAAATATTTCTTATTTTACTTATAGTTTTTTCTCCAAGCATACAATTATTTCAAGAGAAGAATAAAAATATAGATTCTTACATCTAATCCAAAAAAGATTTTCATTTAGTATTATAGTCTAGCTTTGGGAGTTGACTTAGATTTTTCTGCAAGAGAATTAAATGCATACATATTAAATCTGAGATACATTGTGTTATAAAAAATCAGTCTTAGCCAAAAAGTTAAATGGAAACAAAACCTGTGATCTGATATCTTCTTTATGACCATTTGATATGTTAGGATCACATGCTGAGGACTTTGCTGTTTTTCTGAGAAAGAACATTCTGCTGGAACTCTTTTACTAACAAATATTATTCAATATTTTCCCAAAGCTGTATTATAATAACATAAGAGGGACAGCAGAAGACTTTTCTGTCTTTGTGAATATTTTATTTATAACTAATTTTGAGGATTACACAAAAGTAACTATCTACTGACAAAGTGGCCTTTCATGATCAGTCTTCTTATTTACTCTATTTCCTCAACCATGTTGTAGGCTCCAGAAGTTTATGAATGAGTTTGTTTTTCTTACCATGATATCACCTACTGTATCTATTATTGTATTGGATGTTCAATAATATAAATGTCTGTGCTGGATAGCTTTAGTGTCAACTTGACACACCTGGGCTGAGGGAGCTTTAATTGGGGTATTGCCTCCATAGGACTGGCCTGTGGCCATGTCTTTGGGGCATCTTCTTGATGGTTGAGTGATATAGGAGGGTCCAGTCCACTGTGGGTGGTACCACCCCTGGGCAGGTGGGCCTGTGTTTCATAAGAAAATAAGCTGAGCAGGGGCCATGGGGAGAAAGCCAGTAAGCAGCATTCCTCCATGGTTTGTGCTGGATCCAGTTCCTGCTTCCAGGTTCGTGCCCTGGTTTCCTATCTTGGGCTCCCTGATGAACTGTGACATGGGAAATGTAATATAAAATAAACACTTTCCTCCCCAAGTTGGTACTGGTCAGAGTGTTTTGTCATAGCAATTGAGAAACAAATTAGGACAGAAATTGTTACCGGAAAGTTAGGCACTGCTGTGACAGACCTGACGTTGAGGATTGTGGAAGCATTTGGAACTTTGGGCTGGAAAATCCATTGGGCGCTTAGAGTTTGTTGCTGTGGAGTTTGGAACAGTTATGTTGAAAGAAAGAGTTGTGGGCAATGGAGGTCTGGCTTGTGAAGCTTCAAAGGGAAGTGAACACTATCATGGCTGTTTGTGTGAGATTTTGATGAGAATCTGTGGGTTCTGGTCAGCTGGGGCTGAAGAATCAGCTGTGATTAAGAAGAGAGAAGAAACTCAAGTAAAACCTTTGCTTTACTGGGACAATTGATGCTGGTTAAATCAACTATAAGTAACAAGAGACCAGCACCACTTTTGTGAAATCTGGGAAGTATTTACTCAGGGTCAGCACACAGAGGAGACCTGAGTCTCCATCTCAAGCTGGAAGCAGGACTTAGTAATGTGTAAGAGTTTCCTGCATGGTTCTGGTCTTGAAAGCATGAAAGGGTCACAGAGAGCAGCTGAGGCTTGGCACTCTGAGAGGCCAGGAAAGGCCATAGGTGAAAGTGCAGCCTCAGTTGCATTGAAGACCACAGGACTGAAGGGGTCATGGAGAGAATCTGAAACTTTGCACCCCAAGATGCAAGAAAAGGCCATTGGTGAAGGTGTAGCCTCAGTTTCAGGGAGACCCCAGCTTTTTGGAGATGCCAGGACCATGGGACAACCACCAAGGACAGCAGTAGGTGTGAAATGGAGCTATCCTGGCTCTGTGAAATGAGCTGTGTGTGCTGTGGACAGCGGAGTCAGAAGTGGAGCTGCCAGAACCCTTTAGAGCCCAGAAGATTGTGAGTGAATCCCAGAAATCCAGCCTTGAGCTATTTTGCTAGACTTTGGTTTTATTTAGGTGTTCCAGATTCTTCCCTTTGAAATAAGACACTACTTGTTTTGGATTTTACAGAAGCCCATACACAGTTAAGAGACCTTAAAAAGAGTCTATGGACTTTTAAGTGTTTGGATATTTTAAAGGACTGTGGGTCTTTTAAGGTTGTATTGTCTTATGTTGTGATATTGATATCATATCTTGGGGATAGTAATTGGAAAGGTTATGATTTAATAGTGATGTGTTTGTTTGTCAAGTTGACAAGGGGTCAATTGTGCTGGATAGCTTTAGTGTGAACTTGACACACCTGGCTTGAGGGATCCTCAGTTGAGGAATTGCCACCATAGGACTGGCCTGTGGACATATCTGTTGGGCATCTTCTTGACTGTTGAGTGCTTTAGGAGGGCCCAGCCCACTGTGGGTGGTGCCACCCCTGGGCAGCTGGGTCTGTGTTGCATAAGAAAGCAAGCTGATCAGGGGCCAGGAGGAGCAAGCTGGTAAGCAGCGTTCTTCCATGGATTCTGCTTTAGCTCCTGCTTCCAGATTCCTGCCCTGAGTTCCTATCTTGGGCTCCCTGATGAACTGTAACACTGGACATGTAATATTAAATAAACCCTTTCCTCCACAAGTTGGTACTGGTCAGAGTAGTTTGTTACAGTAACTGAGAAACAAACCAGGACAATGTCATAGCTCTTCTGACTCAAGTTTTCTGAAGTAATTCTTTCTTCAATGAAACATTATTATAGGACACTGATGTTCGTTCATTTGTTGGCTGGATTGATTTTACTGTATCTAAATGGTATTTTAGAAATCACAAAGATGTTCAGAAGCATTAGATGAAAACTAGCTTAGTAAATTAAGGTACTTTAGTTTTGCTTTAATTCACCATTATTATCTCATCAACATACTATAGTTGGAATAAACTGAATAGTGTATGATATTGTATATGTAAATTAGAATAGAAATATTTTCTTGACTTTAAGTAGAAGGAGTAAATGGATTAGCATACAAATATTTTTCTCAACATTTATTAAGTAGAAGGAGTAAATCATTTTAGAATTGTTGCGAACCAGACATGCTTGATGTCTCCCAAAAGGATTTTAGTAGGATTATTTTGAAGTTGGTGAGCAGAGAAAGACTGTAGCAAAGTTATAGCTGAAATCGTGAGGTGTGATAGAACTTTGTGCTTCTCAAAAATTATAAGGCTCCCTTTAATAGCAGGTTGAACAATAAGTTACTCAAGATCTAAAGTACTACATTAAACTTGCTTGACAATGTTTTAATTGCCTGTGTTTTGCAGTGCATGGATTAAGTTTTCAAGCTTTCCAATGGTTAATTTTATTGTCCTTTTCTTGACTTTAGGAATTTTCCTATTGAAAATATTTTTAAAAGAAATAAAAATAGAAAACAATATTTGAATGCAGATGACACCATTTATTGAGATATAAATTTACATATGAAGTAGTTAAAGCAAAAGACAAATTTGAATTCAGGAGGAAATATATTACTTTCACTATTGTTTCAAATATTTACTTTTCCAGCAGATTTATATACTAGAAAAAAAGAGCAATTTCAAACATTTTTGCAATGCACCTTACACATCATTGTTATGTACTGGAAAATAGTGAGGACAGCACAATGACATTAACCATCAATAAATTTTACCAGACACAAAATATTAACAAGGTAATTCTCAGAAATATAGTATAAGAAAATTACATCAATCACAATTAGTATCACAATTTACTTGAGAAGGAAGAGAAACAGCTGACACTTGTAGATTACATAATTTAGAGTACAAGTTTCAACTTGTTACAAATACAAAATTGAAAATATGCAGGAGAAACACTATTATCCAAGAGTTGAAAAATCGTTTTCAAGCTGTAAGAGGGGGAAGAGGGGGTGTGAATTAACTTTTATTTCTGTAGCATGAAATATTTCTGATTAGTTAATGCATCTTTATCAAAGCTATATTACAGAAGAATCTAGCATCTGCATGAAGACCAACTGAAGTTTGATGACATTTTGTGCAAAAATTAAACAGCTGAAACATCTAGAATAAACCACAATTTTCAACGTGTAAGACTGATTCAGACATTAAAGTCAGTGTTTGAAATCTTCATTTACCTTTCTGCTAACCTAGCAGCTCAAAGGTTTAGAAATGGGTTTATATTATTGTTGTAGATTAAGTAATATTAGAAGCTGAATAATCAATGTTTCAAAATCATTCTCTAGTAAAATGTAAAATAATCCTTTAAAAGTAGTTAAGAAAAAATGCATTGTGGTTTCAAAAACTGCCAACGACTAAATAAAAGTGCTGCTGCTCTTTTGCAGAATTCTTTCCAGATCTTTCTCTGTATCTCAGTACACACATACACAACCTGAGAAAGATCCAAACATGAGGAGTGCCCACACCATGCCACTATATTTGGTAAAAAGACTATGTCACAGAAGTAGCAGCTGCCTTAGCAGGTGCA
>NW_008331140.1:7240473-7253809 GCF_000622305.1 Nannospalax galili
AAAATACCTGTTGCGAATTTTACAAGATTAGCATAATGTTATAGATTGAGCACCAGGAGTTCTATACTCTAGTGTCTCAATAATTCAACCCCTGAATAAAGAAAAACATCATATCAATCAACACCACGGTTTATTTAAAGATACAATACAGGCCAAATTACACACGTCACATATATATTAAGATATCACCTTGAATGATACTGTTTAAACATATCACAATAAATAGTAAACAAGACAGAAGTCAATAATGGCCAGCAGATAATGACAATAGATATTTTCAAAAATCAAATATAGTATCAGTGTAAAATGGGCAATGTTTCACCATACTAGTGCACTTTACTGTCCAGCTTTTCCTTGAAAATAAAAATGAGTTGTTCCTTTCATTTTCAAAAGGTGGAAATTTACACTTATAGTAAATATTAACGCCTTAAACACCATACCAGCTTTTGCTGATTTTAGACAGATTTGTTCTCTAGTCACTGGTGATAAATGTGGAAAATGAGAAATACGGAGTTACTTAAAATATACTGGATGTACTAATGAGAAACTGAAATACTTGATTGGAGATTTTGGTGAGCGTAAAAGCTAAGAAGGTGTAATGTGTAGAGGTGTTTTTACTGAATTTTGGCAATAGTGCTTTCTTTCCAAATTGACATTACTTCTTTAGGAACTTTTTCTTGTTCTTGAATCCACTGCACATGTATTTGCATTATGTAGTACAGAAATGCTAGAGTTTAAGAAAGGAAATTTGGGCATTACTTAACATCTTTAAAACCCTCAAATGTACGTGTACTTGTTTTTGAATGACTAGATATACCTATAGATATAATTATAAAAATGAATTAATATTGTCATGATGATCTTCAAGATTGTTGAGCTTGGTGGAGACAAATTAGTAATGTTCACTGTTGATGTGTCTACCACAATTTAGAATTAACTATAATTTAAATGTCACTGCATTTTATAGTGAATTTAATTTTGAAGATGATCTTTTTTCTTACTCTAATATATGTATAAGAATAAAGAAGTCGGTTTGTAAGTGAGTATTAGTTGTATAAGATAATGAAATATACTAGAGGTGAGTCATTTTAAAAATAAATTCTTAAAATATTATTTTAATAGCAAAAATATGCTCTAGGTAAATTGACAAAGTGCATGTCTTATCTTTTTAATCAACATATTTTACAATTTAGATGAAGAAATTGGTATTGTATGTCCATTTATTTTCTCAAAGAGCCTAAAACAAGAATGATTTAATAATATATGATAAAAAGATAAAATCCAAGTCTCTCAAAATTCATTCAGAACTTAAAACTGAAAACTGAAGTGGAAAAAGGGTTGAAATTCTTTGGAGCATATGTTTTCATAAACTTTGAAAAGCTGGTGTAAGCCAGTCATTTTTCAATATCAATGATTTCTTTGGGGAATAGTGGTATTCTGAGTCTCCGCATTTTCACATCATCATTTTCACTTGGCCATTTTAATATGAATGTTATAATTTGGGATATATTGACATATGGAAAATATACAACTTCTGGATTTTTTATAAATTAAAAAAGGTATGAAATAGACATCATTACTTCAACCGTGGCAGTAAAGATGGAGGGAAAATTTAAGATTAGTGTTTGGGTGGAGTTTAAGGGTTAAAGTTGGAGAGAGACTTGAGGCAGGAGAAACCAAGCGTAGAGTGAGAGTTGGAATGAAACTTGGGAATAAGCTGAGGGAACAGATGATAAGAAATATGGTGGGGTGTATATGGGACAGTGTCAGTGTGAAATTAGATGGAGAGAAGAAACTGAGCAATGAAGATAAAGAAGATGACTTAGAATGGGTTAGGGGAGGGGAAAGAGCTAGAGGAAGTATGTAGGTGAGGTGTAGAAGTTATGGGGAAGAAGTGGGTCAGGGATAAGTGAGATAAAGGATTTGGAATTGTGTTGGGTTGAGGAACACTTACAGGGAATTCATGCATATGAGGACAGTATACACTTTGTTCATTTTATTACATAACAAAACGATGAGTTTCAAAAGAGCAAAATAAAAAATATTCTCTTCCGAATAAAGCAGAATTCCATTTACTTTAAAGCTATAGCTTTATTCTAATTTTTTTTCTTATTTTTTCCTCTCCTTTTCCACAAAATTGTCATTCACATCAGTGAGGCTCTCTGAGCTTGAAATATTTACTGAACAAGGCACGTGTTCTTTGTAATCTATGATCTATTAAATGCACTTTGCTATATTTTGGGGTTTATTTCTAAAACATACTTAAAACTTAATGATTAGATGAAAATACCATGAGTAATAAATAAAGATTTCCTGACAGTTATGTGAATTCTGGTATGAAGTTTTCTTATTGAATAAAATCTATGGTCTTTATTTTTACAAAATTCTGATATTATTGAGTGACTTTAGAGAATTCACTTGTTATGGAAAACCCTAAAAAGACCGAGTACAATCTTTGAAAATAATGATGTGCCACTGAACTTTTGCATTGCTGAGTTTTGTTCTAACAATATTTAGTAGAATAAAACCAAGGCTACAAAGAACTTCTGTTACAGGATTGCGAATCATCTTCTTAGACCATCTTCATATTTGATTCTTTACTTGACAGTTTCATTTAATTTCTTATATTTTACAAAGAAGCAGCTGGCCATTTTACATATAATTTACATATTTAAATTTTAAGCCACTAAACACAACACCCAAAATTATATGGATCACAAAGCATGAGGAATAACACTCACATAGCAGGGTTTTGTTGATGATGAAGTTGGTGTTTTCGTGACTGTCTTCAATTATATATATACATATGTATAATATATATAATTGAACCAAATTTTGCTTACTGTCTTTTCACTTGCTTTTTGATAAACATTAGTTCTTGGTAAGTTATTTCTCAGTTTCTATCTTGCTTCATTATTTTATTTATTCATTTGTTTTTGCATTCACAAGTTGGTTCCCTTTGAAGGTTAGAATGCAGTAGTTCTGTTTCGCAAAGTTAATGTGACAAGAGAGATTATAGAGTATACTATCTCTTAAACAAAGTGATCTGTCAGTTTGTTTTTTTTCCTAGTCAAGTATTGGCAGTAACTCAAGTATAGTAGCCTGTATCCTTCCATTACTTCTGTGGCTTTGCCACCTTATGCAAATTCAGGTTACTCAAGTCTTAGATGGTATCCCATCTTCTGGGTTGGTAAGAAGTAGGAGAAAGAAATCTCACTACCTTTCCTTATTTTCTGAGGCCAAAGTCCTGGTTCATAAAGCACATGCTGAACCAGGGGAAATGAGGGAGGCTAGCCAGCCTCTACCTCCTTCCTCAAAGGCCAAATGGATCCTGCAAAAGGGCAAGAATTTGCTCTCAGACCAAAGATTACCACCCCTTCCACTATGTGTTAAGGCACATAATAAGAGGTTAGGTGGTAACCTATTATTTAAATTGCCCTTGGTTTGGTAAAAACAACAGCAACCATTACTCAGGAAAGTTGAAATTTTAAATGTACAAATTGAATAGTGGCCCATGTGCCCTAAAACTCAGCACAAATTTTATATTATACATGAATAAAAAGTAATGAGATTATTTTCTCAAGTAATTATGAGTTAATCTCATCACCTTCCAGTCATACTTTATCTATATTACAGAATTTGTGAGACAACTGTTCCTGAAAATCGCATTTATAGATAAACATGGTTGTATAATTTTAATACTGGGCTGATCAACTGGGCCAATGAAATGCCATCTTCTTTCTCGGAAGATCATCTTACTAATTTCATAAAGTATTTCAAGAATTTCTCTCTTCTACCCTGATTCTTCTCATCCAAATTAATATGGTAGTTGGGAAATGTAAAAATTAATTTTCAAACCAAAATATTGTTTTAGCATGCAAGATTTTAGGCATCCTGTGGTGCTGTTATTGTCACATTATTTACATCACAACCACATGTGCTATTTACAGTTCTACAGTTATTTGTCTCCTTTGTGTTTGTTAAGGCTTCCCATAAATATTTACAATTTTGTCCAGTCAAGAAAGAAAATTTCAGAAAGAAAATATGTATATTTAAATACTCCTGTTCGTAACCTTTTTTTTTCCAGATGCCTTTTCTAAATATTTCACAGTACTGTATTCAAGAATCTTCTGCCACTCGTCCGCGTTCCTTAGCTTTCAGTCAATAAATTTCTTAGACCTTTAGCTGGACTCATTCAAATAAATGTTAATACCTATTATACAACTTTCATTTGTCAATTAAAATATCCACATACACCTGAAATTACTAGGAGATGTACAACATTATTTGACAGTTGGTCGGTATTTTGTTCAGTGAAGTAGTATACATATTATTCATATAAGACACATTGCTCCAAACAAATTATCTTGTAATTTATTGTTGCCATACAGAGTAAACTAGTAAGTTACAAACTAGTTTTATTCAATCTAATGAAAGATCATAAGTATGTTTATATATTCCATTTTTCACTCAGAATTTAGATGTCAATTTAGTATTTTGAGGTGTCAGATTTTATATATGTCTCTTTTGATGTGAAGTGCCTTTGTTGGTTTCTTTAGGTATCAGGGAAACTCTTTAAGGTGTCAGGTTTTATAACTGGTGTTCACGTATCTTTGAGAGCTCAGTAAGTGGGGAAGGTACAATGCACCTGGAAGTTCCAGCACTATTACTAGTGGGAACTCCACCACTGCCTCTAAGAACTCCAGGACTATCCATGGGAATTCCAACATTAACCACAGGGATAGTACTGACATTATTCTTGGGAATTCTAACATTGCTCCTGGACCGCACAGAATTATCTTCAGGAATTCCAGTATTTCCTCGAAGTGCAGACTTTTCAGACCTCTTATTGATAGGAAAATATTCTCCAGAATGTGATGGGATTGTTCTTTTCCAGGCATCCTTCATGTTCTCTCTTTCCTTGATGTTTCCTAAAACACAAAACCAAAAGTTGTTTTTAAGTAACTAACAAACTGACTTCTGTTTTGAAAAATCTATCAATGATGGACAGGTATTTCCAAATTTGATCTCAGTCCAATAACCTCAAAATAATATGGCAATATTACCACAGTATAAAATCTTTAGCAATTAGAGGTTTTGATGTAAATGATGGTATAGAAATAAATGAGTAAATGGTCTTATGCCAGAAGTATGGGGTTTATTGGAAAGCACAGAAGGAGAATGAGAGTGAATAACAATTTTATGGAAGAAATACAGAAGGATTTTTTTAGCCATTGAGAAAGTACATTGAGAAATACATTGGTAGGTGGTTGAAGGGTTTTTAGAAGCAAAGATGTTTGGGATGCAATTTTATTTCTCAGTGTAAGAAATTAATGCAATCAAGAATTCCGTGGGAACTAGAAACTAGAGAAGGGGTACCCATGAAAGAAGAAGCACTCAGGAATTCATAGAACAATTTGTGTGCACATGAACGTATATGTGTGCAGGCACACATGTGGAGGACACAGGAGATTTGTCATTTACCAGACATGACCACCATTTTTGTTTGGTGTGGTTTTTACACAGCCTTTCACTCACTTGGAGCTCAAGAAGTAAGTTATAGGGGCTGGCTGCCAGGGACACTCCAGTTCTTAGATTCCAAGCACACACTACTATTCCGCAATTTTAAAAAACCAAAAATAAATTTAAAATAATAATGATAATGATAATAATAATAATAATAATAATAATAATAAAAATTTGGGACAGTGAACTCAGGTCTCTTGCTTGTAAGGCAAACTCTTTACTGATCGGGCTATTTTCCTAGCCCTGTAGAACTCTTAAGAAAGGTTTTAAATTAAGAACGAGGTTGAGCCAATTTTATGAACATTTCAAAGGATCATGTGATCTGGGCTGACTGTCATACTTTAATTTCAGTGTTTGCTAAATAACTTCTCAGAGTCCTAAATATTCATAGAAAAAGAAGTATTACATAATGGGCCAAATCATGATTTTCAGATAAAGTATACATGACATTTCAGAGTTTTCTCTGAACCTATTTTCAGTAGATTTGTGAGACTTTCTCTAGGAAACATTTCTAGTTGATATGCTTTTCATGAAGTTAGAATCAGGTTTCTAACAGAAGTTAGAATGGAAAATTCCCAGTATGATTCAGTATTCATAGGAGCATTTTTGTATATTCTTGCATAGATGTAGTGATAAAAACAAAAATGCTTCTCTATAGTTAATAGAAAGCTTCAACCTAGTATTGAAAAATATATTTTAAATGCCATAAAATATAAGTTCTATTAATATTTTCTTTAATCAAGTATAGGCTATAATATTAATGATTCATCTGTCAATTCATACTTTATTGTCACTAGGTGCTCACATACAGGAGGAGACAGAGAAATTATTTGTTTGGTTTTTAACCAGTGGGTTAACAATACCCATTATCTCCTTCCTTTTTCTAATACTTGGGTAACGTGTTAGACGGTTTCTTTTCTGTGGGTTAAAACTGTGGATGACTGACGACTAGTCATTTTCTCAGGCTTACTTACTTAAGTGGAAGTTATTTTTAAAAGGTAAACTTTATTCCAAAGTTTTGACGTCTTAAGAAGTTTGTACATTTTGAGGATTTCCCCCTTCCCAAGATTATTAAATGGTGTGTGATTGAACGGATCCAATTTAACATCAGGCTGTAATAATCAAATATAAAGCTTAAATTTGTAGGAGTTGCTAATTCTCTTAGAAAAAAAGTTAGTGTTTTATGAAATATAAAGAGATCGATTTCCAGATAGCAACACTGAAAATAAATTTAACGATGAATGTATACTTATATGGAAAATTACATATAATTTACAGAAGCAGTAATAGGAAGTTCAAAAAAATCTTACCTCTTGTTAGTAAATTGCGATCAGCTGGGAAGAAGAAATGTGTCTCCTCTGCTTTTCCTTTGAATTCAGATACATTTAGGTTTTGGCTTCTGCTGTCACTGTATCGTGGCAGGCTGCGACTGCGCTGCCTCCGGAGTTTAGGGCGCTGGGGCAGCAATGGGAAAGGGCCTTGCAAAGCCTGGAAATGGGGATCCCTAAGTGGGGTGTTTGCTTGATTTTCTTGCTCTGATGCTAGCTGGAGATAAGCAAGTTCTCTATCTTCTTCGGTAGGAGTAGTTTCGAGAATATGGAGCCCTTCACTGTTTAGTGGTGCGTCTATAAGCTCTGCCCAGGAACGCCGAAAAATGGATCTCTCTCTAAAAGGATACATGTTTCTTGCTACTTCCAGATCATCACTTCCTGGGGACTCTGCATTTTCTGGAGATTCCATCCACAGATTTCTTGGGGTTCCTGGGCGACTGTATTCTGAGGATGGTGAACATTTATTTATTAACACCTCCAGGTGTATAAACCCAGTGAATTTCAAAGTTGGAATTTCTGTATCATCTAGCTCCTCCTTTCCAGGCACTCCAGCAACAAGTATTGCGGTGCCTTTCCCCCTTTCCTCTGGACTGACAATTCCTGTAACATCTAAGCGTTGAGATTCTAGGAACCCTGGTGAAATAATCGGCATATTCTCTAGGTGAAGAAGCCCTGAAGTTTTCGGTCTTACAAGGGCAATGCTCTCTAACTCTTTAGAGATGTTAGGGGGGTTGGTAACATCTGCCACCGGACTGATAATCCCCAAGTCCCTCTGATGGATACCTTCAGGGGTGAATTGGTGGGAGGCCAAAGTGGTTTGTTGTTTTTGTTTTCTGGCCCTTTCCCGAGTTTCCGCATCAATAGGACGGAAATAAATGAAATCATCAGTAATGTTTTGAGCACGTCTGTATTGGAAGTTTGGATTCACAGAAACAATCTGAAAGAAAATTTGAGTTAAAGATGTAGTTCATTCCATCAACACTTTTAATACTCTTTTTGATTCTAATACATTATATCTTAGATCTGTAAGGACAGGATAACATCAAAGTAGACACTACAGACATATTACTGCAAATTAATTACTCCAAATTAAAAGTAGATACTATAGACATATGTTGATTACTCCAAATATGATGAATCCCACAATATGATCTATTTCTTTCAAGAATAGATTATTTTAGTCTGCTGTTTCCCAAGCACATTTTCTAATGCCCTAATTGAAGACTCTTTGTCTTCTTCCTTGAACACGCATGATCTACAGAAAAAAATTCAGAAAATAATTTGTAATTCTTGAAACATCATAACATATAAGAATCCTTAAAGGTTCCTGGCAATCTTTACTCTTGAAGATTTGTTTTTATTTTTGTGTGCCCAAGTGTGTCCGTGTGTGTGCACGTGAACACACGTACGCATGTACATGCATGCATACAGATGTGTCTATGTCATGGAGACTGTCAGAGAACAACTTTTTTGGGAATGACTTCTCTCCTTCCATCTGTTTCTTCAGGCACAGTCCCTCTTGTTCCTGCTACTAGGCTATGTGCTGTAACAGTGGTGGGATTACAGAGGAAGGTACCACAGCTGGTTTTAAAAAAAAAATAGTGAGTTCCAGGGGTCAAGCAAGTTGTCAAGGTTGAAGGCAAAAGCTTTTATCCACTGAGGCATCTTTCTGGCCTGGAAATCTTTTAATTGATATGTAACTATGTTAACCAGGACTTTTATTTTCTACATTCAAACACTTTGACATCTAGAGCTCTGCTTATCTTGATGGGACTGCCCCCACAGGGATGCCAGTTCTAAGAGACAGAAAACAAGTTGCCAATGAGCACACCTTTCAAATGCAAACCAACTGAACTCCCACCCACCTCACTCACCTATCTGTGGACCAAATAATTTCAGGTTCAGATACTGGAAAACTAGGGACAGGCTGGTACATATCAGAATCCACTGGAATTATTCAAACTAGACTGCTTTGCTTCATCACTGATTTTGGTGCTTCTCACATTACCCCAATCTAGTGTCATAGTAGGCCACATCTCTTGGGATGTGTGAATATAAGAAACTATTTTCAATGACTTATCTATTGATATATTTTCTGGCCCTACAATATATAATGATATACTAAGGATAAATTTACACTAAACATTCACATTTGCGTATGATAACTACTCTTAAACCATGTACTTTGGTGTTTTTTAGTATATTGATAGAGTTAACACCTATCACCATGATGTGATTCTGGAAGATTTTCATTACCTCCAAAAGAAATTCCAGGACATCAGCAAAAGTGATAAATTAAGACAAAAATTCTCTCAATAAAAGCAATGAAATAATACTGGCAGAAAATATCAGAATCATTTTTTCAAAAGTCTAGAAATTAGTTAAAGGTGTAAAGCAATTTCTCTGATCATTTGTTCAGTATGGGGAGCTGAATGGCAACTGTGACCTCTGGCCAGGTGTGGTGGTGCACACTTTTAATCCCAGCACTCAGGAGGCAAGGGCAGGCAGATAGATGTCTGTGAGATCAAGGCCAGCCTGGTTAAGCTCCAGTTCAGCTGGGACTACAGGGAGATCCTGTCTCAAAAAGAAAAGAAAACAAAACAAACAAGGAACAGTGACCTTTGTTGCATTTTAATTTTCCATATTTCAACATCACTTTCTTCTCCAGTTCCACAGAGGCTTTGCAAACTAATAACAATTTTTAATCACAGCACAAACCTGGGCCTTAGCAAACATTGAAAGAGGTAAAACAGAATCAATGCTCCTTCAAATACGTAGTCTCAGAGAGTAATCGTTAGTTGACTTGCCTGGGAACCACTTAACTTGGTATGTTAATTAGAAAAAAAGAAAAAGCTAACAAGCATGCATGCACATGTAAAAACAATACAAAAGAAAGAAGAAACAAAGAAAAGAAAGAAATAAAAGAAGAGAGAGAAAAAAGAAAAGAAGTAATAGTAAAATGAAGAACAGCCAGTTATTGGTAGTATTTGATTCATAAGGCTACTATTTTTCATATTTTTCTCTCTTTTATCATACAATACTTCCACAAGTGGAACCAAAGAAAGATTAACATTAAAGCAACAGTATTAAATTGAAAATTTCTGGCTAATATTTATCAATTACGTGTTGTTTTAGCCAGTGGAAAATGAGTTCAGATATTTCTCAAAAAAAATTCTCTTTAAAGTCTTTACCTTTCACTATTATATTTTTAGTATAAAGAAGTGTGTGCAATTGATAGTTCTCTGATTTTATTATTTTGGTGGTGAAAATTTGCATCCTTGTGCTTTGATTAGAAGTGGCTTTCCTGCAGAATATTTCCATATGCAGGTTCTATAAATATATAAGTCCTATAAAACTGTTATTTATTGAACTATATTTGGGGAAAACCAAATTAAACAGAAATTTAGAAGATTTTACAGGCTTACACTCACATCAATAGTGATAAGGGTTCCTCTTTTTGCATGTGTAACCTCAACAGAATTTGTAATCTTTTTTTTTTCTTGATAACCCACTCTGATTGGGATAATAGAGAATCTCAAAGTAGGTTCAATATGAATTTCCCTGATTACTTAGGACGTTGAACACTTTTTGAAGGTACTCATGGGCCAGTTTTATTTCTTATATTTTGAGAATGCTCTGTAGAATTCAATGGCCATTTGCTGTTTTGTAATTTTTGGCTTTTTGTGTTTAATTTTTGTAGTTGTTCATATAGTCTAGGTACTAACCTCATGTCTGAAGTATAACTGGCAAAGATTTTTCTCCCATTCTGAAGCATGTCGTTTCACTCGGTTGACAGTTTATTTTCCTGTGCTGAATAATTTTTTAATCCTCTTTGTCTATTTTTGGGTCTATTTAATGTGCTCTTGGGGTACTTTTCAGATAGATTTTGCTTATACCAGTATCCTAAAGTGTTTTAAAAAATGTTTTACATTAGCAATTTAAGTGATTTAGATTTTAAATTGAGGTGTTTAATCTACTTTGAATATTTTTTTCAGGGTAAAAGATGGATCTAATTTCATTCTTTTTAGCTAGATATTCCCCATTTATTTTAAATTGGGTTTTCTCACCCCATTTATTGACTAAACCTTCTTCCAGTGTATGTTTTTGACACCTCTGTCAAAAGTTAGATGTGCACAGCTATGTGGATTTATCTATATATCTGGTTTTGTAACATTACCATGTTGTCTTTGTCGCTAGAGTTGAAGCTATTGTGAATATTTTCCCTAATTTTATTGTCATTATATTTGATATTAGCATATATAAAAGCTGTTGTGAATGAAAGTTCCCAGAAAAAGTGCATCTTGAAACTGAACATTCTACAAAGGCTGATCAACAGATTAGAACTTCCAGTGACTGTGGAGAGATTGGAATGTTGCAGGTCCAGAGACTAATTACCATTTTTCTTGGGCCATCTTTAGTCCCCTACATAGCCACTCCTTTGTTTCTGACTTAGCATCCTGTGACTAACAGATTAAAAAAAAACAAAAACAACTTTTTGAAATGTATTAACTTAGCAGGCCACCAGCTTCTACGAACCAAAAGGCTGAATGTCATCAGAAAGCATCTGGGGCCTATAGCTAAGATTTTTTTTAGCTTTATCTTCCTACTTAGTATTTCCACCAATGTATTTGAAAAGTGTCTTGATTTATGAATTTTCTTTGTTCTTTTACTGTAAAAATTTCATGAAACTGGAACCATGTTGGAACATGGAATTTGAGGTAACCTGAATGTGTAATCTGAGGATTACAGGAGATATAATCTCAACAAAGAATAATTACAAGATCTTGATTGCTGTAAATCAATCTCATGTACGATTGTGTGTATATGCACTGTCTACATGTGCTTATATTTTAAAAATAATAATTCACTTGTTATCAAACAGGTTTGCTTATGTAAACTGGAGTTGGTAAATTAGCCCAGCATCCTTATTGCTCATCATAAAACTAAAATTTTAGGGGAAAAGGTCCCAAATTCAACAGACTACATTAGCGTGGCCATGTGTTCAGTATGCCAATTGAGGTTAAGTCAATTGTGATGACTCTGGAGAAACATGTTGAAGTGACTAATGGTCCTAGATCTGTTTGATAGAATTAATATGAGTTTTTAGGTTTAAATATTTAAGACTTTTTAAAAACAACACTATATACTTAATTATACAGTTCTGGTCATGATGTTCTTTCCTTGATCTTTGTCTTAATTCTGGTTCTACAGCATGGTTCTTATTGTTGAGGACAAAAGTTAATTTAAGAGATGATTACTCTTTTTCAAGTGTGCAATTTCTCCTATAGATAATTGCTCTTCTGAGATGTTATACTCTTTATTCCAAGGATTATGAGAAATTACTTATCTCTGTGCTTTTAGATGTATTTTGTATGTATGCTATGTATAATAAATATGAGCATTTTAAGGCTTTTAAGGCTACTACTGCCTCTTCAAAAACAACAAGCAGGCTTTTCCAGGTCCATATCTTTCCCAAGCCTATGTAACAATAGCTCTAAACATTTAAAAATAAAATTGGTCAATTGTGAACCTGGAAATTTATAGCCAGTTTTGAGGGAGGTGCATCTTGGCTCAGAAGACTGTTGAATATGTCAATGCTGTGGTAGTGAAGTGCCTCTTCTGAGTATGTGGTTATTAAATAAACAATTAAAAAGAATATAATTTAAAAATTTGCTTTAAGACTTACAAAACATCATAAAATTTATAGATAATTTTGTGTTGCATTATTATAATATATTTGAGATAATTATTCATCTCTGTGCTTTGAACTTGAAAGATAAAATAGTTTTGCTATACACTTGTTAAATTATTGGCTTAATTACTACAAAGGGAAACAGAAAGGCAAAAATAAATAAAGTCAAGAATGCCAAAGTTTTATCTTATGAATGCCTCAAGCCCTAGTGAAAAGTGAATGCTTTTTAACAAAAATAATTTTAAAGTGTCTTTATAGTGACCTCTATCTTTAACAAATAATTAGTTTAAATTGGATAAGAAAAAAACAAGATTATTACTACGTTTTACCTGTAAATATACTATTAGATATTTAGGATACCATATACATATTTTCTGATTTAGATATAGCCTCCTGGATTTTCATTTAAAATTATCTTATTAAAATGTTTTCTAAATTTTATATGCGAACAACAATCAAGTTAAAGAAAATAAAGATTAGTTATATATATGTGTGTTCTTATGAAATTATATTGGCCCCTTTAATCTTTGGTTATACTTCCCTTTTGGGTGTTTAAGGACATACCATTGGACCAGATAAACTGATTTGTTTTCACTCTTGAGGTCGTTTGAGAATCTGTTCCTCAGGGGTCCCGTGGGCTTGGGAGGAGCCCCTGGCTCCTTTCTTTTACCAGTTCCATCTATGTGAAGATAAGTCAAAGGTCCTGCTCGACCATTGTTGGCTTCTCTTGGAAGCATGGAGGAAATGATTCCTCCATGTTGACCCTCCTCTTTATAGACTGGACACT
>NW_008331140.1:7255466-7257309 GCF_000622305.1 Nannospalax galili
AAACGTTTCTGGATTATGGGGCTGAAGAGATGGCTTAGCAATACATGCATACACATAAAATAAAAATAATAAATAAAATTTAAAAAATGCTTCTGGATTAAAATGGAGTTTGTATGGTAAGGTACATATTATTCCAAAAGGGAAATGTGTTAAAGTAATGTTAAAGGAAACCTCCCCCACCCAAGGCTCAGGGACCATTGTTGAAGAATGGGCAAAATGATTGCAAGAGCCAGGGCTGGTTCATGAACACAGGGAAGCAGAAGCTTTCAGGTCACTGGAAGCTTGCACATGCATATAAATTTGTGGCAATGGTAGCAATGAGAACAGGATCCATGCCAACTCAATCAGACAAGGGCACAGAGTAGAGCTAGGAAAATAGGTGGTGGGATGCCTCCAGTGTGGGAAATATTGGAGACTAATTACTACTGGGTAAGCAGAGTAGGCTTTATTTACGATCCCTAGAAAGGCTGACTAGACTCCAGTGGATGAATTTGCACCAAAGGATAACAGCGTAGAAATGCTTGACTGGATAGGACTTAAAAAATGTGTCGGAATACATAAGGTCGGACGGTGGGGTGTCGGGGGGTAAGGATGGGAGAGGGAGTCTAAATTGATTAAGAAGTGTTGCATGAAATGTACAAAAGCTCAATAAAAATTTTAAAAAGATTATTCCAAAACGGGAATGGGTTAAAATAATGTTAAAATATTAAAGTATGTTGTAGAAAGATTAAGAAAATTAAACTTAATAAAAGTATGTAGGATTATAACTAAATTGACTATAGTATAAATGTTATTAAAAATTTTTAAGATACAATTCAATAGCCTGAGGAAAAATTAATGCTTGATATTCTGTTTACAACAACAAGGAAAAAAGTTTTACTTAAGTATTAATTGTCTTAGGAAAACAAGAATTTGTAGATATAATTACTAAAATTCAGTTTAGTTGCAGAGTCTTAGAAGGATAAAAAAATCCAGATGATTTTGTCAACTGAAAGAAGGGACATTGCATCAAATACTCCATTCAACGGGAGGAAAAACACTGTATCCAGATATTTCTAAGCTGCTGCTGTACTAGAAAATTCAAACAGATTAACTTTAAGATTTGCCTGTACCCACATGTGGACTTCAGAGATGCTGGATGGGATTCATCTTCGACTGACATTCTAGTATCCCCAAGTAACGAAACCATTTCTCTCCTTTTTCTTCCATAAACTCTGTTATAATTAGATATGGTTTTTAATGTTTTCTGATATTTATATTTCACTTGGCATATTCCTAAATGATAAATAATACTAATTTTGGTTTGAATTAATTTGTAAATGATGATGTTCTTTCATTAAACATTGGTTTTTTTTTTGTTTCATGTTTAAAAGATTCAAGTGTTTTCACTTTATATATTTTTCATTATTCAGTATAAATTGGATTTAAAAGTATAGTTTTTAAATATATATGTGTATAATTCAAGCAATTAGACTAGAAGGCACTATAACATGATCCAATGTTCAAAAAAATAACTGCAACTCTATTTTCTCTAGACAGAGATACTCAAAGATTAGTATTAACTCTTCTTATCCAAATTATACAAAAGACACCAATCTCTAAATACAACAATATTTATAATATTTTACACTAAAAGTACTGATGTTCCTTGAGTAAATGAGTATCTAAGGTGTTCTGTATAGTACAATTAACCAGGATTTAAAAATAACTAAGTAATATTTCTATTTTACTAATAAGAGGAAATGAACACTATTACAATGACTCTAGAGTCCCATTTCCATTTCTATTTTATTATTTTTGATTTCTTAATTTTATATTTTATTATTTTATTTTATTTCAGTAT
>NW_008331140.1:7258297-7276726 GCF_000622305.1 Nannospalax galili
GACAAGAAAAAAAAATACTTAAATAAAATATAAAATAGAAATATATAAAAAAATGTTGTTTCCTTAACCTGTTACATTTACTCCATTTAGCCAAGCAAAGTTTATTTTGTGTATAATAATCCTCTTATATGTCACAAGGAAATGTCACAAGCAAACACTCTCAGGTACAGAGGACAAGATGAAAGAAAAACATCAGATCTGAGTTATGATGGCTAGTACTTTTGATATGATAAGGAGTTTCTTCCTTATTGGCTTTACCAGCTATTCTTCTCTTCTGAAGAGTGTTCTTCCTACCATCTAGTCAGTCTCATTCACACCCATATCAGATCTTAGGAAGCCTTTCCTAGCAATGTGGGAGTAAATATGTGGCCCTTGCATGTACAAAATGGGAAGCTTGGCCAACAGGGAGAACCATTAACAAAAGTTCCCAGAAAAACTGCATCTTGAAAATGAACATTCTATAAAGGCTGGTCGAAAGACTAGAAGTTCCAAAGATTGTCGACAGTTTGGAATGTTGCAGTTCCAGAGCCTCATTACCATTTTTCTTGGGTGATCTTTAGCCCCCCAAATAGCCTCTCCTTGTTCACCTTTGTTTCTGACTTCGTATCCTGTGGCTAACAAATAGAAAAAAAAAACTCTTTGGAATGTATTAACTTAGCAGGCCACCAGCTTCCACCAACCAAAAGGCTGAAGCCTCTAGCTGAAATTTCTCTTTTGCTATGTACTGCCTACTTAGTCTTTCCACCAATGTATTTGAAAGGTGTCTTGACTTATGAATTTTCTTTGTTCTGTCACTATAAAAACTTCATGAAATTATTCCCATGTTTGAGCTTGGAATTTGGGGTAACCTGAATTTGTGTTCCTAGGCCATGGTCAGTCATACTTGGTTCCAGAATAAACTATCTCTTATTCAACTGGAGGTGAGACAGTTGCACTTTTACATTGACACTACTGATTTTGTATGTTGATTTTGTGCCCTGAAACTTTACTGAAAGCGTTTATCAAATACAAAATGATTTTTTTGTAGTGCCCATGAGTCTTTTAAGCATAAAATCATGTTGTCTACAATCAGGAATAGCTTATCTTCTACCTTTCCAAAATTTTCTTTTATATTTATCTTGTCTTATTTTTCTGGCTAAGACTTTGAGTATTATACTAAATGCAAGTGGAGAGAGTAAGACCTTGTTTTAATCTAAATTTTAGATGAAATGCTCTCAGTTTTCCTGTTATTATAATGCTGCCTGTAAGTCTGTCATATATAGACTTTATTATGTTGAAATATGTTCCATCTATTCCTAATTTATTCAGGACGTTTTTCATGAAGTCATAATGAACTTTGTCAAATGCTTCTTCTTTATCTATTGAGAGGATAATATGATTTGTAGCTTTAACTCTATAAATATGATCGTTATATTTATTGATTAATCTATGCTTCATCCCTGGAGTGAAATCAACTTGATCATGATGTATAATCTTCTTAATCTGATCTTTAAATAAATTTGCCAGTATTTTGTTGAGAAGTTTTGCATTTACATTCATAAGAGTGTGTTGTAACAGATCCATTTTCACCTCTAATTTTATTAATTTGGGCCTTTATATGTGTCTTTGGAGGAGTTTGTCAATCTTGTTAACCTTTTCAAAGATCAAATTCTTTGTCTATATTGTTCGTTCAGTCTCTATTTCATTAATTTCTGCTCTTATATTTGTTATTTCTTGCTATTCCCTGCATTGGTTCTTGGATTCTTATTTTACTAGAGGCTCGAGTTGCACTATTCGATTATTTATTTGAGATCTCTCTGATTTTTAAAAACAAGCACTTATAACCACAAACTTTCCTCTTTGGACTGCCAGGGGTTATGACAGGCTGTGCTCTCATTTTCACTTGATTAAAGGAATTTTAGTCACCTTCTAATTTCTTCAGTCACCAAAATTTTCAAAAATTTATTATTCAGCCTCAATATATTTGTGAATTTTCCCAGGTTAATCTTTCAAGTAATTTGTGGTTTTATTCCACTGTGATCTTATTAGAGACAAGGAATTATTTCACTTTTTTCCTGTATTTGTTAAGGCTTTTTGGGGGCCTATAATGTGATCAATTTTAGAGAAGGGTCCATGTATTGCTGAGAAAAATGTATATTCCATACCTGTAGGGTGGAATGTATTGTAGGTATTTGTTAAATCTAGTTCATCTGTGGTGTAATTTAATTTCAGAAGTTTATTTGTTGATTTTATACTTGGACAACCTACATAGACATGAGAGTAGGGATGTGAATTCTCCCACTGTTATTAGTGTTTGTTGTATGCAAGTGGTAGCCCTGATACTTGGTGCATAAACGTTTACAGTTACATATCTTTGGTAAATTGTTCCCTTTATTAATATGTAGTGATCCTCTTTAATTGTTCTAACAAGTTTTGGGTTGAAGTCTACATTATCAGATATGAGAATCACTATGCCAGCTTATTTAAAACTTTCATTTGCTTAGTAGGTTGATTTCCAATCACTGGATTGGATGTCTTTCCTGCTTATGTGTGGCACTTTTTTAGACAACGGATCATTGGATCTTGTTTTTAAACCCATTCAGTTCATGTGTATATTTTAGTGGTGAGTTAAGGCCATTTGCATCCAAGATTGTTTTTGATAAGGCTTGCTATTACCAGTAATTTTGTTGGTTTTGTTGTAGTTGATTGGTGTTATACGTAGCTCTTTTCTTCTTCTTCTTGTAGTTTGGATGATTTCTTTTTTTGTTGTATTGAAGATGAATAATTCCTTCTTGGTTCTCTTCCTTTCATCAGTTGCTTTCATGAAAGGTATTTATTTCTACGTTGATATGTCATGGAATATCTTATTCTAGTACTGAAATTTTATTTCTCCATCAATTTTAATAGACAATTTCTGAGTATAGTGATTTTTTTGACATTTATGTTCAAACTTGAAATAGACCATTCCATGCTTTCCTGGCTTTTACTGATGGTGTTTGATAGCTTTATCTAAAGCAACATTCCTCCATGTATTATGCTCCAGCTCCTGCCTCCAGGTTCCTGCCCTGAGTTCCTACCTTGGACTCCCTTATGAACTGTGACCCGTGAGATGTAAGACAAATAAACCCTTTCCTCCCCAAGTTGCCACTGTTCAGAGTTTTTTTTTTTTTTTTGTCACAGCAATGGAGAAACAAACTAAGGCAGAAATTGGTACCAGAGAATGGGACACCACTGTGACAGACCTGACATTGGAGAACTGTTCAAGTGTTTGGAACTTTTGACTGGAAAAGGAATTGGGTGCTGAGAGTTTGTTGCTGTGGAGCTTGGAACAGTTATATTGAAAGAGCTGTAGATAATGGCGGCCTAGCTTATAAAGCTTCAAAGGGAAGAAGAGACTATCAGAGCTGTTTGTGTGATTTTTGAACTGAGAATCTGTGGGCCCTGGTTGGCTGGGGCTGAAAAATCAGCTATGATTAAGAAGACATCAGAACCTGAAGTAAAACCTTTGCTTTACTTTGACAATGATGCTGGTTAGCTGGGGCTGAAAAATCAGCTGTAAGTAACAAGAGACCACCATCACTGTGGTGAAATCTTCTGGGAAGTATTTCCTTAGGATCAGCACACAGAAGCTGTGGTCGAAAGGGGTCCAAAACCTCCATCTATAGCTTGAAGTAGGACGTGGTAATGTTTAAGAGTCTACTGCATGGTTCTGGTATTGAAAGCATGAAGGGGTCACAAAGAGCAGCTGAGGCTTGGCACCCTGAAAAGTCATAGGTGAAAGTACAGCTTCAGTTGCAGTGAAGACCCCAGGATTGACGAGGCCATGGAGAGAATCTGAGGCTTTGTACCCCAAGAGGCAAGAAGAGGCCATTGATGAAGGTGTAGCCTCAGTTTTAGTGGAGACCCCAGGTTTTTGGAGATGCTAAGACCATGGGATGACTACCAAAGGCAGGCGTGGAATGGAACCAGCCTGAGTCTTCAAGACTAGCTGTGTGTGCTGTGGACAGCAGAATCAGAGCAGTGGAACTGTCAGATCCCTTTGGAGGCCAGAAGATTGTGAGTCCCAGATGTCCAGCCTTGAGCTACTTTGCAGGACTTTGGTTTTGCTTAGGTGTTCCAGATTCTTCCATTTGAAATAAGACAGTACTTGTTTTGGATTTTAAAGAATCCTACAGTTATGACACCTTTAAAAGAGACAGTGAACTTTTAAGTGGTTGGATTTTATGAAGATGGTAGGGGTTTTTAAGGTTATACTGTCTTATGTTGTGATATTAATGTTAACATCATATCTTGGGGACAAGAAATGGAAAGGCTATGGTTTAATAGTGATGTGTTTGTGAAGCTGACAATGGGTCAACTGTTCTGGATAGCTTTAGTGTCAACTTGACATACCTGGGTGGAGGGAGCCTCAACTGGGGAATTGCCTCCATTTGACCTGCCTATGGCCATATCTGTGGGGGAATTTTCTTGACTGTTGAGTGATATGGGAGGGCCCAGCCCACTATGTGGAGTGCCACCCTTGGGCAGGTGGTCCTGTGTTGTATAAGAAAGCAGGCTGATCACAGGCCAGAGGATCAAGCAAGCCAGTAAGAAGTGTTAATCCATGGTCTGTGCTCCAGTTTCCTGCCCTGAGTTCCTGCCTTGGCTTTCCTTGATGATGAATTATGATGTAAGCCAAATAAAGCCTTTCCTCCTCAAGTTAGTTTTGATCAGTGTTTTTATCACAGCAATAGTGGGTAACTAGAACACTGATGCTATTTTGATGTCATGGCCTCTGTATGTTAGCTGCCAATTTTTGCTTATAGGTTTAAGATTTATATCTTTGCAATGTATTTTTGACTATGATATGTTGTGGCAATGTTCTTCTCTAATCATGTGTGTTTGGAGGTTTAAAATGTTTCCTTTCTTTGATGTTTGTTGCTTTCTCTAGGTTTGTGAAATTCTTAGCTATAATTTCATTGATTAGGTTGTCTAAGCCTTTTTCCTTCATCTTAGTTGTTTCTAATGAGTGTTTTTTTTATGTTTGGTTTCTAGAATGTATTACAGACTCACTGACAATTTTAGTCACATTAATTAAATTTTTATGTCTGTACTTATTAATGTCTTGGTGTTGTCCTCCATCATTGAAATTAATTAGTCTGTTTGATTTTTTCTGTCAATATTACTTTCTGCTGCATTTATTTTATTTTAAAAAAATTGTTTGAGTCATTTATTTTTATTTTACGTGTACAAGTGTTTTGCCTTCACGTATGCAAGTATGCCACCTGGTACAATGCCTTTGCCTGCCAGAAAAAGGTGTTAGAAACCCTGGAACTGGAGTTACGGAAGGTTGTGAGCCTCCATGTGGCTGCTGGAAACCAAACCTGGGTCCCTCTGCAAGAACAATCAGCATACTTAACCTCTCTGTAGCCCCTGTGTTTTCTATTTGATTATTGATTCTTTTTTGAGAGTTTTTGTTTCTTTTTCAGCATTTCAACATTCTTGCTCAACTCCCTTACATTGTAAATTCATGCCTCCAAGTAACTGGTTCTTTTATCAATTTTGTCAACTTTCTTGTATAAATATTGAATTGATTTCATAATTTTCTCGTCTAGGTATGGAATTAAATTCACTATATGTTTTTTCAATACTTGGTTGTTGCAATGGTTAATATCAATTGTCTACTTGATAAGGTGTAGAATCCCCTGAGAAATAGACTTCTGGGCATGACTGCAGGAGGCTATCTTGATTAGGTTAATCGAGGTGGAAAGTCCTGTGGGCGGTAACATTCCCTAGGTTAGGATCCTAGACTGCATAAAAATGAGAAAGTGAGCTGAGCACAAATATTCATTTCTTTCTGCTTTCTTGAAAACAGATGCAATGTGACCAGCTGCTTCAAACTTCTGTTTCTATGACTTCCCCAGTACAGTGGATTGTAACCTCAAATTGAGAGACCAAATAAGCTCTTTATTCAATGAGACACTTTTGTCAAAGATTCTTATCACCACAACAGGAAAGGTAACTAAACAGAATACTGATGCCAGGAGTAGGGCCATTGCTGGTCTAGTTAGTAATTCTTAATCCCTTGTTGGTTTGTCAGAGCAATGTGGAAGAGTTTGTTACTATCAGCTGGAAAAGCCTCACAAATGCTGGGATTGTAGGCATGAGCTACTACACTTGGTTTGCTAGAGCTTTTGCTAAATTATGTATGTTATGCCATTTGAAAATGTGAATGAAGGGCCTGTGTGATGGCTCAGTAAGTAAAGGCGACTACCACCAAGCCTAACGACTTAACTTTGATCCTGGAGCTCACATGGAGAGAACCAACAAGCATACACAATCACATACACAAATAAGTAAACGTTAAAAAAGTGAAAGAAATTAAAAAAGCCTATAAACGTTTCCAGATTATTTAAAATCCTGTGCTAATGAGAATTTTATTCTTTGGGAAAGCACATTTCTTTAGTCCACTTAGCTTGATCCCATCCTTTCAATGTCCAAAGAGAGAAAAAAATCCATGTGTTAAATGTCCACCTACCTGACCAGTGTTGGTTACAGTAAATGCTACAGCAAAGTGACAGAGAGATAAATCATTAATACCATTCTTTTGCTGTTTTGTCTATGATTCCTTTATTCTATTTTGGAAATAAATTTATATTTTACAGTAAGGATTTTTATACAGAATCTGAGTTGTGACATGAGTATACTTTCTAAACTGCTCCCTGTAATTTTAAGCAACAGAGAAACCGAGCTTCTACATTTGCCTACTGCTGATCAATGTTGAAATATTGATATTACTTACAGTAGTTGCTTCCTGGCAGGTATTACACCAAATCACGGGGAAGTCTCTCTTCAATGCCATAACACACTTCTTATAAATCACAGCACCCATACGTCTGTATTCTGTAAGAAAACGTAGGGTTCTAAATTTGAAGCATTTAAATTTGTATATTGGAAAAAGTTGCATATGCTAGAGTTAGAACAAAAGGAAGATAACAAATTTAATAAAAATTAGTACTTTCTTCCCTTTATCCCATAGCTTACTTAGTGATTACATGGGTCACTATTTTCAACGTCTTGATATTTTGGTTCTACAGCTGTTACTAGTGCTGCATCTAGGATTTTACTAAACAATCATATACAGATATCACTTGCAGGGACATCAAATCGCCTACTGATTTTAAGATCACTGAAAATGACTCTCAACTACGCAAATAATAGTGAGTATAGCATGCTTGTGCTTTCCCACTCTTCATTAGTGTGTACCTCTTGTGTTGGTGAGGATTCCACTGAAGAATTAGGTATCTGGAATAGTTCCTCAGATACTTTTATTTCTTTTTTGTTCATTCATACAAATCAACTATGCTGTCATTATGCAATAACATTGCAATATGACTTATTAGTAAATATTAGAATTTAATAGTTTATAATTGCTTGTAGATGAATAGGCAAAGTAGTAAAATATATATGTGACTTTTTCTGAGTAAGCCTTTTTCTGTTCATTATTTTTTTCTCTAATTTTCAGATCAGAGTACATGACTGATTTTTTGTTTTGTTTTGTTTTGTTCTGAGACAAGGTCTTACTGTGTAACCATTGCTGGTCTGGAACTCTTCATGTAGACCAGGCTGACCTCAAAATCACAGAGATCTGCCTGCTTCTGCTCTAGGAGTGATGGGATTAAAGGCATGTTTCACTGTACCTGGCATATAAGGGATTTTTTTCATTATTAGAAAAATATATATGACAATATTTTACACAATGATTTGGCTTCCTTGTTCTCATCATGACTTTATAACTGATTATTCCAGGACTGAATGTGATCAAATCATATTTATTCATTTTGGAGGAATAGTGAGTAACTCTAGGGATTATTTACTATTTAAAAAATTTTCCTCTGTAAAGAATAAAATTATATGTGGTATTACAGAAGAACAGAGTTACATTTACCCACTATATTCATCATTGTGAAATCTCTAGTGAACATGTCAGAAATTTACTTGTATACATTCAATTATGTGGTGAGAGAGTCAAGCAGGAAAGTAATAAGCACATAAAAAGAAATTGTACTCATGAAATACTCATTTCCCAGATTTAATAAGCTATTTCTCTCTCAAAAAGATTGCATAATATTCAACGCATTTCTGTATGTCAACTTTAGCTCAGCTTTAGAAATTAAACTTTTTGGATACTATTAAATGACAATTCAATAAAGATTTGAAAATTGTCCTATATTTGTTAAATACATTGTGGCAAAACTAGTAATCTTTAGATTATATAATGTGTGGAAAGATGTGTCAATGATAACTTCATATTTAAATCATAGCTGTACATTTTTAATGGCACAAAATGTTAGGACTTTGACATCTTTACCTGCATTAGCAGCTGCATCTCCAAAAGAGGAACCATATGCTAACTGTAACATCTGACCAACCCAACTGAAAAAAATACAAAGAGAAAAGACAATAGTTAATAGACTAGCCAATAATTATTCAGAAACTCTGATATTTAAGATACTTTTTTTAAGTACATCAATTCCAAGAGATAAGAACTGTTATTATTTCATCTAACAGATAGGAAACCAAAGTTCAAAAACCTTCCTAAAATATATACATATACACAGATAAAGAAGGTTTACATGGAATTATTCTATAATGGGGGACAATGCCCAAACCAGACAACACAGGATAGCAAATAAGCTCAGTGCCATGAATGGGCTTCCTCTTGGAACTGTTGAGGGGCCAGAAAGACCCTCAAACAGCACTATTGCCATTGTTCTTGGTTACACAGCACAACTTGATAAGACCCTATTGTTGAAGACAACACAAAAATGAATCATAGAGCAAGCAAGATGAAATCAACCTGGCACTGACCTCAAAGCTTTAGCTCTACTGGTAGCTTTCATTGTGCTGAAAGGTGTTATATATGCTATCAGACAAGAAAGGTGGTCATTATTCTTACCTACTTGTGAATGCTGTGAGCTACAATGATGACTGGCCTGGATGATATTCTCACTTGTGGAAAAGTGGCACAAATGAGGGTAACTGAACATTTTTTGTTTAGATTTAAGGTCCACTTCACAAGATGGAACCCATACTTGACAGTGTTATTGGGGCCAAGCATTGTGGCTAGACAGGTCACAGACCATAAGGGAGAACCTACTATAATTATTGTGCTAAGTGGACATAGTACTAAAGTGACTCCCAATGACTTATTGTTATACTCATAGATCAATGAATCTCTCAAATCACATCAGAGAAGTTTCTTTTTGCAACATATTGTCATTAATCCAGAGGTTCACCATTGGCCAACACGCAGAAAATAAGAGACTGCACAGTGCTTAGCCATTAGTGAGACATCTATATCACACCTCCCCACCAAAGGCTCAGAGAATGTCTTGAAAGAGTGAGTAGAAAGGTTGTAAGAGACAGAGGTGGTGGATGAATATACAAAAACTGTGTTTCATGCACACAGCAGGGCAACAGTGCATAAGAACCCACAGTGGTTGTGACAGTATGCACAAGATCTGTACAAGCTTAAGCCACACAAAAATCTCATCATGGATGAGTTTAGGGGTTATGAAGCCCTATCCTTTGCTGGTATCCTTTCCTGAGGAACTACTGGCAATTGATGATTTCTGGGAGAGGGAGAATCAGTTTTCTTTAAGGGTATGAAGCTAGTACAGTTGACCACACTCCAGGAGATGCATTCACATTCATTATTTGGGGAACACAAATTGGAATCAATAGCCTGCAAACACAAGAGTACATGAAGTGAAGGATTGGGGAAGATGAATTGGAGAAGAGATAGGGAGGAGGTTTGCTTGTGATGAAAATACACTGCATGAAATTCTCAAAGTATTAATAAAAGTATTAAAAAGGGAAGGAAACAAAAGTTCAGAAATGTTTAATAGTATGTCTGAACAAGTAACGGTGATGCTCATAATCCAAGAAGTTAGCTCCAGAGCCTACAATATTTATCAGAACAATATATAAATTTTATCTATTTTTCAGAATTTTAGCTACTTTTCAAAATATATTAAAATTCAAGAGGAGAATGCCTTCATATCAAGTGTCAAAGATGTCTACAGATAACAGCTCTCATTAGGAAGCAATTATAATTAACAATACAGTCACAACTAGAATTAAAACACATGAAGATCATGAACTGTACAAGAAGTTTCTCTTATGAGATCAAAGAAAGCTGAATCAATGATGGTTGCATATCTTCTAAGTTTTCCATATTACCAACATAAGGAAGCAATTTATTGATAAATACAAATCATTCTTTTGATGGCCCAATTTCAATACAAATTAGAACTAACATGATAGTGTATACAAAAGCAAGACTAACCCATAATTTTTTATTCCTGATATACAAAATCGCAGAACCAAAAATCATGCAAATACTCAGTAAGCTGAAAGTATTTAATAATACATTGGATGGTTTTAGTCACACAGTATCTGTTAGCAATTAAAAAAAATTATTGAGCTTTTTAAACTTCATACATTTCCCGCTCAAATTCAGGCCCTCTCCCCCATCCATGCCTCCCCCTATCCGCCCAGCAAACCCTATGTACTCTGCCACGAATGCAGAATCCCATTCATTCAGGTGTTTGTGCACAAATGTCCTTCAGTGTAAATGCGTCCACTGGAGTCTAGTCAGCCCAACCAGTGGTTGTATGTAAGTCATACTGTCCCTCACCCAGCAGCAATCAGTCTCAAATAGTACTCCATCTAGTGCTGGCCCACCACCTATTTTTCACCTCCCCTTTGGGCCCTTGTTTAATTGAGCTGACATGGGCCAGATTACATCTCACATTGGCAGCATCATCCACTGGTATTGGTTTTACAGACATGAAAGATGCATGAGGGGGTGGGTCATCAAAGCTTCCCCAAGGATATTAAAAGCCATGATGCCAAGCAGTGTGTGGTAGTGTCATAGTCTCTGTAAAGAGGTCACTAGGAGAAGCTGTGAAGGTGAAGCCTAAGTTGTAATGGAGACTTCAGGATATTGGAGATGCCAGAACCATGGGATGTATGCTGGGGAAAGAGCTGCAGGCATAACATGGAGCTGGCCCTAGATAGAACCTATGTGTACTGCTGGTGGCAGAGATGGAAAGGCAGTTACCTAAACTCCTTTGAGCCCAGATGATTATATCATGAGCTCCAGATTCTGTGCATGGATCTGTAGGACTTTGTATTTTTCCTGCTAAGGTTCAGTCTTTCTTTGGTCTAGTGTTTCCTTGTTATGTCTCCATTTCTCCATTTCTGGAATGGGAATATTTAACCTGTGCCTTTATATGTTGAAGTATGCGATTATTTTTTTCTTACTTTGCAGGGGCTCACAATTAAGAGATTGCCTTTAGTCTCAGAAGAGATTTTGATATTTTAAAGTGTTGTGACTGTTAAAAACTAGGGTGAGTTCTGAAATTGGAATGACTGTATTTTGCATTATGAAATAGCATCAGCCTATGGGGATCAGAGGCAGAGCATTGTGGTTTGAATGTGAAATGTCAACCACATGCTCACGCATTTGAATACTTGGTACTCAACTAATGGTGCTGTTTTTGAAGGTTATGGAACTTTTAAGAGGTGGATAATGATTGGAAGGTCTGAGCTACTGTGGGTGGGCTTTGAAGTTTGACAGCCTGCACCAAATTCCTTTCTGCTCTCTGCTTCTTGACTATGAACAAAATGTAACTAGCCACTCCACATTCCCCCTTACCATGCCTACCCTGACATGATGGATTATATCCCTTCTTATAAATAAAAATTTAAAAACTTTCTCTCCTTTTTATTTAAAAAATATTTTATTTCCTAGTTTTAATTTATGTGCATGAGTGTACTATCTGCATGTATGTAAGTGCATCCATGTCATGCAATACCTACAGAGGTCAGAAAAGGGCGTCAGATTGCCTTAGAACTGGAGTTACAGATGGTTATTAGCTGCCAGGTGAATGCTGGCAATTGAACCTGGGTCCTCCGCAAGAGCAGCCAGTGCTCTTAACCACTGAGCCATCACTGTAGCCCCAACGTTTCCTCTCAAGTTGTTTCTTGCTAAGTATTTGGTCATAACAAGAAAAATAATATACTATTGTATTAGTTTATAGAATATCCCTATCACTACAGAAGGTTTAATTAAATGACATTGTCTTAATGCTTAGGAAAAAGTAAAATTCGTATTTTATTGTTTGTGTTCTTTGAAAAAATTCAATTTTTTCAATCTATAATTATTTTAAAACAGCTTAAAAAAATCTCAAAAGCAATTGATATTTTATATATTTACAAAACTATAATCCATCTATTGCCCCTTTAAAGCATATATTGTAGGTGAAATATTAAATTTTACATTTACATTTTAAAAAGAAAAATGTCTCAATTTGTATCTAAAATTTTTCTGAAGTGAGACTTAAATATAATTGACAGGGTACTTAGTACAAATGAGTTTTTCTATGTATTTTTTCTTGTGTGTTCTGGCTCAGAGAAAATCTGACAGTTATTGAAAATATAATGCCAGTACCATTGTCAGTATCCAAATAAATTACTTTAAATGTGTATGAAAGCAGTAAAAAACTAAGCATATATTTTTTCTTGTTGAGCAATTATTGGTGTCCTATTTTTATTAGAATGTAGTAAACGTACAGTTAGAAAATTAAAACTTTAAAAATAACTATCCTTAACTACTAAAACTAATCCATTTTATTAAATTATCACATGTTCTAAATGTAACGATGGTAGTAATTTGTTTATTACACAGATTATTTATCCTTCATGTACAAATTCTAAGGGAGGAATTAGAGGTTTTCATACACACTAATATTTTCATCAAAGTTTTTCTTGTACATCCAGATAAATTCAAACTGATAACACCATCAGCTTACAATTCACTGTGTCATTTCTGTATACTTTGTGATAGCATTTATCTTGGACTATCAATTATTTTAACTTAAAATGTAAATTTTCTCATAGATACAGTTGCTGATCTTACATAATCTGATTTTATTAAATATTGTTAAATGTAAACAAAAACTTAAAATAAATGCAAAACTTGTGCTGGGGTTGACAACATGGAATTCTTAAAAGTTCTGAGTAATACAGACTGTATTGTCTTTTCTTTTTAAAACATTATTATTGAGATATGTTTTGTAGATCAAGTAGCCTTGGAGGGTAGAGGTCCCCCAGTGCATAGAGCAGGTTTATTGTCTGATCAGGTTAACAAGAATGTCTTCCAAAGGGGCAAAGTTTGGGCAACTTGAGTAGCCATCCTTTTGAAAACTTTGCTCAACTGTAACAAAAAACTGTGTGTGGAGCACCCACCTAGTCTGCTCCCACTGAATTTGGGGATGGTAAGATGATCAGTGACATTCATCTGCCTGCCCGGCCATGACTAATGAAGATCTTTGTTTCTAACTCAGGTGCCTTCCTCATTTTGGTAGCCTCCACAAAAACTGTACAGGCTCATTTGTATGTTTTGAAATTAGGTAAAAATCTCAAAATATGCATGACTACTAAGAAATTCAAATTAGACCTAGTATACATATGTCCTAGGCAAATATATACAAGCCAGTGCAAGGGAGAGAGGTAGAGAGAGCAAAGTGGTGAAGGTTATAGGTGTAGTAGGTATATAAAACTACAAATCCATTTTACTTATAACAACTCCTCATTCAATTTTTGTCCAGTTAAATATAGACCTGGAAATAAAGGATGCGTTAGAAGACTTTACATTAAAAATATTTCCACAGCCAGGTGTGGTCTCACATGCCTTTAATCCCAGCAACTCAGGAGGCAGAGGCAGGTGGATCTCTGAGATCGAGGTCAGCCTGGTCAACATCGTGAGTTCCAGGCTAACTGGGGATACAGGAGACCCTGTTCAAAAAATATTTTTCTAAAAAATCTTTCCACTGGCAGAGAAATATCAATCTCAAACTAACCATGTCACTCTCTTACCTGCTGACTAGCTTTCAGAGTGCCAGAAAGAAAGGTATTATTCAGGTTGTTAGGGGAGAAAAGACATCAGTAATCTTACCCAATGCTGAATCCTGCATGCTACAATACTGACTCAGCAGGCAAGATGTGCCCCTCGTAAATACTGGCATGATTATAGAAGTAAACAACCACTTTCTGATTGGATTTGAGGCATGATCCACAGTAGGGATTTCATGTCTGGTGTTACAAACATGTGGTCATGCTATCAAACTGCCTTCTAAATACTTATGTTCATACCCACAGATTTATGTTACTCTCAACTTTTGTCACAGAAATTTCTTTTTGCAGTGGGTAGTGGTTGATGCAGAGATTCATAACTGGTCAAAATGCTAAAAATAAGTGACTGAGTCATAGATGGTGTCCTGGTAAGTTTTCGTCAACTTGATATAAACTAGAGTCACCTAGGAAGAGCAAGTCTCAACTGAGAAATTGTCTCCATTAGATTTGTTTGTGGGTATGCATGCAGGGCATGTTCTTAATTGCTAATTGATACAGGAGAGCACAGCCCACTGTGAGCAGTATCATGCCTGGACTGGTGGGCTTATATAAGAAAAGTAACTGAGCCAGCCAGGGGAAGTAATCCAGGAAACAGTGCTCCTCCATGGTTTCTGCTTCAGTTCCTGTATTGAGCTCCTGCCACGGTCTCCCTCATTGTTGGACTGTGTAAACTGGTGTAAGCAGAAATATACTCTTTCTTTCCCAAGTTGGTTTTGGTCAGTAGTTCATTGAAGCAACAAAAAAGCAAACTAGGATAGACAGGTCATCTATATCAATCTCCTCCCATACAAAGATCAAGAATCATCTTGGAAGAAGGGGCAGAAAAATGTAAGAATTAGAGGATGGTGAAGAGTCCTGAAATGCTGTCTTCTGGACATGACATGGCCGTTGTGTACATGAACTCACAGCAGCTATTGCTTACTGCCCCAAACCTGCACAAGATCAAGCCATGCAAAATTCCAACATTGATGTGAGAGGAGCTTCCAATGTTGTATTCCTGGCTTAGGAGCTATTGGCATCTGATGAATATCAAGAGAGGGAAAGTCAGTTTTCTTTGGGGATATGGTCACTGCTAGGTGCCCACACGCCAGTGGATGGTTCCACACACATGCAGATATTGGCAACAATAACGGGACTCAGTGGGTCAATTAAATAAAACATCATGAAGTTGAGAGGGAGTTATGCTGGGGGCTTCCCAGGGGAACTACAGGGAGTTATTAGTGATAGATTTCATCAAAATAGTGAATGCATATATGAAATTTTCAAAGATTAATTGATATTAAAAGTAATGTTAGCTCATGTTTGACCCTCACTGAGCAATAATTCCATAAAGTCAACATGGATCACATAGTATAACTTCTATGAACTATTTATAGAATTGTGTTGGAGATGTTTTAAGTATAGCATCTGACTCATTTGGTCCTAATTTAATATCACTTCCATGACAGCTACCTAATGGTCATGATTCTGTGTCCATAGATTGTAGCTAACTTAATAGAGCAGGCAATCACAAAAAATGAAAAAAAACAGCAATAAAATATGCTATTAAAAACTTCTATAAAATCTAAAAAAAAATCTTTCCAGTGGGGCTGGGAATCCCTGTAATCTCAGCGATGAGGAAGCTGAGGCAGGAAGATGGGAAATTTGAGTAGCATAGATAGTCATTTTATAAAATTGAGATCAGCATGAGATACATAGTGAGATTCTTTCTCACAGTATTCCCCTACTGGTTGATGGAACTGATCTTGTCATCTTAAAGGCATCATCCTCTTGTCTTTGCTATGTTTTCTAAACTTGAATCGATAAAGAAATGTTTTAGTCAAAAAGAAACTGAAACACGTCTTACACTCTTCCCTATATTTCTCTTTCCAGTATCTCCTCAATCCTACTCCCTCAACATTTTACACCAACCCCCTCCCCACTCTTCCTCCTCCCATCACCCACACCCTCCCCTACGTACTCCTTCCCAAAGCAGCTAGTTTTAACGATGTGCGAAGCAGGATTGAATAATGAGGAAAACATCACTTCATAGAAATTAAGTAAAAGATAACCAATTTGAACTAGTAACGTTGCTTTTATTATTAAGGCCAGCCATGGGATTGCTTGTTGGAATCACATAGCAAATTTCTCAGTCCACTCTCGAGCCAGTCTATCATATTTTTTCCTGTCCTCGAGATAGAGCTTGGCTATTTCAGGAACCCATGGATCATTTGGGTTCAGATCGCACAACAGGGAGCAGATGGATAGAAGAACTTTGGAAATTGTCAGTGCTGGTGACCACTAAGATCTCAGGATGTCTAGGCATATGCCTCCCTTTCGGTTGATATTCAGATGGTAAATTTGTGTTCTGAATGTTATCTTGGGTGGTTGGAATGGGTAATCCGCTGGAAAGTGGATGGCTAGGAAAAAGACCCCTCCCTGGTAGGGGCTGTCATCAGGCCCCATTATGGTTGCTTGCCAGTGGAAGAGATCTTCCCCTACAGGCCCTGCAGAGCACTGAGTAGGAGGGTAATGAACCAGGTCAAAGAGCTCCTTCTGGATGCGCTTTAGAGCCATGGTCCCTGAGATATGATAGACTACCTTCAGTTCTGGGCCTGGCAGCTGGTAGATGGCTTCAGTGATCTTAGGGCCCAAGCAGCTGTGGAAGTCTAAGATGACAAATGGTTGGAGTGAGGGTTGGATTGGGTCCCCAAGGGGTTGTTTAGGGAGGTGGGCAGGAGAAGAAGGAGAGAGGAGGGCAAAGGATTAGGGACATAAGCTCTTAAACTGCACCTGAAGGTCTGCAGGACTCCTGTGGGCAGGGACCTGGGTTAATATGCTGTCTGTAGCTAGAGAATCTGCTTTTGTTGGGAGACTGTGATGCCTACAGGACGTACAACTGTTGGGACACACTGCTGCCTGGAGAGGCCAAAGCTCCTGCTCCGGGCGGGCTACCAATGCACTGGCCCTGAAGGGTAGCCTCCAATGCTGGGGCAACCAGCAAAGATCTACTGTGAGGTCACAAAGGACAATATGATATTCTGTGCAATGCACATTCTTTAAGTCTGAGGTGAGTGTGCGGTCAACATGGGGGTGAACATCAGTGGGTGTGGCACATATTATGAAAGTAGGAAAAAAAGGCAGACAGAGGCCTTGGGTCTGGGCCTCACCTAGGGCATATTCTTTGAGCCAGCCAATAGGGACATTCCTTTCACCCATTTATTAGAATAAAATCAGTTCAATGAGCTCTGCACCCATCATAATCTCTCCCCAACTGCTCTATATGCTTAAGTTTCACACACCATGGCCTTTACCTCCATGCCTACTTCTGAAGTACATTCTCTTATAAACAAGTTTAGTAAGATTAATATTGATATAATACTTTTAAAAGTAACTTTTGGTAATGTTGTGGTACAGTTATTGTTCTGAAGAGTAAAGCTTTCAAAATCAAATTTGTAACTAAAACCATATCAAGTTTAAAGAACTCCCAACAGAACAGGATAGTGAGTAAATAAAAAAGGTAGAAAAATAGGAAATCTACTAGTGTATCTGGCACATACATGCTTTTTAAATATTTTTCTTTATAATAGTTGTTTTGGAATGATTGTTCCAATAACAAACATAACTGCAGTACACAATCTTTGATTCTTGAGGATTTTCAGTATAGTCATTGATTATATGTATGGAAATGTAAAGCCAAATAATTGTCATAAAATATGTTAGTGTATTAGCTTATCAATTCTTTTTGGTGAACTAAGTAGTGATTTAATAAAAGTTCTTCAATTTAGGTAAATTACATCATACATATCAGGTCACAGTTTCACTTATACTGGATATTCAGTTAGGAAAATTTCATTTTACAGAACTATTCATCTAAAACACTTATTCATATCCAAGAAATTATTGCCAAACTGAATGTCATGAAACTTTCTCCTTGTGTTTTCTTCTACACATTTGTTGTTTCAGCCTTGAACACATTTTGAATGTTTTTGATTCTTTTATACAGTCTGGCTTTTGCATGTGCCTACACATGTTTTTCAAGATCTTTTTTTGAAGAGACCTTTTTCCTTCATGAAGTGGCCTTGGGATGCTACAGACTTTATTAAATTGAAGTGACTAACATTTATGGTCTAAATCATTTTACCATGCAAACGTTAATGTATGGAATCTGTCTTCAACTCCATTTTTATATGTCTGCTTTTATACCAGCATGATGTTTTGATTACTTTGGCTTTGTGGTATATTTTAAAGTGAGAAAGTATGAATCTTCAAAGTTCCATTTCAAATTTTTTTTGTCTATTTGTGGTCCTTTGAGGTTACATAAGAATTATACATATATTTTCTAATTTTTAGTAAGGATAACATTGATTCCATAGATCATTTTTAGTAGTATTAACATCTCAATACTGCTTTGTAATTAGTGAATATGGGGTGTCTTTCTATTTATTTGTAAAGAAGTTTTAGAGTACAAGTTTTGGTTAGGTATATTCCTTAAATATTTGAAATGGA
>NW_008331140.1:7276779-7277318 GCF_000622305.1 Nannospalax galili
CTCTGTAACGTAGCTATATTTGGTTATTCTGGTTTCTTTTTGAAATCTTTAGTGTTTTTTAACAAATAAAATCATGACATTTGTGAATAAAGATTACTTTTTTATTAATTTCTCTGAAATTTATATTTTTTCTTATCTAGTTTTTCTAGGTAGGATACCTAATGCTATGTTTAATAAAAGTTAGAAAAGCAGGTATCTTGAACTGTTGCTCTTCTAGGAGACAAATCTTTGAGTCTTTAAACATTGAATATGATATTGGTTGTGTTATTTTCATGTATGGGCTTTATTATATTGAGGTAGTTTTCTTCATGGCCTAATTTGTTGATTTTTTTATTATGAAAATGTATTCAATTTTGTGAAATAATTGTATGTATCAATTTAAGACTGTTACACAATTTCTTTCTTAATTTTGAGAGTATAATATATTACACTGAGTGACTTAAATTTTTTTTTGTTTATTAGAAGAAGCATTTCATTACAACAGCATTAACCTATTCAATAACATTTTTCTGAGCTAGGGTACATCTCTTTCAAAATTA
>NW_008331140.1:7277430-7318778 GCF_000622305.1 Nannospalax galili
TATATATATGACTATTACTGGTCACAGTCGCTTACTTTCTGAGTTCCTTGGCATCTGAGTATGAATATAAACTCATCAGATAGACAGCCTTCCTCTCCCACTAGAGCCTCCATACTCTGTCATCCCTGCCACTGTCCACTGTGTTGTCAGGACCCCCATCTATTCCCCCCATCTGCCCTTCTGGTAAATCTAGTCAGCCAGAGGTCCCTGTTCCAGGAAGATCAGCTTTGAGAAATATTTTTTAAAAATTTAACATGTGTATATGTGTGTTAGGAATGTATACATGAGCACAGTGCCATTAGATACCAGAAGGGAGCATCGGATCCTCTGGAGGTGCAATTACAGTCCGTTGTGAGCTGCCCCATGTGGGTGCTGGGAATAGAATTCAGGTCCTGTGCAATAGCAAAATGCAGTCTAACCACTGGTTCATCTCTTTTGCCCCTTGACAGACTTGAGTATGTTGAAATATACTTGCATTCCACAAATAAACCCCACTTGTATGAATTGTATAATTAATATGCTAATATACTGAATTTGCAAAACTTTCAATGAGAATATTTGTATCAATATTCATTAATGATACTGGTATGCAGTTATTTTCCTTGTATTTGTCTTATTATTCTATTGGGGCTAATAGTGGCCTCATAGATTAAGCTTGAAAATATTGCCACATTTTCAGTTGTTCAGAAAATTTTGACCATGATTGGTGTTAGTATTTCTTTAAATGTCTTGGAAAATTATAGGTAAAGCCATGTAGTACAGACATTTACTGCTTGTAGGGTGCTTTCGCTTATTACTTCAATATCCTTTCCAGTTATTGGTCTGCTTTTATTTTCTATTGCATCATGACTTCCTCTTCTGTTTCTAAGGATGTATAGATTTTGTCTAGGTTATGCAGTTTGTTTACACACAGACACGCATATATTTGTACTAGTCTTTTATAGTCTTGTTTATAGGTTCTTAAAGTATTTATTATTATTTTATGTGTATGAGTGTCTGTCTTCATGTATGTAGGTGCACTCATGTCTTCCAAGTACACCCATGTTGTGCAATGACTGCAAAGGCCAGAAGGGGGGTGTTGGAATCCCAGGAACTGGAGTTGTAGATGACTGTTAGCTGCCATGCGGGTGCTAGAAATATAATCTGGATCCTCTGCAAGAGCAGTTAGTGTTTTTATCCACTGAACCATCTCCCCAGCCCTAGTTTATAATTATTGAGACAGGGTATGTGGCTCAGGCTGCCCTGGGAATCATTACATAGGCCAGACTAATCTTGAATTCATAATCCTCCTGTCTCCATCATCCAAGTATCAGAATTTCAGGCATGTATCACCACATTGAGCCTCCATTGTATCATTTCTTATTTTATTTATTTGAATATTATTTTTTCTTATTAATTGCTAAAGGTTTACCAATTTGGTCTTTAAAAATCCTTAGCTCCTAGTTTCTTTGATGTTTTCATCTGCTTTATTTCACTGACATCTCTTCTCACAATTATGTCCTTTCTTCATCTAGATTTAAATTTAGTTTGTTTCACTGTTTTTGCAAGGGTGAATCTGAACTGTGAATTTTTGACCTCTCGTCTTTTCAGGACACGTGCAGGTTATAACCTCCCTTTCAGCATTGCTCTGCTGCATTTCATAAGTTTTGGCTTATTTTGTTTTCATTTTTATTTATCTCAAAATATTTTATAACTTCACATTTGACTTCCTTGATTTATGGGTTAAGAGCGCATTTTTAATTCCAATGTATTTGTGGATTTTTTAGTAAAAGTATTGTGACTTTGGATGTATTATTTTCAAAAACATGAAAAGTAGAAACTAGAAATAACAAGTCAATTTTTTCTAGCCTTTATTCCTAACAGGCTGGACTTGAATAAAGTTGAATTTGGCATACGCTCACTAGAGAGCAAGAGAAGAGAGCATTCTCAATACATGAAACCTATAATCTGGATGGAAAAAGCTTGTAAGTCTTTCATACATGTGTACTCCATGAGAAATTTTCTGCACAGAACTTCCATGCTTGTCTTCTTGTCTAATATGTCTCTTAAGTTCCCTAGGTACCATGGTGAGATTCAGTATAAAGAGAATAACCATTTACTAACTCAAAACAGCAACATATATTGTTGTTTATTTTTGTCGCATTAGGGATTTACAAGTTCAATCAAGTTTAAAGAAAAATGAAAAACCAGATTTACTTTGGTTTTAATAAAGATAAATTTATTAGAGAAATGTGTAAGCTTCTGCGTGATGAACAGATATATTTCTATGTACTCCAGTGAATAAAAACTATCATTTGGAGTTTTCAGTTCATAATTCCATTCCTGGCTTTTGAAGTCTTGTTTTTAATTTTTAAGTACTACTGTCTGGCCTCACAGTCTGGGCTCCTTCACTATTGAGATTAAAGAAAAAAAGAGTAAGGTAACATTGAAATGGTTTTTGGACAGCCAAATTAAAAACACAATTGACTTCAAAGTAACTATCTTTTTGTTGTTATTGTTTTGACATAGAGTCTCCCTTTAGCTGCAGCTGTCTTAGAACTCACTATGTAGACCAGACTGGCTTCCATCTCACAAAGATCCATCTGCCTCTGCCTCCTGAGTGTGGAGGTTAAAGGTGTGCACTACCATGCCTGGATGCCTAGTTTATTTGAATTCTGGTCTTCTAATTTAAAAATTAGGTTTATAAATAATGTTAATAATAAAATAAATATATCTACTTTTTCCTTTTATATCAAATGAATTAAAGGGTTGTGAATTATTTATAAGGATTTTTCTTTTTCTTTCTTTTTACTTTAGTTAAGGAAAGAAACACTTTAATCCTTTTAAAATAGATTGAGTCTTAATTGTGGCCAAACAAGTGGTCTATCCTCGAGAATGTTCCATGATAACTTGAGAACATGGGCTTCTGTTTTTGTTTAATACAATATTCTGCTCGTCTGTTGGCTCAAATGGTCTATAATGTTGGCAATGTCTTCTTTCTTGATTTAGTTTTTATCTGGTTGTTCTATTGATTATTTAAATGATATTTGAGGCTGGAGAGATGGCTCAGTGGTTGCAGAGGACCAGGGTTCGGATCCCAACACCCACATAACAGCTAACAACTATCTGTAACTTCAGTTTCAGGGGTTCTGGCGCCCTCTCCTGTCATCGCATGCATGGGTGTACTTACATACATATAGGCAAAACATTCATACACATAAAATAAAAATAAATGAATAAGATTTCAAATGATATTTAAGTTTCCTAAAATTGTTTTACCAGGTCTTTATCTTTTTAACTATGAAGTGCTTGCTTCAAGCACTTAACGTGTTTGTTTTTTTGGTGCATAAAGATATATAATTGTCATATCATCTTGTAAATTGACCGCTTTATCCTTCTTTAGTGCTGTGTCTTTTTAAAAATATATACTTTATGTGTGTGTGTGTGTGTGTGTGTGTGTGTGTTTGCATGTGCATGAATGCTTGTGTGTGATAAGGCACATATGCCATGGTGTGCATGTAGGGTCAGAAGACAACGTGTGGGATTCAGGTCTCTGCTTCTGCTATGTGGGTTCCAGGGCTCCAATTCAGAGCATAAGCAAACCTTTGTACCCTCTGGACCATCTCACTGGCCCCATCTTCAACAAGTTTTGACTTAAAGTCTATCTGACTGATATAAATTTGGCCATTGGTGCTTTCAATTAGTTTCCATTTTCAAGGGAATTTTTTTTTCATTTTTTAAATCTATTCACGTGTATCCTTCTGAATGTGTTTGAAACGCTATTTTAAAAAATGAATTCCACAAATCTCTTCTTTGGTTATACTCCTTATTCTATTTAAATGTAATTCCTGAAGGACTTACTGTTGACATTTTCTTATTTTTTTCTCCATGTCTTGTGGCTGTTTATTCTTCTCTTCCTGCTTTCTTGTGAATTTCATTCATTTTATTGTAGTGATATGCAATGAAATTCCTTTGTTACTTCCATTTGCATATTTTCTGTGAATGTTTTCTTTCCAGTTACCATTCCCATTGCAGAACATCTTGAAGCTAGAAGCTTATATTTAAATCGATAATCTCATTTCCATCACATCAAAAACTACTTATGCAGCTTTAGCCCTGCTTTTTGTTATTATAGCAAACATATCGTTACATATTATGTACTATAGACATTGACTAATGTTTTAAAAATATTATTTTGATGCAGACTCTCATGTAGCTGAGCCTGTTTCAGCCTCTTGAGTGTTGGGATTATTGCTGAGTGCCAAGAGTACGTTGGTCATTTAAGTTATATGTACTTGTTTATATGTTTACTTTTACCAAAATTATGATTTACTATTAAATTAAGATCAAATTTACATTTTAAGCTTTTTCACATTTGGTATTATTGTGTCACAAGTTAGATCTGAGAAACTATTTATTTAAATGACAGTTTAGTCATGACCACTTAAACTCCGTGTAATATTATTTACCAGTTATTTCAGTTTTCAAGTGATGTTATCTCTTCTACTCACAAAAGGAAAAACATAACAAAATCAATATATTTTTAATTTTTCCTATCCAAGCATTATCCCTACTTAGCTTCTAAGATCATAGGAAACAGGGCACACTCAGGGTTGGCTGTGCTAAAATACTTTTCATTCTTTAGTCTTCACTTTCCAGTTGTATATTTGAAGTAAATTATATTTCTATGAAGACAAACATTTACTTCACTCAAAATAATTTATGGATCTTTCCTTTCACTTCTTAAATAAAATCACAAACTATGTATGTTTTCAGGGAAATAAGTAAACTATAGCTACTTCTTTGTAATTAAATGATTGTTAAACTAAATCATTAAAATTCTAAACTACATAAAATTCCTGAAAAGAGTTAAGATTTCAAGATCTTTATTGTACATTATGACAGGGTAACTTTAATATTTCAAACTTAACCACTAAATATTGATTATAGGGGAATTTTTATAAAATTTGTTTTTGATTTTTTTGTATATTTCATACAGAACATCTCAAACAATCTTGATCAAACATTTCTTAGACTAGTAAAGAAAATTTTGATGAAAAGAGGGAAGTGGCCATTAAGATCCTCTGAGTCAGCCCTAATTGACACATCTAACAGTGCCACCTCTACATCTAAGGCTCATGGAACATAGTGGATCAGGGGGTAGAGAGAATACTGAAGCATCTCTCAGCTCTCACCAGAGGAGAGTTCTCAGAGTGTGATGCACACAGAAGACCACTACTGGCCAAGCTGTAGAGAACAAGAGACTGCAGAGTGTGTGTCCCTGGATAGGTCTCCTTGTTACACTTCACCCACACATGGCTCGGGGACCATTGCAGAAGATGGGTGGAAAGATGGTAAGAGCCAGAGTTGGTGCATGATTATAAAGAAACAGAGTCTTCCAGGACTCTGGGAACTTGTTCATATGAATTTTCAGCAATAGTGACAGCATGCACAAGACCCATGCTGACTCAATCGGACAAAAATCCAACATAGAAGTGGAGAAATGGGCAGGAGGCCCTAACCGTAGCCCAGGAACTATGGGCAGCTCATCACTGCTGGGTGAGAGAGAGCTGATCTTTTTTAAGGGAGTGATTCTAGAGAGGCTGAACAGTGCCAGTGGATGAACTCATACCAAGGGACATTCGGATACACAAACTTGACTCAGTAGGTCTTAACATAAATGATAGAATGCATGAAATCTGGTGGGTGGTCTATGGGGGGCATTGTAGATAGAGGAGGGGGTCTAAATATGATTAAGTTGTATGAAATGTATAAAAATTCAACTAAATATATTGAAAAAAGAATCTCTTAGTCTGTTGCAGCTTTACTATGGACTTAATGCCTCCAGAATACATATTCACTTAGGTTGCACTTGAACAAAGAAAGGTAAGGCGAATGAGGCCACTTGTGTTAAGTATCTCAGTTAAGCCACCTTTGCTTTGAAACACATTGTTTTGATGTTATTTACTGCAGCCAAATGTCTCAGGTTTGCTTCTCTTATTCACTTTTTATGTAATGACATTCATTCTTCTGTGTGTTATTGAACATTCAATGGATTTAACTCTTTCAGAGCATATGCCTCTGAAAGAAGGAAACAAGGATGATTATCCTCAAACACTACCTTTAATCATGGTTTTCTCCCCAATGCCAATTTTCCTACTTTGCTTCCTGATAGAATAAAATGCACTTCTCCTTTCAGCATCAGTAAATTCTTCAATGCCTTTCCAAGGGTCTTCTAGCTATCGTAACCATTATGCCTTTTTTTTTCTCAGAAAATCCACAGAGCCTTTCTGATAGTTATCTGAATTCTTTTTAAAAATATTTTATTTATTATTTTTATTTTATGTGTACGTGTGTATTGCCTACATGTAGGTAAGTGCACCTGTGTCGTGCAATGCCCATGGAGGACAGAAGAGGCTGTCAGATCCCCATCATCAGAATTCTATTGTCTTATAACAAGTTGTTAGTTAAGTATTGTTGCAAAAGAGTTTTTTTTTTCTCCAGACAATAAGAATGTTGTGCTTGGCTCTCTGCAGCATAAATTATAGATAGTAACAATGTACCAGTATTAAATTCCACATAATTAAAATTGAGAGTGGGCTATAATGAACTCACTAAGGGAAGAACAACCATTCCTTCTGGCATGTTGAATACAAATGTAAGCAATAGTCTCTTTAAAATTATGGGTAACTTAATTTAATTTTTATTAAACATAAACATGAGTCTTCTATAGAGAAAAGTTCATTGATTATGCTGGTCAAGTCAGTTTATAATTTGTAGGATGTAGTTTAAAAACATCAAAAAAGATTTCTTAAATCGGAATTAATGCCTGACAGAGCATATTTTATTTACATGGAACAGTTTTATTACAAGGGGAAAACTGCAACCATCTACTTCCATGGAAACTGTGCTTAATAGATAAAGAAATTAAAGGTGATCTACTTGAAAGGGCGATAAACATTCAACTAATTTGTGGCACAGAGCTATATGTAGTCAGTTTATGGACAGCAGAAAATTTAAGATAAATAAGAATGATTTGTGAATTATATTATGCACCATTCAAATTCTAGCAAGTTTATGAAAAGAAAATCAAATAACACATATTTCTTCATTATACAAAGCAATGTCAGCCTGTAAGATGCTGCTAAACATCGACTTCAATAAAGACAGTTACTGTCAACCATTCCCCAAAGATTTTTAACAACACAAAACAACAGTACGTGGAAATATTTTCTTATTTGCTCTGTAGTCTTAATGTCAATATAAACATTGTGACTATTGAAGAATGCTGAGTGACTATATTACATAAGGCATGTAAAGCTGTCTTAGTTTTTAGCTTTTCATTGAGAAACTCAATAAGAATTATTAGACAACTTTTACTGAAATTATTTTGTCCTTAAAATAAGGCATATTTTTTATGAGAAAATTTTAAGATATGTGAAATGAGCACTTATGCTTATATCTATAGATATTTACATATAACACGTGGAGCAAACATCTTAGATGAAAATAATATGTAGGTGTAAAACATCCTCATTTAGGAAGTGTGACATTTTTTCTTCCTTAAGATCACAACACTGTCTTTTTTTTATAGAATATCAGGGGAGTATACAATAATTGAGCTATAGAATCATGGCAAGTCTTCCTATATTTTTGAACTTTCTACTTTACAGGCTACACTCAGCTATGACATGTTTAATTCATCAGGGCTCCCTTTTCATTATTAACTGTCTTATGCCTTTCTGTAGGTCAGTATTTCTCAGAGACCTCAACGCATCCTCAGCATCACCCAGAGGCTTGTTCAACGAATGAATTTTCTGAGACAGAAATTCCAGGTGTGGACCCCAGAAGTTTGTGTTTTAATAAAATTCCCAGTTAATTTTGATCTTGAGATCCACTATCATCATTATTCTCATCTATGACTTCAAATATGTTATCAATGTAGAATACTCACAAATTATATCTCCAGTTGAGTCCTTTACTCTGAGTTCCACTCAGGTAATGTCTACTTTAGACTCCAAAAGATGTCTAAAACACCCCAAACTCTACACATTCCCTGAGAAAATTCATAATCTTGTCCCAGAAACAAGATCGTCTTCCATTATTTCCCATCTTATTGAAAATCACCATGAAATTCATATTGCTGTACACCCCAGAAACCTAGTGGCTATCCTTGGCACTTTCTCTTCCTTCATTCCCCATAGTCAAGTAAATTTCTTTTATCTCTCAAAGTACCTTGAGTCTATCTACTAGTTTTCATTTTCACTGTCACCACTCTAGCCCAATTAAGTCTTGTTACCTATCTCTCTCTATGTTCTTTACATTCCCCTCATCAATTTATTCTCTATCTCATCCAGTTACTTGTTTTTGAAAAGCTTTTACATACTTCCCTTGCCTCTTGAAAGAGAATTATTTACTTGATAGTTCATGAACACTTCCATGCCTGATTGTTATCTGCTCCGTCTTTCTACATTCCAGCACACTGGCCTTCAAATATACTAAACCATATTAGACTAAAATAATTTTTTTAGTTTAAAAATGGCATTAATTTCTCTGAACCAAGTACATAGCTGTAACATAATTGAGCCTTAATATACATTAAGTGAATGACTGAACGTAAACTACTTACTAATTCATCTCATCTGAGCATGTAGCTGCAAAATAGAAATCCTTTATTCTTGCATGAGTAGCTTGGAAGGCACTATGGAAAAAGACAAAAAGCAGAGAATTCAGTTTTCTTTTTGGCAACTATTTAATACTGTAAAACTAAAAGGACTGAGACAGGCATCTAGTAAAATTTCTCTATGTAAGTTGACTAAAACCTGAAAAGATTAAATGTCTTACTAAAGGTAATGTTAGTAGTATTAAGGAACTAATGAGGATACTACTGGCAATATTGTGTTTCTTCAAAGATTAAGAGTTCTGTTTTTTTAAGTGAAATATCACAGCACAAAGTGGCGAAATTTGATAATTTAATAATTACCAAGTTACCAACCAGATTCTACACTTGTGTAGAACAATGGACTTTTTCCCTAATAGTTCTTTCTAATTCCATTAATTTTGCTATTGCTGTACTATATACACATATACATGATCTACACGACTCTCTTCTTTCTCTTAGTCTATGCCTTGACAAAAGCAAATGATGTGCCTATGACCATGGAATGATTTATATCTACCTATCCACAGACCTACCTTTCTGGTGTGTGTGTATGTGGGGGGATACTTGAATAATAAACTTAAGGAATATTTGAGAACTCTGTGGTGAATACACAGTCTACTAATGCATGTGTAGTTCATTTTCCCTATATATATATATTTAAATACTCATATAGTCAAGTAGGACAACATATTCCTTAAGGTTTATGAAGACTCTGACTCCATTTTGATATTTGATTGCTGATACTTTCGTTTTCTAACATCCTATCTCTTCCTATTCATCTGGAACATTAAACCCATAAGCCACTTGTAAACACCAGGAAACTCAGCTGGTCGACTTTTCCTGCTTTCTCAAGCTAGTTTTTATATTAATTTGGGATGCCTGCCTGCTATGCTCTCCTCAGAAAGCCTCCCTGTGGAAATAAACATTTTCATAGTCTCCTGCTGAGTGACATATTAACATTTAAACCAAATTCAGGAGTGCTAGGGTGGGGTATTTGTTCCACTTCTGTAGGGAGCCTTATTATCAAAGTAAGAAGCTATGATTTGAAAAAATAAAACTGAAAATGGTTTACCAAGACTTGTAATGACTAATTTCTGTTTTCCAAAATGAAAAGAGCGGATAAATACTACTAAGAATATAATGAAAATCAAAAGAATTAAATTAAATAAAAGACAAGTTCAAGGGCGTATGTCATAATAACACAAGTAAATTTGAGACTATATTAGAAATTGGATTCATACATTTTTATATTTGTTTATTTTTTTGTCGTTTAATGAATTAGCCAGCGGTCCAAGATATTTGGGCCTTTGAGTAGCTTGACTTTCTTTTAATTTGAAAAAAGACAGAATTTCTGCCCTCACTCCTGTCACTGACAGATAAATCACACCTCTATACCCAGGTCACATGTGGAAAAGCTATGCAGTTCAGGGATTATCAGTTGCACAGGTAAGTACAGTCTAGCACGTATTCATAAGTCTACACTAATAAAAACTCATATAGTCTTATAGTTGGAAAGCTACATAATAGAACAAGTTTTCTGCTTCTTTAATCATAAATACTTAAAGAGTATAAGAGATAGTTTAACATATTAAAAGATGGAAACTTTATCACTTTCTCCAATGGCCACTTATTTAATTGTATTAATAAACGAAGTTTCTTCATTTAAGTAGATCTTAACAATTTCTCTCCAAAACTTCCCATCTTACATTTAATTAAAATATTACAATTAAATAATGACATGACTATCCCTACCACTAAAGTAGGTCAGTTACTGTAACTTTTTTCCATGTAATCTATTTTATATCTCTTCAACTGTATTTATTTCTTTTCCTTGGACCTTCTGAAGTCAGTTCATCTCTTCTGAAGTCTAATAAAGCCAGATATTCCACAATAAGAATCTGACTAACATAATAAAGGAAGCATGACATCCAGTAATTTGTAAATGTTTATCTGTTCAATGTTTCCTAATTATATACTGGCATCCCTCTAATATGTTAATTTCATAACACTGACATGATACCCTGATTAGATGGCATTGACTTCTACAATTGTTTTTCTAAGCTTGATGATGGTAGATTTTGTTAAGTCCTTAGATAGATCAAATTCTTTAAATTTTTATAGAATCACTACATAATTCATTCAAAATCTCCTGGAATATTTGCCATAGCATAAGGAGAGTTACTTTTGCTAATAATAAGTTAAAAATGAAAAAGAACAAACTGATGCTGACTGATAATCCTTTATTTAAGCTTGCTAATGAAATTTCTTAAGTATATGATACACATTCTTAAACTGTAGTAATCAGGCTATATGAAGGGCAATGCACCATTTGAAGAGTTTTATAAAATCATAACATAATTTTTAGAAAAACTTGTGAAAAACATTATGAATATAATAAGATTCACATTTTTAAAAATATTTTATTTATTATTTTTATTTTATGTGTATGAGTGTATTGCCTGCAGAGGTCAGAAGAGGGGTGAGGATTCCCATGGAACTGGAGTCAAGGACAGTTCATAACTGCCATATGGGCGCTGGGAATGGAACCCAGGTCCTCTGCAAGAGCAGACAGTGCTCTTAATTGCTGAGCCATCTATCCAGCCCCAAGATTCATATTTTAAAATAATTATAATTAATGTGAAATAATGAACTAGAGTGGAGTTATAATTTGAAAATATTGTAACTGTTTTGTTAATTTGGTGGAATCTATTAACTATACATTCTAATCACATCATAATGCTGGAATACTATTAGTCTGGGCATAAGGAAATGAGCCACTAGAAGAATTAACAATTATGAATTGAACTCATGTTGTATCTGTTTTAGAGTACTGATCCTCAGGACCCTGAATTTAAAAGTCTGTCATCACTTACTGGTCCCTTCTGCAGTGTGGAGCTAAGTCAATTCGGAATTCTGGTAGATATACGAAACCATCAGCCTTGATGTCCTAAAAAGAATGAAAAAAATATATGATTTAACAGACAGTTACAAATTGAAATGAGGAACTGAGAGTCTGGTCACCAGTGTTGTAACACAGTATTCTTTCCAGACTGCTTATTAAAGAATGCAGTATGCTTATCATGCACTTGAAATAGCTTTATGCAAAGCAAATGGACCATGCATTTGTTAAACTAGTGATGGTAACAACAGATTCTTACATTAATGATTATACAGAGTTACTTCAAAATGTGCAAACAGCACTCAACATCACTAAGGTGGTCAAAGCAGATAAACAATATATCAACAGTGAAGGTCAGAAATGATAGCAGCTATAGCAACATTTAACACATTACAAAACCTTCAGTTGTCTCATATAGAATGATGACTACATATATCAATTATTTTAAGTTTCAAAGCTCTTAAAATATCTGATAGTGAAATAGTTGAGCATTAAAATTCTTTAGGATATGGGCAATACAGAACAGATTTTGGATTATAGTCTTTTATTTACTATGCTCTTTTTATTATATAAAGAACCATCAAATTTGTAAGAAATTGTCATGAAATGAGACAGTGTTGGAAATCTTTCAACATTTTTACAGATCGTAATAAAATCTAGCCATCACAAATCTGCCCATGTATACCAAGTCACTTGTTCTTTCTGACTCACAATTTCTTCAACAATAAAAAGGGAAATTAATTATTGATAGGCTGTAGTAGCTGTAACATAATCATTAAAGAAAAAGGTACTATAGAAGTATTAAATTTTTGAGAAAATATAAACCTAGTAATCTTGAAATGAAAAAATCAAAATCTTAGGCATTTTATAACGACCTGACAAAGGGTCATCTGGAAAAACACGAAAGTGGATTTATTTAAAAAGGTGCCAGAATATTGACTCATCTTATATTAAATGAATTAATTGTAAGAACATTCTTACAAAGACATAAAAACATGATGGATAGAATTTGCTATGTTTTCTGTTTAATTTCAGCAGGGGATAAGATACATAATATTCATTATGTTTGGTCATGAGAATAATATGAAATGATTTGTTTTTTTACAGTTGCTCTTAAAAGCTTCTAAATTTGAAATAGAGCATTTTTCCACATTATTTGAGAAAAAGGGAATAGGATAGTATGATGTGGAAATAATATTTATTAAGGACTGATGTGACAGACACTGTGCAAAGGATCTTTATATACATTTAACTCAATGATCACAGGTAGTCACCAATTCAACCAGTATCTATTGTACACATGTGTTATGCCACATATAGGAAATTAATTGTTGAACTGGGAAGAGTGGCACTAGAGGAGGCAGGGGTAGGACTTGTGAAAGCTTATGATCCAAGAGGAGACAGATTTATTTTTTCTTGGTGTTTCTGAGACAGGGTTTTGATGTAGCCTCAGCTGGTCTGGAACTCGCTCTATAGACCAGGCTGGACTAGATCTCACAAAGATCCTCCTGCCTCTGCTTCCCAAGTGCTGGGATTAAAGGCATGCACCACCATGCCGGCTGAGAAGGCAGATTTTAATATAAGAGTAATAGAAGTAAAATTACAAGGGGGCTTAGATGCTATGAATGACATTTAGATGATCCTATGAGAGCTAATGAAAATTAAAATGCTGTAGGATTAAGAAAGACTTCTCTGAAGTGACGTATTGAAATGAGATCTGAAAGAAGATTGGGACTTAATGAAGTGATCAGATCATGGACTAGTACAAGAAGGAAGACATATACAGAGGTTCCATGGATGGATGGAACATAGCATATTAATGAAAACAAAAGGCAGCTAGTGTAGCTGAAATGTAAAAGTCACAGGATGGATAGGACAAGATGTGACTGGAGAGGTACAGGATTTATACAGGACAGATAGTTCATGTTGATGACATTTTAGTCTAAGAGTAATGGAAAGTGATTGATGGCTTTCAATAAGGGAGACAAATAAGAAAATGGGATAAGGTAAGGTAATAAGGATATGGTAAATTCTCTTTTAAAAATGATCTGATACTTAGAGTGGTAAAATAAATTAGAAGGAGGCCAAAGTAAATATGACAAGAAAGACAGGAGGCTATTGAAACTGTTCAAGTGAAAGATGATGATGGCTTAAGACAGTAGAAATGGAGATAAATTGATGAATTTGATAAACACTTAGGGAATAATTTTGGTGACACTAGATATGGATAACTATAGGAGGTGAAAGAGTGGAGGTTTGGAGGATGACACTTTGAAGAAAAACTACAGGACAGAGATCATTTTAAGGATGGCAGGATGACGAATTTTGCTTTGTACATGTTGAATGGGGGAAAACACTTGAGATAGCCCAGTGGAGAAATCAATTGAACTTACGAGTCCTAAATCTAAGAAGAGAAATTTGGGGTGTATATATAAATATGGGTGACCTCTGTTAGATATAAATTCACATGACCTCTGTGTACTGATAGTAGTTAAGGGCACATATATGGGTAAAATAATCCTTGAAAATGAGTATAATAATAGGAAAACCTAGAACTGATTGCTGAAGAACTGAAATATTTAAATAAAAGTCTGGAAGACTTGCTCATGTGAGCCTGTGGCAACAGTGGTGTTGAACATGGGATCCATGTCAGCTCAATTAAACAAGGACCCACAGGGGAGGTGAGAAACAGGTGGTGGACCAGCACTAGATTGGGAACTATTTAAGACTGATTGTGGCTGGGTGAGGGAAGAGTATGACTTACATATGATCACTGAATGGGCTGACTAGACTCCAGTGGACTTGTTTACATTGAAGGACATTTGGGCACAAACACCTGAGTGAATAGGACTCTGCATGTATGGCAGAGTACATAGAGTTTGGTGGGGGGATGGGGGAGGCATGGATGGGGAAGGGGGTCTGGATTTGAGTGGCAAGTGTATGAAATTTTAAAAAACTCAATAAAATGTCTGGGAAAATAGGATAATTTTGGAAGAAGTGATTAAGGAGTAGTGGCAGAAGGGAAATGAGGAGAGGTCAAGTAAAATAAGGTCTTGAAAGTGTCTGTTGGACTTAGCATCATGGAAGTTTCATGGTTACCTAGTCGAAATTATCCTAACAGAGTAATGGGGGAAGAGAGATTGGAGACTACTTGGAGAAAATGAAAACAGAACAGTATCAAGAATTGTGGATGCAAATGATAGAGAGTTTTAAAGTAAATGCTGGAACTGTCTTCTGAGCTCCAGACTTCTGTCTCCACTGGGATAATTTTCATGGCATCTTATAACCAATATGTCCAAAACAAAACTCATGGCCTTGTTGATTTGACTCTACAAATTGGCATTCATTTGTTTTTATAATCAGTGAAAGGCACCTTATTCATCTTATATTAAATGGAAAGATTGTAGGTCTTTTAAAAGTTTGTGAGATAGAATTGGCTGGGAGGGAAAGGGTCCACCTATGAGAGAAAGATGGATGAAATTACTTGGCAAGTATTTTAATTGCTTTGAGAAAATGAAGAAAATGGACCTCGGAGAAGATAAGTAACTTTCTCAGTCTCTTGGAGCTAAAAAGTGAAAGGGCATGGATTAATACCAGATATTTTTGGGTTCAAAGCCATTTATTATAATAAATTTACTAGATAGCCCTTTAAAAACAAGAATAACATCAATAGCTTATTTCTTGCATTAGATATGAGTATCACTTCATTTGCAAGGAACAAGTGCCCTTACTAACACAAAGATGAAGGACTATTCTCAATGATAGAATTTCTTTCCTTCCTGGTACACTTACATTCAGATGTGAGAACCAGTAGAGAGTTGACTGTTTCAAAATAAACCAGTATTTTTTCCAACTAAAAAAGGAGATTCCTCTAGACTGTCTTTTATGCCAAAGCCATCCCTCGCATTTCCCGTGGCCCAATTCAGTACAGGCTATTGCACAAAATCGAGTTTTAGACCAAAAGTATTGGTCTTCCTCAGAGAAAAATGAGGGCAAGACCCTTTTAAACCAAGACACTGCAAAAACAAACAGGAATAAAATGTTAGTTTGAATATCAAAACAATGTAGACTTTAAATTACCATAACATTTTCACAATTTTGCAGTAATCTAAAAGCCCATCAATACTGGACAACATTTTTCTTCTCACTACAACTGTCAATATTTTCATATGTTATTTATTAACAGTCGTTTGTATTTCTCATTTTGTTAACAGTCTTTTAAGATTCAGTTTTTTTTCATCCTATTTGTTAATCTTTAACTTACTGATGGACACATTAGAAATATTAACCATTTGTCTGTCATATATATTCCAAATATTTTCCCCAGGATATCTTGCCTTTGACTTTTATTTATAGAATTTCATATGTAGAAAAATTTCCATTATTTAGTCACAGACATGAAAAATATATGCTTTCTACTTTAATTGTCAGAAGGGTTTTTAGTTTTGTGTTCAGATCATTTGTACATCTTGATTTTTTGCATATTATATAAAAATAGTGATCTAGGGGCCAGGCGTGGTGGTGCATGCCTTTAATCCCAGCACTCGGGAGGCAGAGGCAGGTGGATCTCTGTGAGTTCAAGGCCAGCCTGGTCTACATAGTGAGTTCCAGGACAGCTGGGGCTACAGGGAGACCCTGTCTCAAAAAGACCAAAAAAATACTGATCTAAGGATATTTCTTCTTCCCAAATGTTCTGACAGTTGCTCCAAACTATTGGATAATCGTTGACTATTGATTTCAAGTATTATCTTTATTATATTTTGAATTAGCTTGTATACTTAGTCTATGATTTCCTAATTTATTTCTTTGAAATATCTAAAAATTTACCTTTGCCAGATAATAGGTATTATCATACACTCAGAGTATTTTTAGAATTTATTAGAGTAAATTGAAATTAATCTTAGAATTTTTCTTCTTGGATTTTTTTCAGAGTATTTTTGCTTAGATGAACTTTTAGAGCTTAGGTAAACTTCCAGTCACATCTTGTTAAGATTTTTATTGAAAAATTGAAAGTGAATTGTAGGCACTTGGTGTTTAACACAGTGAGAGTTCTAACATCAAACATGGCCATATAACACACCATTTATATAAGATGTCTCTGAAAACTTTTTTGTATTCTTCCCATATATGTGTTATGCATTTTCTATTGAGTCTTGCATATTTTATAGTTTGTTGCTATATTAGGTCAACATTCCATATTCTTGTTAGTGTTTTATTGCTTCTACATAATGGATGCTATAAATGGCTTCACTTTCAGCATTTCTATTTCTCTTATTCTACTTGTGGGCAAATAGATTAAAACTATATAGTTGATCTGAAATTTAAATAAATTACAGTTTAAATGAAAAAAAGAAACTAATGAATACAAGTCAAACCTCATTTTTGTCAATGTAAATTAAGATTTACATCACTGAGTGAAGAATTTGCATCTCTTTTTAAAAATGTCTTTAAACTAAAGCATCTCAAAGTAGTAAACATGAAAATCTGGCCTCGTAATTCCTTTACGTACTGAGCATCTCCCTCACTGAACATATTGCTTTTTTATAAAGGGTCAAGACAAATCTACTTCTTTTTCTAAAGATCTATTTTTAAACATGCACATGGGTGTGTATATATGCTTAGGTATGCGCATGTGCATGTAGTTTCCCGTGGAGGCAAAGAAGAGGGTGTCAGATTAGCTGGAGTTGGGGGTTTCAGGCAATTGTGAGTCATTTATATGTGGGAGCTGGGAAGCGAACTCAGGTCCTCTACTACAGCAGTTTGCCCACTTAACTGCTAAGTCATTTCTCCAGCCCCACAAACTTATTTCTAATATTATACTTTAAAAAATGCTCATATTATATTAATTATAATGGACTTTATGCCATTGTAAGTTCACAGTTGGATTTCTAAAAATGCATCACTCCAGAGTCCAGCTTGTAACAGTTATACTGTTTACCAAATTACTGTTATTTTGTACTCTCACAGGCTTCTACTAATATGATCAAATTTTCCAGCAGTTTTAAGTTGAATAGTCTCTCATATTAGATTACTTTTATTTAAAGAGTTTATGCTGGAAAAACCTGTTTACAAGGTCAAACGAAGCTCCACCTTTTCCCTATGATCAGCTACTTCTTAGGAGCATATTACTAAGGTGTACAGTTTAACTTAGAGTTGTAAAACCATGTTATTGCATATACAGTAGTTCACATTCATTGTGTTTGTTCATAAAGATATATATTTGTAGGAAGGATGAAGACTCTGAGATTGTAATGGTTTTGCAATATTGCTACTTCAAATTATAATCACTACTTTCTACCATGGAAGGGAAACTATGGGAGACAAGTTATTCTTCAGCACCTTAGAACCACATAATTTTTTAGCTAGAAAAGACTTAGAGATCATCTTTAATTTCTTTGCCTTCCTGCTAGAGAATTAAGGCCAACAAAAGTCAGGTGATATATACAATGTCATCGCTAGTTGGTAACTTTGATCAAGAACCCAGGTCTTCAATTACTCCTGCTTCCTTCCTATTATTGCCCATATCCCCTGGTCACACTTTTTAGGATCCCTTTAATTTAAGATCTTTTATTGGCCACCTATTAAGGATGGATGCTCTAATGGTTTGTTAAAATATTGCTGTTTGAAGTAAAGGTCGTCTTCACTGAGGGTAGATTGGATAAAATTATCATGTCTGCAATATTTTGTCTAAACATTTAGGAGTAATCACAAGGTGGGTTTCCTACCAGTGAACCCATAACTCAAAAAACTTATTTGTCTGAAGAGAGGTTTCTCTTAAGAGAAAGAAAACAAAGTAAATTCTCTATTTGCTAATAAGACCTATGAATACTTCTGTAAGTGCAGGAATGTGAAAAGAAATACCTCAGTGTATAGAATGCAGCTTTGGTAGATTTTTCCCTCTTTTTTATGTTGATAAAAGCTTAAATATCAGTCACATTCTTTTAACCAATTTTTGTTTGTTTCGTTTTTGTTTTGAGACAGAGACTCACTATGTACCCCTAGTTGATTTGTAAGGAGCTATGTACACCTCAAATTTGCAGCAATCCTCCTGGCTCTGCTTCCGTAGTGCTGGAATTAAAGGTATCATCACTGCACTTAGCTTTAGCCATCATTCCATTTAAAACCAAATATATTGTCCTAATAATTTATTCAAGTTTATTATTTAATTAGCTAGCAGAAATAAAGTAGTAGACCTGTAAGAACAGACCATCTCTCTGATTCTATTGTTAGATATGGTTAGGCTCAAGCAGAAAACATAATAGCTGATGTGGATAGATGAGTAATTACAGCTGGTAACAATTGCTTATATAATTCTGAAGTGTTTAACTTCAGTTCAGGTAAAATCATATTAGTAAGCTGGGGTAGTTTAAAGAATGACTGACAAAAGGAAAATATATAGAGTCAATGAAAGTTTGAGTCAGGTCTAATTCTTAGAACCCACATTCTCATATTCATTTGGATTAACCATTGCTATCAGGATATTTTCATGTGACATGCATGTTTAAAAAAATCCCATCTTTTAAAGCTATCATTCTTTAGAAAGTCTCATAACAACAAAGCATTCTATAACCTCTCTGAGATAGTGATTCTCTTGCATTGCTATGCTTTAGCTCCCCAGCATAAGCAACAGTTGAGAGAAAGGCATTTACAGAATTAGAAGGGAACAAAGCCAGCAAAAAGAAACTTACAATTGAGCCAGTTTTGGGCTTTTGCCTTCATGAAAAAATTTATAAAATCCTACAAAGAAAAGGACATGCAAATTAACTAATATTCCATCAGATTAAGTGCTTATAATAATTATTTTGCTATATTCATTAGAACAGGCAATTGTAACACTTAAATTCCATTTAAACATATAGAATACATAAACATTCAAAAACCTAAAATGACAAAACATTTTTAATTACATCTGAAATTTTATTATATAAAAGTGATTAATGAGAATGCAAGAGCCCGACGATGGGGTTGAATGCTGTGAAATGCTTTCTTGTGGACATGAAATGGCTGTTTGCACATGAACAAATAGCGGCTGTGGTTATAAGCACAAGACCTGCACAAGATCAACTGAGTTAAGAATTCCAGCATGGAGCAAGCAGACTCCTGAAGCCCCACACCTAGCTGAGGAGCTAGTAGCAGCTGATGGATGCTGAGGGAGGGAGAGCCACTTTTCTTTGGTGGGTGGTGTGGGAGGGCAGCCATTGGTAGATTGTCCATTCGCCAGTATCCCCCACCACATGCACATATGGGCAGCACTGAATGGACTTAGTGGGTTATAAAAACAACAGTAAATAAAGGCATAAAGCTGGGAGGGACATGGGAAATACACTGAGGAGGTTCAGCAAGGAAGGATGGATATGGCTCAGATACACAATAAACAACCATGGAATTTTCAATTTTTAAAAACTGATTAATAGTCTCAATTCTGTTAAATTTTCCTTGAATTTTTAGAATGAACTTTACTTTCACCTGTTATACTGTTTTAATACGTGGTTGGATCAGCATGTCCTTAAGGTATTTTGCAATTTTGCATTTATATACATGGTTGACTATTCTGCTAGTTTATTGTTCGGTTTTGCTAATAAGGTTATACTAGCTCAAAAAATTTACATGGAATTAGAATGAACAATTAAAGTGTGAGAAAATAAGTTCCATGACACTTTTTGTACTAGCCACGTTTGTAGTAGGCATTTTTTGGTAACTTTTAAATTTATTCTACCGCTGTTTATATGTTAACTTCTAGGTCTTCTTCCATCAATCTTCCTCTTTCATATTTTTACTGGAAATATAATTTCCAGCTCAGCATACACATATGTCGTTTTTACTTTCATTTTTAAAACAAATTTTATAATTTTTAATTTTATGTATATCAGTGCTTTGCCTGAATGTAAGTGCACCCCTGTCATGCAATGCCTGTGGAGACCAGAAGAGGGTGTCGATCCCCTGTAACTGGGGTTACAGATGATAGCTGCTATTTGGGTACTAGGAACTGAACCTCGGTTCTCTGCAAGAGCAACCAGTGCTCTTAACCACTGAGCCATCACTCCAGTCCCACATCTGAATTTTTGAGACAAGTTCTTCCCATGCAACCTGGACTGACCTTAAACTTAAGATCCTCCTGCCTTCACCTTCTGAGTGCTGGGATCATAGGCGTGTGCCACCACGGCTGCCTTACAATTTTTAATCATAAGGTGGGTCATGGTGGTACATGCTTTTAATCCCAGTACTTAGGAGGTAGATGCAGGCAGACCTCATATGACATGGAGGCCAGCCTGGGATGGTCTACATAGTGAGTTCCAGGTCATTTGGGGCTACACAGTGAGAAACTGTCTCACAAAAAAACAAAACAAAACAAAACAAAACAAAACAAAAGTCCATCAAGACTCCAAGATTTAGTCAAAGCAAAAAGTAACAAGAAAACATCAGTGGTAAAACCTGATGGTCTGCTATACACCTATGTCCAGTAGCCTCACTATATATATCAGTAAACCTTAATAGTTTTTACTTCCAGTTTTGCAGTTATCTTCAAACACTAATGTTTTGCTTGTTGGCTTATTATTAAATTCTATTTGAGATCTGTTGATTATTTTTAATCTTACAGGAGAAAATTGATAGCAAGCTTACAATCTCATGTCACATTTGACTTCTCCCAATTTTTGTCAGCTATATGCATATTTTTAGCTCTCAAGAGGTTATTTTTCCCTCAAACACACTGACTTTAGATACTTACCATTACTTCCTACCTAATTTTCCAATGTCTGGTATATACAAAAACTGAAAAATTTTAAGTAAATAGAGATTCATGGCTATCAAAATAATAAAAATAAAGTTATAGCTTAAAACCTTATAATAATTATTATACTGATATAATTAGATTATCAAAGGGAAAATTTAATTTGTGATATATCAACATAATATTTATATATTATTTAACAATTCATAAACTAAATTAAAAAAACTAAATTGAATCACATTTCAAACTATGCTTCAAGTTCACAGAATTAAGTTAAAATGTGCATATGGAATTAGATTGGTTTACATTAAAAATCTAAGATAGTTTGTTGTTAAGCCACATATATTACATAAATAGTTGGTGTTAAAGGCTAAAAGTTTATAATTGAGATTAAGATTTTGTTATTTTCAGAAGACTTGCAACTTTCCTGGAAATGTCTAAATTTTATTATGTTCAAACCTAGTGGTTGTTAAAAAGTATATGGTACAAAGAATAAAAAAGATTAATACACTCAACTACAAAAAAGAAAGTGCAATTTTCTTAATGAAATGAGACAGTTTTCTGCCTATAACATCTACTTTCAAATTTTCCAGATAGTTCCACACATCTATGCTTGCAGTAGCAATACCTTCTTTACTTCTGGAAGGAGACCAGATTGAATCATGTATAATTCTGAAGTGGCAGCTATTAATATTGTAATAAAATTTATAAAGCGTTTACAAATATTTTATATTGTCATCTATTCTTCTAAAAATCTTTTAATTTGTATTTTTTAAAAATTTTTTTCAAAATATTTTGTTACTTTTATTTTATGTGTATGTACGTATTGCCTGCATGTAGGTAAGTGTACCCGTGTCGTGCAATGCCCGTGGAGGACAGAAGAGACTGTCAGATCCCCTGGAACTGGACTTATGGACAGTTGTTAGCTGCCATGTGGGTGCTGGGATTCAAACCCGGGTCTTCTGCAAGAACAGTCAGTGTTCGTAACTGCTAGGCCATCTCTCCAGCCTCCTTAATTAGTATTTAACAGATGTAATTCCCATAATAAAGGTGAAAAATAATTTTAGAATGAAATACTTTGTCTAAAATCACAGTGGCCAAATAGGAATAATAATTTGCCCTTGAATCAATATTTCTTGATTCCTAGACCAGTAATATTTTCACATTAACATATAATAAGAGCCAGCATTGCAATGTACCTATGTTATGCCTGACATAGAGCAGAGAATTAATACATGAAGGGAATTATTGTTGTTTAAAATCACAATTGTCAATAATGCAATAAACAGAAGCCCAAACAGGCATAGCCGAAGATAGAAAGTCCAAGCATATAATGAATATTTCAAATCATTTATACATAAAATTATAACCAAATTTTAAGCCACAAATATACTTGCATTTCATTATACCATTAATTTTGGTGTTTTGACAGCTCATAAAGTAAGCTGTACCTTTTTTAAGGCTCCATGGATGCCTCAAAGCACAGGTTTTATGACATAGAACTTGTCAAAGTCTGGTAAATTTAATAATCTCATTTTTAGCATAGTGTTTTAAATACATAAACTACACAGGATTATGGTGAAAATCAGTATTTTTAAATGCAGTTCTCAAAACACTGAAAAATAATTTTGTAGCCAAATGGCAAAATCTAGGAGCAAGTGTAATTACCATTATTTTGAAATAGTTATCAATCCAAATTATATTTTTAAATATCTTTTATGACTATAATGTGATTTGAAAGTATCAGTCATTTATAACTGGTGAAAAAGTCAGAAGCATAGTCAGTTCTTTTATTGCTTCTGACTTCATTCATTTCCATAGAAAGTATTGCTAAGTTTCAGGTATAACTTCATGAATATAAGATGTATTTTAACTGTTCAATTCCATGGACTCCGTTGAATCCTAACTCTCATAGAATGTTTCAGGGCATGTTACCTAAATAAACAGATTTTAAGTCAGAAATGGAATGGTAATAAAGGTTAAATAAGCCTTTGCTCTCAAAATGCATATAATATTTGCTAATACTAACATTCACCAAATGTACCAACATTCACCCTATGTGAGTGTGTAGAAACTGAAAGACTTAAACTCCATTTCCCATGTCACGTATGTGAAGTCTAAAGTTCATGAGAGTCTGAATGTCTCATCCAAGACAACATACATGTCTCTTGAACCCTGGCCAATGTTTGTTTCTCATGCACTATTATTGCCTCATATTAGGCTTAGATATAACAAAAGAGACACGTATATTTGAGACAGTTCCCTGGGGTGCTTTGAGCCTTGTTTAAATTATTTTCTAGGGACTAAATATCAAGCTATAATTCAGTGGCTTGCTTAGATTAAAATAGTTATGAGAATTAACACAGGGTAAAGGGAGAATGTCAGTGTAAAATACATTAATTTTCTTGACCTACCTACACATTTTATCTCTCCCAATATAAAGGGAAACAATGTTAATGGGAAGATGTCTTCTCAGGTTAATAACTCAAAGCAAGTTCTTAAAAACAAATATGAAGTGTGTATAAGAATATCATATTGAGAATAGACTGCACAAAATTATCATTTGTTTTCGTGTCTTTGCCTTTCATCACCTTTTCACATTGTCATCAGATGTGTATTTACAGACCTAGAAAGTAGTGTATTTAATGACTGGAAAGAACACGGTGGAAGTTTTGGTAGTTATTTCAGCCCACGATCATATTTTCTGTACATAGCTGACTATGGAATCACTCTAGTTTTGGCACATTTCTTAGTCTTTAATACTTTGCAGAGGGATATCTTCCTTGACTGAGTAGTTAGTTCACAGAATAACTGGCATCTGTATAAGCACGTGAGATGGCTTTCTTTAAGGAAGCTTATCTGATGACTATTCCAATTAATACTAGTTATATCTTGGCTAAAATATGACAGTATTTTGGGAGTGTGACAAGAAATTATCAACTAGAAGAAAGTTGCATCAATATTAACATGTAAAAGAAGATGTTTTGCAGAAGCCTGGAAGTCATTCCTTGTCCCGGCATCATCTAATGAACATAAAATAGCATGCAGGAAAAAATAATCCCAAGAAAGACAATTGGGAAAGGTTGGGGACTTAATAGTTATAGTTTTAGTTATAGTTATAGTTTCATAGTACCGTGTATCAGCTAGCTAGGTGCTCTTGAGCCTCGTCCCTCAGATCACTGGAACACTTCCATTTTGAGAGTGCTTTTCCCCTTCTTAATCAGCTGTCTCTACTTCTATTTCACACATAAAGAAAAGGCAGGACATTTTCTCGATTTCTCCTACTAGTGGCTATTGGGCTTTTCATCTAACCTCCATTATGTCTTTCTTTTAAAAATTGTCCTGGAGCTTCATTGTGAGTCTATTTCAAAATTTATCTATGAATAAGAGTAAGAATAGCAAAAGAGAACCTCAGTATCCCCAATAACAAGGGGCACATATTCTTGATGATTGGTAAAAAGAGAAAAGGGACAACAAAAAATATGTTTCATAATACTAATACTAGATTTTTTTCATAAGATGGAATGATCAGCTGAGATTTCAGAAATATAAGTGAGATAACAGACTAATTTATAACCAGTACATGTTAATTCCAAATGCTAAAGATTAAAACTAAAAGGACAAAAGAGTTAATTCTTTATTATCAGTAGTCTTGAGGGAAGTAAAACCAGCCTACCAAACTAAGATACAAATTATATCTTTTATATGTCACAAAAAATATGAACCTTCTGATTGGTGAATGAGTTTCACTAAACAATAAAAATTCTTAGCACTATTAAATGTGATCTGGGCTCAAAATATTCATTTGGATTTGATAGGATGTTATTCCATATGGTACTGAAAAGTTTTAAGAAAAAATTAGCATAGCTACTCATGGAGTTTCCACTTATTTCTAATTTTAATACTTCACTCAACACAGTATCTATATTTCTGAATTTTATTAACTATAAATTTATCTTTATTAAACATAATTTGTATTTTATGTTTAGGAAAGTCATTTATCTCTTATTTTATAAGCACAGTATCTTCATATTTGGAAAATTTAGGTTTACAACTATTTTCTACAAGTTGCACTAAAGATTTCATACTTTCTTCCACCCAATTAATCTACAATGAAAACTTTACATGCAGCTAGCTGAACATGCTAATAAAATCACCATGGGGATGAGTTCCTTTTCCCACAGCTGCCTGCACCCTGTCATCTCAACTCTACTAGGACACTTACATGCCCTAAGATCTGTGAGATTTCCCAGCCTGCACTGCTGAGCTCCCTTTTCCACACCTCCCAGTGCTCTGCCATCTCAGCTCTTAGACCTGCTCAGGTTACTAGGATCCTTGTACCCAAGACCTGTGAGCTCTTCCAGCTCGACCTATCAGACAACTTTTTCACCTAGCAACCATGCAGCCCACATTGCTGTTCCAGGACCATGAGGAGTCAACCCTGGAAGCTCAACTCAAAGGTTACACGTTTTGCTAGCTTAACAAGCCCAGGTTCTTAGGTCCCAATGACAAACTACAAACACGAATAACCAAGATAATATGTCCATGACAGAAATTAGCACCCCCCACATAGTAATGGTTCCTGAGAATGGCAATCTAATGGATACACAAGACAATGATTTCAAAATAATAATTATTAATATGGTCAAGGAGCTCAAAGAGGACATGAATAAATGACTGAAGACCATGAAAACACAAACACATAATTGAAGGAAATGACTAAAACAATTCAAAATATGAAATTAACGTCAATAAAGAGATAGAATTTCTGAAGAAAAGCCAAAATGAAAAAAAAAACTTGATATCAAAAACCCAGGAACTCAAAAAACATGCTTAGTGAAAAGAAGAAAAAGGTAGTAGAGGAAATGGAACAGAGAACATCAGATCTTGAAGACAATTAGGAGAAATGAATTGCTCACTCAAAGAAAATGTCAAATCTTAAAACATGAATGGAATATGCAAGATCTAAGGGATACTGTAAAAGGATCAAACTTACAAATCATAGAGGTAGAAGAAGAAGAAACACAGATCAAAGGCATAAATACATTCAGCAAAGTAGCAGGATATACAATGAACACCCAAATATATAATACCAGCAACAAACATACCAAGAAAGAAATCGGGGATAAAATCTCATTCACAATTGCCTCAGAAACCATAAAATGTCTTGGAAGAAATCTAAACAAGAAAGTGAAGGACTTGTATAATAAAGTTTGTATAATGAAGAAAGAAATTGAAAAGGATACCGGAATGTGGGAAGACCTTCTATGCTCATGGACTTGTAGGATTACTATTGTGGAAATGGGCATCCTACCAAAACCAACTTACACATTCAAAGAAATAACAACTAAAATTTCAACACAATCCTTTCCAGAAGTCGAAAAATAATCTCAAATTTCATATGCTAGCACAAAAATGACCCAGCAGAGCCAAAATAATCCCGAACAATAAAAGAACTGTTGGAGGCATTACCATCTGTGATCTCAAATTATACTACAGAGTTACTGCAATAAAAACAGCATGGTACTGTCTAGAAAACAGACACATTAATCAGTGAAATAGAATTCAGTACCCCAATTTAAACCCGTGCTTTTATAGCTACCTGATTTTTTTTTTTTTACAAAGGATTCACAAATACACACCAGTGAAAAGATAGCATATTCAGCATATGGTGCTGGCCAAACTGAATACCTGAATTTAGAAAAATGAAACTAGATTTCTACCTCTTACCATGAACAAAACCCAACTACAAGGACCTTAACATAAGACTTTATACCCTGAATCTGATAGAGGAGAAATTATGGAGCACACTGGAACTTTTAAGCACAGGAAATGACGTTCTGAGCAAGACTCCTAGAGCACAAATATTAAGTCAAACAACTGACAAACTGGGACCTCATGAAACTCAAAGAGTCTCGACAGCAAAGGACACTATAATTCAAGTGTAGAGGCAATCTAAGAAATGGGGAAAAAATCTTTACCAAGTACACCTCTGACAAAGGGTTAGTATCTAGAATATATAAATAAGTCAGAAAGCTAAGCATGAATAAACAATCAAACAATTAAAAATTGGGGCAAGGAGCTGAACAGGGAGCTCTTTAAAGTTGAAACACAAATGCCCAAGAAATATTTCTTTAATGTTCGACATCCTTAACCATCAGGATAACACAAATTAAAACCACCTTGAAACTTCATCTTACCCCACTCAGAATGGCTAAGATCCAAAAAATGAAACAATGGCAAGTACTGACACGGATGTGGAGAAAGGGGAACTTTTGTCCACTGTTAGTGGGAGCACAAACTTGTACAGCCATTATGGAAATCAGTGTGGAGAGTCCTCAAAACATATAAACCGATCTACTGTAAGATACAGCCATACTACTCTCTTGGGCATATAACCTAATATAGAAATACAAGTTCATCTACGTTCATTCATTGCAGCTTTTTTTCCCCATAATAACCAGGAACTGGAATCAATCTAGATGGCCAACAACTGATGAGTGAATAATGAAGGTGTGATGCATATACATACTAGAATATAATTCCGCCCTTAAAAAAAACCCCACAAAATTATAAAATTCACAAGTAAACAGATAGAAAATGAAACAATCATCCTGAGTGAGGTAGCCTGGACTCAGAAAAATACAACGTCACACGTTCTCTCTCATAGCTGGATGCTAGCTTTCACATCTTAGATATGCATGTTTCAATTTGAAAATCCGGAGATGTCAGGAAACTAATAAATGGTCATTGGGGGGATTCTTGGGAGCATTGATAGACTGCAATGATATGAAGTGGTAAAAGGGAATAATAAGATAGAAAGGATTAATTGTGAGGGGAATGGGGAGCAAGGCAGAAGAGGGAATATAGAGAGGAATAACTAACACTAAAGGCCTTTAAAAAAAGTCATATGGAAACCTACCAGTACAGAAGTATATACATATACAGTATAAAAAAAAGGAGTTACCTTATAATATAGGGACATTTCCCTTACCAAACAACATAAGCTAAAAAAAATTAACCCCCCGTGTCAAGAATGGACTCCCTCTTCTGAAGCATTTGATCTGGAGTCTCATAGACTCTCAAACAATATTGGCCATTGTCCTTGCTCTTGGTTACCCACCAGAACTTCATGATAAAACCTTATTGCTAAAGCCACTATATACATGGTCCGTAGAACAAATAAGGAGAAATCCAAGTAGAGCTGAGTTCAAAGCCTCATCTCTACTGGCCAGCTTTCATAGTATTGGAAGTGCTATGCATGCTACATGAAGAGAAAATTAATCACCAGCCTTACCCAGCTGTGAATCCTGTGAGAAACAACTGACCTAGAAAGATATGCCCAATGGTGCAATAGTAGCAAAAATATTATGTTAGCAGCCCATCACTTTCTAATGGGATTTAAGTTTTACTTCATAAGATGCAGCCCATATTTGGCATTGACATTAGGTCTCAGAACCTGAGTCTACACAAGCTACAGGCCATTGGGCAGAGCCTAATACTATTATTCTGCTAAATTGATATAGCTGAGATCTCTTGACTCTCAGAGAAGCTCTCTTATGCAGCAGATGGTGATTAACACAGAGAACTACAACTGGCAACCTGTAGAGAATAAGAGGCAGAAGAACGTTTATTCCTGAATAGGACACCTATATCAAACTTCTGCCTCCCAAGGCTCAGGGATCATTGCAGTAGAGGGGTAGAGAGTCTGTGAGCCAGAGGTGGTGGAAAACCACAAGGAAACAGAGTCTTCCATATACCTGGTCAGTTACTCAAATGAACTCACAGCAATGGTAACAGCATGCACAAGTCCCATGCAAGGTCAAGTCAGATAAAATCCCAACATAGACAAGGGGAAATGGGTAAGAAATTGCAGCCCTATCTGAGGAAATATTGGCAACTGATGGCTTCTGGGAGGGGCAGTCTCTTTTAAAGATAAGATTCTTGGTAGGTTGACGAGGCTTCAGTGGATAAACACACTTAAGTACATAGGTACATTTGGGACATAATATGACTCCACAGGCCATATGTGTACATGTAAATATAATTTGGCAGGGCTAGTAAGGGGAGTGTAGATATTGGAGGGGATCTAAATATGATCAATATATGTTGTCTGAAAATTTCAATCACTCAAATATAAAGAATAAAATAACCATGACATGTTCTTGCTTTGGCACATATACTAAAATAACCATGACATTCCTAAATAAAGGCCAAGACATTGAAATTTATGTAGAGAATATAAAAAATGAGAGATGTAATAATGCTGCAAATCTTTGTCAAAAGTTACATCGTATACAAAGATTACTAGATTCATAACTGAACCTAATCATTTACTCAATATTTTTCAAATACTTTTCTATACCAAACTTTCTTCTAGATACTGGAGACATGGTAGCTAATAAAATAAACCCTCCACTTACACCAGATGGTCATCCTCCCTTGTCTCTTTAATTAGTGTGCTGGTGATGGGTAGCCAAGCATAATTTTTAGGGCTGATAGAGCCCAAGCTAAAATCTGTAGCTTTACTAACAGCTCTCAAATTGAAAATTTTCAAATGAAGGAATAATATTGTTAAAATAGCCAGGATTTTGTAATCTGATGCTAGAAATCCCATTGCATTAGATGTAATATTTCAAGGCCAGTGAAATGGTTCCACTGGTAAGGGCTCTTGCCATCAAGCCTGACTACTTGAGTTAGATCCTCAGAGTGCACATGGTGGGATGGGAGAACTCCCACAAACAGTCCCCTCACTTCCACATGTATACACTCATGCAAATATACACACATACACAGACACACAAAACGTTATTTTTTTGACTTTTTTTCAGACAGGGGAATCTCTGTAGCCCCAGTTGGCCTGGAACTTGCTGTACTGTATAGACCAGACTGGCCTCAATCCTGCCTCTGCCTACTGAGTGCCAGAATTAAAGGTGTGCTTAGGCCACTATGCCCAACCTAAAACATATTTTTTTTTAATCTAAAGTACTATTTCAAGGCTTTTCCAAAAAATCTGTTTTCATAATTTTCTCGTTAAAGAGAATATCAGCTAATTCATATTCAGGTATCCCTTTCTCTAGTTATATATTACTTTAAAGTATTTAGTCTGCTGAACCTCAAATAAATAACAATTGCAGGTGTTTTTTCTTCTCTTCCTTCCATAATTTTCTCTACTCCCTTGCTTTCCAGTGAGCACATCTCAAATTAATTATTAAAAACTAGAGTTAAGCCTACTTCTTTGTAAGAAAAAAAGAAAAAAATTCTTGTCACCCTTCACTCCAAGAAGAATCCATTGACTGATATTTTATGTTGTTGATACTGGAAGAACTAGAGTATTAAAACTTGTACAAAGGTTAAAATTACTCATTCAGGGCCAGTATGTTAAGAATGAGGCTTGAAACATAATAAAATGGTATTTCTTATTGGTTAAAAAACAATTCTTAAATTTTCCATACATGAGGCCTATTATCTGTGATCAAAAAAGTTGATCAGTCTTTTATGCAAGTGTACACTGGAGAAATTCTGTGCATAGAACTACCACCCTTGCCTTTTTGTTGTGTAGTATATGTCTTAAGCTCCCTAGGCACCATAAAGAGACTTAATACAAAAAGAGCAAACATTTCTTTTTTTTTAATTTAGTATTTTATTTTATGTGCACAAGTGTATTGCCTGTTTGTATGTAAGTGCATCCATTTCATGTAATGCCTGGGGAGGTCAGAAGAGGGCGTCGGATTCCCTGAAACTGGAAGGTTCTTAGCCACCATGTGGGTGCTGGGATTCAAACCTGGGAGCTCTGCAAGAGCAATCAGTTCTCTTAACCACTGAGCAATCTCTCCAGTCCTGCATTTCTTAAATCACAAACAGCATCATATATTGCAGTTTACTTGTGCTGTATTGGGAATTTACAAATCCAATTGGATTTTAAGAAAAAAGAAAACAAGATTATTTATTTACTTTTAATAAGGCTCAATTTTCTAGAGTCATTAGTAAAAGTATACATGATGAACAGATATATTCCCATGTACTTCAACAGAAAATAGTCACCGTTTTGGGTTTTCGGCCTGTAATTTTAATGCTGCCATTTGAAATGTTTTAAACAACTCAATGAATTCTTCCCTGGGTCTTTTGGCCTAACATTCTTTTCCTTTTCACTGTTCTGATGAAAAAGTGAATAGATTAACATTAAATGGTTTTGGACAACCAATTATACAGCATAATTGATTTCTAAGGGACTATATTTTTTAAATTAATCTATATAGTGCATTTGTTTTAAGGTACTTATATTTACAAATCTTCTGTATAAGAAGGTTTATACATTTAAAACTAAAATTGGTAAGAAAAAATAGATTTATTTACAATTTGGCTAAGCAACAAAATGGGAAGGCACACTGAGTTTACTTCTGGTTTTCCTTTAACAATGTTAGAATTTTATTGAAGAAATGCCAGGAAATAAGCACAGGTTAATTTAACTATAAGATCACTTGTAAGAACTCTTGTGAAATTTTTCTGATGAGGCAAGCTGTTCCTCTGGCTGGGGTAAGGGCTTTCTCCATTGCCTCACAGGCATGGAATTCCTGGAGAATGCTATTTCTTTTTTAAAAATTTTAAAAATTTATTTTATTTTATGTGTATGAGTGTTTTGCTTGCTTGTATGTAAGTACACCTGTGTTGTGTCGTACGGAGCCCGTGGCAGCCAGAAGAGGGAGTCGGATCCCTTGGAACTGGTGTTAAGGGCAATTGTCAGCTGCCCTATGGGTGCTGGGAAGTGAACCCGGGTCCTCTAGAAGAGCAGCCAGTGCTCTTGACTGCTGAGTCATCTCTCCATCCCTTAATTCTTTTTTAAAAATATTTTATTTAATATTTTTATGTTTATGTGTATGACTGTATTGCTTGCATGTATGTAAGTGCACCTGTGTCATGCTGTGCCCACAGAGGTCAGAAGAGGGTGTCAGATTCCCTAGAACTGGAGATACAAATAGCTGTTAGTGGCCATGTAGGTGCTGGGAATCGAGCCCAAATCCTCTGTAAGAGCATGCAGTGCTCTTAACTGCTGAGTTATCCCTCCAGTTCCAAGAATTTTCATTCTTTAGGGTCCATTTTTTTCAATAACTTGATGCCCAAAGGAATCTTCCTTTATAATAGAATACTTCACCTTGAAACAAGTCTTCAGATAGAATCACTGTGACAGATATAGCTACATATTTCAGTTTAACACTAAAGTCAGAAGGTTGGATGTTTAATTTTATTCTGTCTTGTCAAAAATATATCAATTATTTATATGTGAAATTTTTTTCTTCTTTTAAAATTATTTTAATGGCATGTATTTTTGTGCATCTGTGTGTATATGTGCATATGAGTGTAGATGCACATGGAGGTCACAGCCATCAGATGCCCCTGGATCTGGATTTGCAGGTGGTTGTGAACTGCCTAACATGGGTGCTAGGAACTAAACTCAGGTCCTCTAGAAGAGCAGCAAGTGTTCTTAACCACTGAGCCATCTCTCCAGCCCTCTATTCCTCCCTATTATTTATTTATTTCTTTTTCTTTTTCTTTTTATGGTGCTGGTATGGAAACTAAGGCCTACTATATGCTGTATTTCTAAGTTACATGCTCACTCTCAGGAATTTTTCTGAAAGTGGTTAAAATTGAAGCAGAATTTGAATTATATATTGGATAATAGGTAAAACACTGGGGAAAGAATGTTAAAAGAGGGAAAACCCCACCAAAACACAAAATAAAGTTTTCCTAAAGAAATGATTATAATATTTGATAGGTGTGCTTTCTTGGTGAAATTTTGAAAGTTGATAAGGATATATTTAAGCTTTTAAGCACTAGAACATTCTTTTCCGTATTGAATTTTCTTTGTAATTCCCTTGTAGATCTTTAAAGTATTCATGAAATGTTCTTGCACTGACTAAAACATGAGCCCAGGAAAAGATCTGACATGTGTAATCATGTCAGATTATACACACACACATACACATACATATATGTCAGATCAATCTATATAACTGGTAGATGTTTAATATATTCCATTGCAAGTTATAGTTGTATTTCCTTGAACGGAAAACCTCAGTAATGAATACTGAATTAAACATCATTGAAAATAAATATTTTAAATGTGAAAATAGAACTTTAAATAAAAGTTCCCAGAAAATAAAAGTCATAAGGGGATTAACAAAAATGAATTTGAAGTTGTGTCAGAAATAAAGATAAATTCTGAGGAATCTAACATTTTATTTTACCTTTTGCTCTACTTAAGGAAGTTCTACCTATGATATCTAATTTTCTACCTTGTTGCTATTGTAAATCATGTAATTATATTTATGTGACTAAAATAGCATGAAGCAAAATCAATCTGCTATTAAAATTTCTAATTATAACTAAGTGGAAAACCTGTGGCCACTACGTATTTACATGTTTAAGTTTATTAACTATGAATATTACTATTTTTGGCATGACTAATATTTGATGTATATATATATATATATATGTGAACATAAACATTTTTGGATGATTTTAATCTTACGTGGCATTAATGTGGTTGATTACTTTTGAGACTTACAAACAATACCTTAAAATTTGCTCATATAAACAGGTAACCTTAATTTGTTTCAGCCTTTCATGAATACAATTTGCAATATATTTGGAGTGATAACTTAGTCCTATGCTTTAAGCTTTGAAGGATGAAAACATAATTTCAGGAAATACTCCTTAAACAACAAAATATGTTGTATTATTTCACTGTTGTTCTGATAAAATACCACAGCAAAAGCAACATAAAGAACAAAATGTTCATTTTAGCTTACGGTTCCAGAGGGATAGAGTCCATCATAGCAGGGAAGGCATGGCGGCAGGAGCAGGAAGCAGAGAGATCATATTTCATCCGCACACAGGAGACAGAGAGAGAGAGAACAGGAAGTGGGCCCAGGCTACAAAACCTCAAAGCCTATCCCCAGTGACATAATTCCTCCAACAAGACTTCATGTCCTAAATCTTCCATAACTTTCCCAAACAGGCCCACCAACTGGGGACCAAGTGTTCAAATACAAGAGACTTATGGGAGACAGTTCCCATTCAAACCAGCACAAATAGCTATATACAATCAAAGAAGATTCTAGTCACAAATCAAAGAGACAGACAGAGGTAGGAGTCAGAAATGCCAGAGTTACATCCTGTTTTTATTTATTTTTAGGTTCAAATAAGAAATCAGTATTGTTTTAGCAAAGACAGTTAGTCACTAAATATCTGTTACAATAGGAATTAAATCTTTAGTCAATAGCTAATTTAACTTTGTTGGTAATAGAAAAACAAAAATATTTTAGGGATCGTCATATGTTTTGCTTCTGTTTAAGTTAGAATTTACTGGATCTTCATTAAAATATATTAAAATATAAAGCTATTTTTTGTTTGAAAATGATTTTTTCTATATTTAAAATTTTTGTTAAAATGGCCAAATATTTAAATCTGTTTGTAAAATATATCTTATTACACAGTATCTTCACTGTGTTCATGATCTTTTAAGTTTTTGTTTAGTGGTTAAATAAATGAATGACACCCTTTAACGTCAAAATGATTATGGCTTTCTGCTTCCTTACGCAGACACTCCTACTAGAAATTCTAAAACTAAGATCTGTCCCTTTTCAAAAAACATCAATCATTTTCTCATAAAGTAAGTATTGGACATTTTATAAATATACGCATTATGAAATTTTCAAACAAAACAGTCAAGATAAGAAAGGTCTGAAAAAATACTAATAAAATCAGAGGAGAGGCATCTCAGAACAAAAGAGAAATGCATGAATCATCTCTATTAAAAGGAGATATTAATGGATTTTGAAAATGATAATAATTCAAAATTCTTTACAGACACTTTCCACAGTGAGAGAGCTAAAACCAAGTCACTTCATGAATTGAGAAACATAATACATAAAGTACTCTCATTAGCCTCAATGGAAAAGTCTCTCTAGTTTATTTCTAATACCTCCTGTACTAGGACACTGCATGAGATAAACACTTTGATTCATAGTGCTCACTTCAAACTTGTGCCAATTTTTTTAAGTACAAATATCCATGGACTTCAGAAAAGTTGGTAATATTCATCTCTGACTATATTAATAATTGAGCATCCCCCCAGTAACTGAACTCAAAATCCCTCTGAACGTGTTTCTACTAACTCTCACTCTTTTATAACATACTTGTTAAATCCATTTATATGTAGATATTTTAAAGTTGTCTGAGATATTTAGAATTGCCTTTGATATATTTTTCTAATTGGTAAAATATTTTGATCTTGGCTTTAGTAAATGTGCAGGTGAAGATGGTGATATTGTGGTGTTTTATTATTTATTTTGTTATTATTTGCATGCCATAACCTCTTACTTTCTTTAGAGTATTCCTCATGCTTAGAAAGATTCAAAAATTTCACTATCTTCATAAAAGTATTCTTATATTATTCAATATAATATGGGTAATTTTTAACATCCAGTTTTTAAGTGAACAAAGTCTTATTTTAAATATTCCAAATGGAATTTCATTCTGTTTTAAATCTAAATTCTGAAGACCAGAAGCAATAAAAATTCCTTTTACTAAAAAAAAGAAAAGAAAAAAAATATTAACTTGGTGTAACCAATTGGATTACTATGTAGCTCTGGTATTTAATATGTAAACTTATAATAAAGTTCTGGGAAATTCTATAGCATACTGAGATTTTGACCTAGCCTACAGGAACTTTGATTATTTCACTTTTTCTCAGAAAGATTTTGGGTTGAATCTCTTGGTATCTAGATTTTACAAAAACAGTCAGTCTCTAATGCCAACAATACTCATGATGACTTTGTTAAAATTGGCTAAATAGTAGAGCAAAAACCCAAAACTGTGGAAGTATAAGTTAGGGGTTACACATGTTGCAGCAGACTAAATCCACTAAAAAACAGACATACCTTAAAAACATTAGAATTCTAAAGTGGGACATAAAAATACAATTTCAAAGAGACAGAAAAATCATGTATCCTAAGTGTTACAATTTGAATGGATATTGTCCCCTACTGGCTCATGTATTTAAACACTTAGTCCCCAGTTGGTGGCACCATTTGGGGAGGTTTGTGGAAGTTTTAGGAGGTGAAGCCTTACTGGAGGAGCATGAGACTGGGGTTGGAGGTTTTTTGGTTTTATAGCTTGGCCCCACTTTGCATTTTCTCTCTTTTTCCTATGTCTGGATGAAATGTGATTGGTCAGTCTCATGCTATTGCTGCCATGCCTTCCCATCTCATGATAGACTGTATTATATCACCTCTCCTGTTGTCATGCCTTCCTTGACATTATATCCTCTTGGACTCTTAGCCAAAATGAACCTTCTGTAGTAACTTGCTTTTTGTTAGCGTATTCTGTTACAGCAAGAGATATGAAACTAATACAGAAATTAGGACCAAGTAGTAGAACGTTGTTGTGATAAACCTGACCACGTGGTTTTCATGTCTTTGGATTACTTTGTGAGGAATTTGAAACTTTGGGCTGGAAAAATTCATGAGTGCTATGGGTAGAGTTGCTTGGTGGCACAAGCCTTTAATCCCAGCACTTGGGAGGCAGAGGCAGGTGGATCTCTGTGAGTTCAAGGCCAACCTGGTCTACATAGTGAGTTCGAGGACAGCTGGGGCTACAGGGAGACACTGTCTCAAAAAGACCCCCCCCAAAAAAGTCATGAGGTTTTAGAGGGAAGCAAGGACTCTTTTTGGCCCTGGGCTAGAGGCCATTTGTGGGATATTCTGTAAAAGAATCTGGATGCATTCTGAGTACCTCCTGGGAATTCACATGAGGCTGAATTAAAAGATAATGGCCGAATTTCTTTGGTGGAGGAAATTTCAGTATAGCATAGCACTGAGTCTGCGATATGATTATTAGCAATTACTGTTATGAAGGGCTACAATGAAAAAGAGTACTAAGTGGGGAATAAAGAAATAAAAAATAAGGTGGTTTAAAGAAGTTAAGAGCATGAGGAATCTTAAGATTGTAGGGAAGTCATGTGTCCAAAAATAAATAAATAAATAAAAAATAAATAAATAAATAAATAAATAAGGCTGTTATTATTGAAAAGATTTGTGCCATTAAAGGGTAGCCTCTGGCTCTGCAACGGAACCATAGAAAAGGTACCCTCAGGGCAAGACCCCACCCAACTAATGCTCTAACTTGTGAAAGGAGATAGCCTAAGGGGTTACCTGCCATAGAAAACTATTTCTTTGGCAAGTGTTTTTCACCAGCTTCAGCATACAGAAGCTGCTGCAACTGTGGTACAAGGGGATCCCGGCTCCATCATGAGCTGGTAGCAGAGCTTGGAAGTGTCATGGTACTGATTTTGGGGTCAGGAAAGATAAAAGGCTTAGGAGGTCATGTTTGCTCCTCCATGATTACATAGAGCTGCTGGGGCCAGGGAACATGTGGCAAGTAGACTCCCTTGTGTGGAGTCCCTGACAGTCCATCGTATAAAGTTGTGAAGGCAAAACTTGGGTTGTGATGAAGACCCAAAGACATTGGAGTTGCCAGGGCAGTGGAACATCTGCAAAGGAGGTCTTCATATGGAGAGTGAAACCAGTTGAAGAGAGAGATATATGTTGCAGGCAGCAAAGCCAGAGGGGCAGAATCATCTAAGACCTTTCAAACTGAATCATAGAATTACAAAATTTTACAGGGGTCACAGTTAGGAGATTCTTTTGAGTCTTGGAATAAAAACTTCAGTCTTTGAACTTGTGAAAAATGTTGTATCTGCTATAGAGTACAGAGCTGGTCTTCTTTAAGGTGTGATGCTACTGCTGATCAGGTTCCAGTCAGTAAACATATACTGAGGGAACATCTGAGACACAAACTTGACTTGATAGGCTTTAACACATATGACAGAATGTATGAAATCTATGGGGGTGCTTGTAGCAGAGGGGGTCAAATACGATTAAGATGTATTTTATGAAATGCACAAAAATTCAATAAAAATATATTGAAAAGAACCCAGATTTTAAAATGGGAAGAAATTAATATGGAGACCCATCTTGACTACATGCATTTTGCATCATGAGATGGCCATGAACCTATAGGGGCCAAGGGGCAAATATGGTCTGAATGTGAAATATCCCCAATAAGCTCATGTACTTGAACACTTGGTCCCCAGTGAGTGTCACTGTTTGGGGAGGTAATGGTATTTTTAGGAGGTAGAACATAACCGGAGGAAGCAGGTCACTGGGATGGACTTTGTGGTTTTATTGTCTTGCCCCACTTCCTGGTTTTTCTGTTTCCTGTGTATGGAAAAAATGTGATTGGTTGGCCTCATGCTCCTGCTGTCAAGCTTCCCCCATCATGTTGGACTATATCCATTCTGGAACTGCAAGCCAAACAAACCCTTTCTTAACTAATTTGCTTTTGTCAGAGAATTTTATCAAATCAACAGAAAAGACAGTACCATATGAATCTATGCCTCCCAATTAAATGAGTCTTCAAGGTGTCCTAGAGTATAGTTAGCCAGATTTGGGGAATTACTAAACAATATTCATATTTTTCCAATGAAAAGTTGATGACCAATTTAACGAAATGACTTGCATTAAAGTCCCACTGCCCTTTCTGATTATAGGACAAAATGAGATTTCATGATTCCTATAAAAATCTTTTTAAAAACATGATTTAATACCAAGACAATAGATAAATGAAAATTTGAGACTGGATTAGAGAATACAAACATTCCTTCCTAAAATTAAAAATAAATCTCTACTAAAATTAAAACTACCAATGAGGTTATGGCTATACAATCAAACTAAAAAAATCAAATAAAAATATTTCATAGTGTAAAGCACAGGGGAGAAGTATGTGGTCAGGTGGTCAATCTAACTAAAGACCACAATGTTCTTATTAGTTAGAATGACTGTTACCTTCATCCACTACCCTTGCTTACCTTTACATTTTTAAGGCCATACTGTGTTCTTGATTATTTTATTACTACACTAGTTATAGTCATATTATATATCACATATAAATGCTATCCTATAGTGGGTAGAAAGCATAATGTCTGTATTGTGTTGGGGAGTAAAAGTATTATGATCCAGGGGATTATGTCTTTAATGGATTTACCAACTATTTGTCTCTCTCCTAAAGACAATTTTCCTGCCTACTTCACTTCATCTTTCTCAGATTCTCAGAGTGAGACTTCCTAGCATGGAGACATAACACATTTGGGCTCCACATGCACAAAATGTGACATGTGGCAAACTGTAAACTTAAGTTTCCAGAAGTTAAAGATTTTATAAGCCTGGTTGACTGATTAGAATTTCCTGCTTATGGAAAGCTAAAATGTTGTAGATGCAGAACCAAATTATCTTGGGATATATTTAGTTCCTTTTAACAGCCATTCAATGAGCATTTCTCTCTGTCTGACCTAAACTCCTATCAGAAAAAAAAACTTTTAAAATTTATTATCTTAGCATACTAATAAGTTCTAGAAACTCCAAATCTAAGAGTATCCTTTGATAGCATCTCAGATCTATAGCAGATTTTCCAACTTTACTTTAACACACCTACATTATTTCCCCCAATAATTTTGGGAAATGCCTTGATTTATGGCTTTCTTTTGTTCCATAACTACAAACACTCCACAACACCATTTTGATGTTAGAATATGTTATTCAAGGTAACATGAATCTACATTCCTTGATCGTGTTCATTCATATTTAGCAGAATAGATTATCTTACTCCCTTTGAGGTGAGAACTGTGTACAGCGACAGAATTCTGATCTACCACATCTGAAACAACCAGTCCAGTAAGGCACTACAATCTCTGCAGGAACTGATCCACAATAGTCAAGACTTGTTTGACCACTACCAGATTTCCTGGTATAAACATTCAGAAATGAACATATACATAAGTAGATTCAGATAATCAAGAAGCATAAAATAGTCAAGGAAAACAAACAAACACACACACACACACACACACACACACACACACAAAGAGAATGTTACCACGTGTATAGAATCCATCTGGATAAAAGGATGAAGAATTCAAAACACACTTACTTAATGTTCTTAGAGAAATTTGAGACAACACTGAATCCATTGAACTCTGTCTTAATCTGATTCCTAAAGTACAGGCTGATATGAAATATTGCTTGAAAATGACAAATCTTTACACCAACATGCAAAGATTAATAAATGGAAAAAAAACAGCAACGTGTAGACCAGACAATCAAGTTGCTGAGATAAAAATCAAACCATGTTACCTTCATTAAATATCTTACCGGAGAACAAAGCTAGGGGGAAAATGTTAAAAAACATGGATGAACTATAAAAGCAAATTCTGAAAACTTTCAGAGAATGGGAATAGAAATGCTAAATTATTCCAGAAGAATAAGACTCCCAGACATTTCACTTTCAATGCTGGATGCTAGGAGAGAAATGATGAGTATCTTCATAGTTTCTCAGAGAATAATTTTAAACTCAGTCAAACTGTCATTTATGTGAGTGTCAAATAAAAACTTAAGTATGTACATTGTAGGATGTTCATTATTCCCAAACATTCCTCATATCACTAATGTATACTCTACTAAAAAGAAAAAAACAGAGGATGGAAGATATGGGCATGAGACATATACTAACTAAACAAAAAATCAACAAAACAACAAACCATACATGATAGTGTGGCTCTAAAATTTAAGATGATTATTAAGTAATACATTTCAAGTAATGGAGTAAGTACTATATTGCCTTATTTGGAAATATAATTCCAGTAGTTATTGTAATGAAATATTGTAAGTAGAGTGAAGAGGAAAGTAAAAGCATGTTTAATGATGGAGATTAAAGAAAAATTAGCTTAGTTTGCCTAAATGTTAAAAATCATGTAAGCACTGTGATCAAGTCAGAAAATACAAAATAAAATAGTATGAATAAGCCCAGCTCTATCAGTGATATATACAAGTGTGTTTATTCTGTTAATAGAATGTCAGTTCAGTTCACTGTTTTCATACTTTTTGTTTTTAGTTCACCAAGTCATTTTTCTAATACAGCTCTGTTTAGATTGTTCACACTGAGTTAAAAATAATTATAAGGAT